>NC_133385.1:1015851-1167238 GCF_049309525.1 Garra rufa
TTTTTATTTTTTTGCAGTGTATGCCAGGGTCCAAAATATTTGACTCACAATATTTGTACTCATTCTTAAGTAAATCAAGAGTTTAGCTAGAATAACTAGTTAGAAAGAGAAACATTCGGCTCAGAGTCTGAATTATTTTCATTATCCACATCATACATGAGTGTCTGCTGGGTGTTTGTCTCCATCATCAGAACATCTAGAGCTGCTTGAGTTTGATTTGATCTCTTGATTCTATGAGAATCCTGCAGAAAATGATCTGAAACCAGATCAAATGACTTGTGTTCAGATAACAGACGGCAGAATGTGTGCCAGCGCTGAGGAGACAAACACACACACGACAGATGGCTCTCTCTCTTCCACACTGGAAATATGACAATGACTAAAATAAAGCCGCTCTGAGCTTCTGCACACACTCTTACTCACCGCACGCTTATCATTTTCTCTCCTTCAGCGCTTCACAATTCTCTGGGATCCTTTGTGTTTCTTCCAAAAGCTCAAAATAACCCAGAGCAACACACACACACACACACACACACACACACACACACACACACACACACACACACACACACACACACACACACACACACACACACTCACACACACACACACACACACACACACACACACACACACACACACACACACACACACACACACACACACACACACACACACACACACACACACACACACACACACACACACACAAACAAACACTTACACACAAACATATACTGTGTTCACACTGCACTCTCTCTTACACATTACATGAAACAGAAAGCTGTATACAGTACATCCAGATAACAAACATATGTTCTTTGAACTTTCTTAGTAACATTCTCCAATGAAAACGTTATTTCAGTATTCTCAGAACATGTAAACTTAAAACAACTTAACCCTTGTGTGTCCTTATGGACATTTTTGTCCTTTTCAGGTTTAATCTCAATGCCAACTGCATACATTTTGGCTCAGGTGTGTATTTTATTTTATTGCACTAGGTACAACAAATAGATCTTCTATTTGTTCAAGCATTTAAGGTTTTTTTGGCTTCTATGCTGTTAGGGTGTAGGCCAACATGAATTATATGACATATGATATGAAGATCTAGTGTTTGAGTGAATATATGAGCATTTTTTGTAGCAATTTGAGGTCATTTAAAATAAAAATTGTGTGGTTTTGAAGCCTTTTTAACTGTTATAGCACCACCTATGGTTCAATTTACATGTAACTTTGCATGCTTATTAAGAGTCATCTGACACATGTTTTCACCAATTTTCATAAATTTTGGAGTTTTTGTTTAGTTTTTATAGGCTTTTGGGTATATACTGCCACGCCCCATTCTTAAATGACCCTGTTATAGCCAACCAAAGGACAAAATTAAACATTGTTTTGGTAATTATTGATCTAGAGAGTCTGTAGAACTGCGCTGCGGTGGTTTGGCCGAGATCAAGGGAAAAACCTAGGACTAGTTTGCAAAAGTAGGTTTTTAACATAATTGCGAATATTTAATGAACAATTTGATTGACAGCAATGGTGCTTGAGGCAAAGTTGTTCCGCATGAGGAGATCTATCATATGATATGCATATTGTGTGGATGTGTGAAACACCACGTGATTACAGAGCCATAAAACTCGTTAGCGCCAACTAGTGGCCGATTTCTTTCAAAATTCTTACAGACCTTTAGGGCCATGAGTCGAACATGCCCAACGAGTTCTGTTCCGATCAGCCTCCGTTAACCTTGTCTAATAGGTGCTTAAATTTCATTGGTCGATGGCGGCCATGTTTTTTGAGATACGCCCATGTCCTCAAAGACACTTGTGCCACTTTGGACCAGGACACTGCATACCAATTTTCAAGTCAATCAGACTAACGGTTGCGAATTTATAGCCATTTATAGTTTTTTCTATCTTATAGCATCACCAAGTGGCAGAGCGCCGCAATTTTTTTTTTTTTTTTGATTTGACCAAAGTTTGAGCTTATACACATGTGTGCCGAGTTTGGTGAAGATATCTCATTCCGTTCAAGAGTTATAGCTAAATGTAGCAATTGACTAACATTAACATAGAACATTTTTGCGTACAGTTGCAATTGAAATTTAAACTTTTTTTGGATAATTATTGATATTCAGTGTCCAGAGAATATTTCTGCACTGGTTTGGTTCCGATCGGCCGAAAAACCTTTTGTTCGTGCTGACCCAAGGAACGCAACAATGTAACGTTTTTTAGTTTACGACAAACAGTGTACGAGCTACGGCCAAAAATGTTAGTTTTTGGCGCTGTTGCACCACCTTTACGCCAATTAGAGCGAGACTTTGTCAGGTTCGTTCATCAGGGAGCTCTACCTGCTTAAGAACAAAAATGTTCTCATTGAAACCCATTAAAACTCCAATTTTTAACTACACATTTAACTACAAAATGATGCAATATTTCTTCATAGGCTTTCATTCTGTTGGCAAGGCTTCAAAATTAAAATGTTTACTATATTTTACAAGGTGGTGCCATTTTTTCAAGTTTGGTTTCGATTCAAGATATCAACCTCAAACTTGTTTAGATTGATAGCTTAGATTTTCTATCCATTTTTGATTTCAAAATGTTTTATTTTATATAAAAATGGCTCATAAATCATTTTCATAACATTTTTTGGTTTCAATTTTGCACAACTTCGACAATAATCTGCCAAGAGTCTTCTTTAAAAGACTGAAGTCTGTAGTCCCAAGCTTAACATTTTTACGATTAACCAATGGTTTTATGATTAAAATTTTAGTTTTTTCGCATGGCCATTTTTGTCCTATGAACCTATGTGTAACTTTTTTTAAATTGACGCACAAGAAAAAAGTTTTTGAACAGAACAGAGGTGTGTACATTTTTCTTATTTTGCTTAAATATCTTTTTTTTTTTCATTTAGTACTGCCCTTCAGAAGCTACAGAAGATACTTACTTTCCCAGAAGACAAAACAAGTTTAATTTATTTAACTTAACTAACTTAATGCATGTCATTAAAGCATCAGTGAGTGTTTGAGTCTTCTGTAATAGTGTCATATGAGTCCCTCAGTTGTCCTCAGTGTGAAAAGATGGATCTCAAAATCATACAGTCATTGCTGGAAAGGGTTCAAATACACAAAAATGCTGGAAAACCAAATAATTTGTGGGAGCTGAAGGATTTTTCTGAAGAACAGCAGGCAGTTTAACTGCTCAGGACAAACAAGAGACTCATGAACAACTATCACTAAACAAAAAAACACAGCTGTGGATCATTCAGAGAACAACACAGTATTAAGAGGCAAGGGGATGTCAACTTTTGAAAACTGTCATTCGTCACACTGGAAATGGAAGGTCGAGTGCAGTGCATTATGGGATACAGTCAGATATTGATCAGAGCTTCAGAAACGACACAAACAGAAGAGAGAGGTATAATGCAATACATTTATTCATTCAATATTATGATGAATATTATATTTAGATGCTGAAATATCATCCAGTGAAACTTGAATAAAATGAGACGTGAGGTTAGTAAATCTCTAACACTTCTGAGATTAAAGTAGAAAATCCCTTTACAAAGACTGAGAGCGTATGAAGAGCTGCGGTACAGTAGAGTCCGAATGAAGGAAGAGATAAATACTGCTGCTGGGAATAAAACACTGACCTGCACTTCAGTTCTCAAGCCACACAAACTCGCACTTTATTTACAGTAACAAAATATCTTTACAAAACAACATTTAACATTTCAAATTCAAACTTGATGCAAGTTATGAAGAAAGCATAAAAATCTCTTTCTCACACACACACACTCACACACACACACACACACACACACACACACACACACACACACACACACACACACACACAGTTCATTCTGACGAGCAGATCTACAAAAACTGAACGAGGCCAAATGTAAATAGAGTGAATTACATGAAACATCCCAAAATCAAAAATGAAGAAATTATATTTTAGGAACATATAAAATAACATAGGGTTTTTATACAGATATTGGAAAATGAAATTCAAGGACTGTTCAAGCACTACTTTTTTGATTTTCAAGGACTTCAATCAGAGATTTCACTTATGTCTTCTATTTTAAATTCTCAAAAAAAGGAAATAGGCTTAGATAAATAAAAATATACTAATAAAAGTGGAAAAAATAAAGTGAAGCACATGTGAAGTACTCAATGCTATTAAAGCATTACAAAGTATAGGCTACTACACTATAGTAAAATCATGGTTAATGTTCTTAAGGGAATTGTATTTGTGTATGCTTTATTTGTTTGTTTATTTGTTTTTATAACTCTCATGCCTTAATTGTTTGATATTTTCTACTGTTTAAGAAAAAATGGAAAAAGGATTCGCTAAACCGTTCCAAAGTCCTGATCTGAATCAAATTAATGAAATCGAAATAATGATTCGAGAACCATCATTTTAGATCAGGACTTGGAGAATAATTTGCCAATTATTTGACTCGGAGTGGAACATTGCGTAACGTGAATCATTTGATTTGAATCATTCGATTCACAAAATGATTCACAAACCCGATCTGAAACAAATGATTCGCCGTACACGATTTGACTTCCTGATCTGAAACAAATGATCAAATGAATCAAATCTAAATAAAGTCATTTGATTTGATCCAACCCGATCTGAATCAAATGATTCGCTATACGTGATCCGATTGGAGCGCTTTTAAAACAGTGAATCATTTTGATTTACAGTTTCATCATTCATCAGTGTTTTTTAAAATCAAGCGATGTTGAAATTCAAAAATGTATCTTTTAATTTGACCTGGCTTTCGCTAGTGAATCGCTTGAAATGAATGTTCGAAGTCACGAGGGTGAATCAATCGGAGCGGGTCCAGCGTAAATGACTCAATTGAATCGGTTCATTTGTTCCGCTTTTTGCATCTTCAGCCATGTTTACACCACACTGACAGTGCTACTACTGGCTTAACTCGATTGTTTTCTGACATCATTTAATTTTCTTGCTGAAAAAGAAATGTGCTTATTGACTGAATTAAACACTTATTTCATAGATACATTGTGTTTCAATAATTCAAGGACTTTTCAAGAACCTCTTCAGGTATGTTCCTATTCATAAGGGTTTACTAAGCCTTAAATTTAAAAAAGTCAAGTACTATAAGCACTTTGTACGAACCCTGTAATCATGATAATGTCGTAATGCAAACAAGATCAAATGACCCAATAAACAAGCTCAATTTTCCTATTGTAAAATATAATTTCAAACATTTCTCTTTTGATTTTGGGATGACATGCGAGTCGGTGTGAGATTCGCCCTATAGAAATGTCCTCTGATGAATTCTACGCTCATTTCTACTAGTGAATAGTTAAAAACGCTTTAATTTGGCCTGATGACGATCCTCCGTTTGACATTTCCATCATCATCAGGAGGTTCCTCTCAGATTGGCTTGCTATAGGAGCGGCAGAGGTTCACATGCGGGTGGAGATGAGGGCGATGCGGCTCATGCAGCGCTCTGGAAGCGCCTGACATCGTCTACAAAAGTGTTGAAGCGCTTGAGGAGTCTGGGACTGTCATTAGCAAACCATTAAACACTGCAGCAGTGCCCTGAAATACAGTGAGAGCGTCTGCGTCTCTCAGAATCTGAGTAGAATATTGTCATCATGCATGGATACATCAGCTGCCTTCGTAATATCATACTAGCACACTGCGTCATCACATGATCAACCCCGAACACTGAACGTAGTGCGCCACTGCCGTCACATCAGGAAGAGTTCAGCCAAAGCAAACATGTACTCATACACAAGATATCCAAGATGAAGAGGAGTTTGTTTCTTCATCAGATTCTTACATCACAGGCTCACCAATGGATGTGAATGGGTGCCGTCAGAATGAGAGTACAAACAGTGAATGAAAACATCACAATAATCCACACCACTCCAGTCCATTAGTTAAAGTAATTCACTTCCAGAACAAAAATTTACGGATAATTTACTCACCCACGATGTTTAAGGATTTCTCCCTATAGTGGACTTTTATGGTGCCCTGAGTTTGAACTTCCAAAATGCAGCTTCAAAGGGCTCTAAACGATCTCAGCCGAGGAAGAAGAGTCTTATCTAGCGAAACCATTGGTTATTTTCTAAAAACAATTACAATTTATACACTTTTTAACCACAAATCCATACTCCATGCACTCCGCTTCAAGACAGTTAGGGTATGTCTGAAAACTCCCATCTCATTTTCAACTTCAAAATCATTCTACATCACTGTTTTACCTTTTTTGTTGTTGTTGTAAAGGGTGTTTGATCTTCTTTGCATGTTCACTTAAGTTATAAACACTGGGTCATTACTTCTGCAGCGATGGAGGACTATTTTAAAGTTGGAGGAGAAAATGAGATGGGAGTTTTTTGACATACCCTAACTGTATTAAACCGGAGTACACAGAGTTCACGCATTTGAGGTCAAAAACCTAATGTATTTGAATTAAAACATCTTGATGGTTTTGTTTCAGCTTTTGTCTTCTCAAGATATCAACTGATGGACTGGACTGGAGTGGAGTGGATTACTTGTGATGTTTTTATCAGCTGTTTGTACTTTCATTCTGACGGCACCCATTCACATTCATTGGTGAGACAGTGATGGAATAGCGCATTTGTGACCCTGCACCACAAAACCAGTCATAAGGGTCCATTTTTGAAATTGAGATTTATAGCCTACATCATCTAAAAACTGAATACATTTGCCTGAGATACAACTATTTGAAAAGCTGGAATCTGATATTGAAAAACTTACTATCAATGCATATTACTAATCAAAAATTAAGTTTTGATTTATTTACGGTAGGAAATTTACAAAATATCTTCATGAAACAGATCATTTTGACCCATACAAAGTATGTTTGGCTATTGCTACAAATAAACCTGTGCTACTTAAGACTGGGTCACATTTCTCCAAATCGGATGAAGAAACCAACTCATACATCTCGGATAACCTGGGTGTGAGCGCATATTCATTTTGTGGTGAACTGTTCCTGAAGTGATGAATTCCGTCTGAGTGATCAAACCATAAATGAAACAGTTTATATTTTTGCCTGATATCTAGATGATTGCATAATAGTGCATACTGCGGTAGTATGATAGTGTGCTATTGTGAACACAGCCTTGTTTAACATCCTCTGACATCCGTCCGGACGCAACAGTCAGGTGTGTTCTGTCCAGTCCGCTTCAGTCGTGTCCGTCACGAGCGTCGGGCTCGGTGTAGTCTCTGGTAAACTGAAGCGTGGTAATGAACGGGTCCTACATGAATGAGTTCATGGCGTTGACCGGAGACGGCGGCTCGGAGCTGTCATGCTTCGCGTCTCTATCCGACCTCCCGCTATACTGTCCGATAAACGAGCCGTCCTCGTTGAACTGCGTGTCTCCGGAGTCTGCGTAGTCGACTAAACTGTCGTCGCTGCCGTCGCGCTTAACGGTTCCGCTGGACGGCGTTC
Source organism: Garra rufa (assembly GCF_049309525.1). NCBI lineage: Eukaryota > Metazoa > Chordata > Actinopteri > Cypriniformes > Cyprinidae > Garra > Garra rufa. The sequence continues at coordinate 1,023,310 of NC_133385.1, forward strand.
GGCTCCCTTTGAGCGGTTTGTGGTCCTCGTCACTAGGAGAAAAACCACATGCGGGTGAATCGTGATGCAAAAACTCAAAAGATGGACACACATGCAGGAGCAGCATCACATGTACAATAGCATACATGTGACAGGATGAGAGACAAAACCTGCCAGAACTTCAAAACAAGTGTGAAAGCATCATGTGAGACCTTTAGAAGAGTAAAGATGGATGAAGCGCAATCAATATCTCAACACCTGAAGCGTGAAGATGACAAACAGATTCATCATTAGCCTGAATATGATTACTGATGAAACACCAGCTGAATCGTTCCTTCAAAAAATCTGATTCATGCCACAAACTTCCTAAAGAAATGCTGCTGGTGTTTGATGAACGAAGCACATCAGCTGCCATTAAAACAAACGGATTGAGAAAAACTTCAAATCATATATGAATCATGAATGGATGTAGCCACACTTCCCATGAAACTTAGTAGCCTACTAGAGAACAGAAACTTGTTCTATATTTACTTAAACGTACTGTTTTATTATTATTGTTGTTATTATTATTATTAAATATGGCTTTTTGTTTTTCTGTATTTGTCGATAAAATTTCAAAAGTCATTTGGCAAAAATAGAGCCAAAAAAATAATAATCGTATAAAATATTTTTTTTAGCCCAAAACCAGTCTTAAGTAGCATGGGTTTATTTGAAAAATTTGGCCAAAAATACATTGTAAAAATCATTAGGATATTAAGTAAAGATGTTCCATGAAGGTATATCAAAACTTAATTTTTGATTAGTAATATGCATTGCTAAGAAGTTCATTTGGACTTTAAAAACTTAAAAGTCGATTTTCTCAATATTTAGATTTTTTTTGCGCCCTCAGATTGTCAAATTGTTGTATCTCAGCCATATATTATCCTATCCTAACAAACCATACATCAATGGAAATCTTATTTAAATATGATGTATAAACCTCAATTTAAAAAAATTGACCGTTATGACTGGTTTTGTGGTCCAGGGTCACATATTTTTTTAAATAAAAATCATAAAACTATTAAAAGTCTGAAAAATACTGTATAACCAAATAAAAACTAAAAACATTTAATCAGAGTAGTTTGACTTTATATACAAGTTTTACTTTATATAAACTTTGTTTTTTATTTATTTTATACACTTCATGTTCTCGGTCTGGGATGACGCGTGTTAGCGGTTCACGTGAAGTGTGATCTTGGAATGGTTGTGTTTTTCTCCTCGCGCATGCAGATTCCCGCTTACCTTCCCACATCGGACCGGCACTTACAAACAACGGGAGGAACGAACGCCAGCGACTCAGTCTGCAGTCTTAGTGAGCTACTAAACACCACATACTAAGACCATCCAGTAATCCATACTCATATTCTGCATTAACATTTGGCAAATGGTGACTTACACTACAAACAAGATAAAGATTTGATCAGTGTTGCAATGTGATGCAAGTTACGTAACCAGATAACGTTTTTCAAGTAACTTGTAAAGTAACACATTGCTTTTTAATTTTCCAGACAATCTGGAAATATCTGAGACAATCTGGACTAAACATGTACATTTTTTGTCTAAAATGCCGGTAACGTCAGGTGAAGAGCAGCTGTCAGATTCCCATCAGCGTTATGATGGTGCTGAGGACAGATCAACATCTGCAAAAGTCCAAAATCAGCGTATAAAAAGGAAATCATTTAATGAAGCGGGAATATAAAAGAATATTGCTATACAGGAGTAAAGTGCGTTCATCCGTCTCTCTCCCGCACGCGTGCAGAATAACGCAGGAAGAGACTTTAAATGGCAAACCAGCAGCTTCAGTTCAGATCCGACGTCATTACATCAAACGAACATCTGCAGGATTATTCCGGATCGAGGAAGAAAATGTTGCAGAACTATACTCTGATACAGAAAATACGCTGCTGGATCATCGAGTTCACTGCTGCAGATCAAGTCCCACAGGATCCGCATCAGACCAGAGGAGAAGAAAAAGGTGACGTCGCAGAGAAGTTCTGATCCGGTCTCCTTCTCGGATCGTTGGGTTGGGTGCGGTGGGGTCAGTCTCCTGAGGGGTCAGAGGTCAAGGGTCAGGTCAGTGCTCTCTCACCTGTACTCTCCAAACGTGATATCATCCTCTTTCATGGGCTGGATCTCCGGGTCTCCGTGAGCATCTTCCTTCTCTTTAACTGAGACAAACATAAGAGTCACACATTAAGCGCATCATTTACCACGAGGAACATAGTTAACATGAAGATCAAACATGCTCTTACAGTATTTTTGTCTTGTTTCTATTGTAAATGTCTGAAGATTCAAATTACTTAAGATGTCTTATTTTTTTTTTGAGAAATTCTTACTGAGGGGATTGTTCATACATCATGCACACTGATTTATTTAACATGTTATTTCTAAAACATGGTGAAAAAGCCTATATTTAAAGGTTGTGAGTTTGTTTCTCCATTTCAGCAGCACTTATATACACCAAAACTTAGAGATTTATTCCTCTTTATATTCTGAAGGTTTTTACTGAAGGGTTTGTTCATACTGTATATCATTCACAATGATTTATACAGTATTTTATTTCTAAAAACATAATGAAAATGTCTATATTTAATAGCCATAAGTTTGTTTCTACACTTCAGCAGCACTTACATACACCAAAACTTACAGTTTTATTCCTCTCTGTATTCAGAAGGTTTTTACTGAAAGGTTTGTTCATATTTAATTTACACTGATTTATATAACATTTTATTTCTATAAACATAATGAAAATGTCTATATTTAATAGCCATGAGTTTGTTTCTCCTCTTTAGCAGCACTTCCGTACATCAAAACGTAGAGATTTATTCCTCTCTATATTCTGAAGGTTTTTACTGAGGCGTCTGTTCATCCTGTATATCATTCACAATGAATTATACAATATTTTATTTCTAAAAACATGGTGAAAATGTCTATATTTACTGGTTGTGAGTTTGTTTCGACACGTCAGAAGCACTTACAAACACCAAAACTTAGAGCTTTATTCCTCTCTATATTCTGAAGGTTTGTACTGAAGGGTTTGTTCATATTTAATTTACACCGATTTATATAAGATTTTATTCTTAAAACATTGTGAAAATGTGTTTTTTTTATGATTTATGGAGTGATATAAAGAGAAGTTCAAAATCCCCTCTGTGAAAAACTTTTAACTCTAGTATGTCAACCAAATCAAACAAGACTTTTTAACCTGGCTTTAGATTTTGTGGAAATGTTTGCAAATTAGTGCATATTTAAAATATAACATTTCAGAAAACATACAACACTTACAATAAATTTTATCTGCACCTGTAGTTTTTATTTTAAGTAAAAACTCACTGCAATTTGATCAATTTTCCTCTGACAACAAGACTTTATATTTTCTTAATGTGCTTTTGATATAAGAATGTTTGAATACATGTACTGGAAAACAAGACAAAAATACTAAATAAAAATACAAATGACTTAAGTCTTATTTCCTGAGAAATGCATCAAAATTAAGTGAGTTTATGCATAAAACTATTTCTATATGGTATTAGTATGTCATATGGATACTTGGAGTATTTATAACCAGTGCTGACCCTTTCTTTTTCATTGTTTGCAGTGACTTATTTTTATAAACAAACAAAAACATCACAAAAATGAAAAAGCACAACAAAACTACTAAAACTTAAAAATAAAGTAAAATTAAAAATAATAATAAAAACTATCGATGATAATAAAGTGACAGTCACCTGGATATTTGCCGCCTTTGTTTCTCTTGATGAAGCAGATGATGAGCAGGATGAGGATGAGCAGAGCGATGGCCGACATCAGACCGATGAACCAGCCCTGAGTGGCGATGTCCACTTGCGGACTCACCATCGCTGAGGAAGAAGAGGAGGAGGAAGAGCATGAGACATGTGCAGATCTTCAACTTTAAACAGCTCGATTCCAACGAATCACGGAAGATCAGACGCCATGAACACAGTCACGAGAGACAAACGCTCAAACACGGTGAGGGGAAACTCGACCGGCACTGCAGAAATAATGCTCTTCATCAGTATTTCTGTTTTGTTTACCAGTACAAATATCTGAAAATTCTGAAATCAACATAGATTTACTTGAGACACTTTTTCAGAATATCTTAATTTTGCATCTCAAGTAAATGTAAGAATGTTGAGACACTTGTACTGCAAAACAACTCAAAAATACAGAGTCAGAAAATCACCTTTGCAGGTTGTATTGATTATGGGATACAATCATGCTGATCGATCAATAAACAATAACAACTGACCCACATTATGAGCACAGACGGACTCGTGCAGGACATACAGACGTGCGTCATGCGTTTCAACATCTCAACACAATGGCTGTCATGCATCGCAGCCGTCAAATATCCCACAAGACTTTGAGGCTGAGATGAAGCCTCACCTGGGACCTTAACCAACAGCTCCTCAGAGTGATGGACCGCTCGGTCGTCGTGACCCCGGGCCACCACGCGCACCTTGTAGGCCAAACCTTTCTTCAAACCCTTAAGAACGTGGAACTGAGAGCCGTTGACCTTCTCTTTGTGCCAGTCTTCATCACCTGAGGGTTTCCAGCACAACAGGAACCACTTCAGCGTCCTCACATTCAAACACGGGTATGTTAGCCCTCTACACCTGCTGTCAATCTGGAGTTAATTCTGACTAGCCACCTACTACAGCTCTGCAATTAATCTACAAAACAACTAAACTGTTATGACCCTTTGGTGAACTACACTGCAAAAACTCATGTACTTCCTCAGTATTTTTGTCTTGTTTTTCAGTATATGAAATACATACACAATAACATTAGATAAGGTCTGAAGGTTTTTTAGATGTTTTCTAAATGAAGTGTGTTTGTTCATATTTAAAACAACAACAAATATCTGCCAATGTAGTCAGAAAAACAAACTTAAGACAGATGGAATACAGGATTTCTCTCCTGATTTTCACTGATTTTTACTTTTTCTCCCCTTGTTTTTAGGTGAGATACTACAGAAATATTTTTTTTTTCATGCCCTTGTCAATTTTAGTCTATTTTGCTTTCATAACATGCATTTTTTTCGGACTAGTGGAATGAAAACGTCTAATTTTGTTTTTTTAAATTTAAGTGTTTATTTTATTGCACTGTATCTATTTGTATCTGTAGATTTCAAATCTTTAAAAGTTTGTTTCAGTAACTCCTACATAAACCAAAAATTAGAATTGTATTCCTTTCTATATTTTGAAGGTTTCTACTGTGGGGTTTGTTCATATTTCAAATCAATTCTTACAACACTTTATTTCTAAAAAAACATAATAAAAATCCATATATTTGAAGATAATGAGTTTGTTTCTTGACTTCATCAGCACTTAGACACACCAAAACTTAGAGTTTTATTCCTTTCTATATTTTGAAAGTTTTTACTGAAGGGTTTGTTCAAATTTTTTTCACACAAAGTTTTACAACACATTATTTCTAAGAAAAACATGATGAAAATACATATATTTAAAGAAAATTAGTTTTTTTTTAAACCACAGCAGCACCTAAATATACCAAAACTTACAGTTTTATTCCTTTCTATATTCTGAAAGTTTTTACTGAAGGGTTTGTTCATATTTCTTTCTCACATATTTTTACAACACGTTATTTTAAAAAAAAAAACATGATGAAAATATATATATACAAAGATAATGGGGTTGTTGCTTGACTTCAGCAGCACTTATATATACCAAAACGTACAGTTGTATTCCTCTCTATATTCTTAAGATTTTTACTAAAGAGTTCATATTCATATATCATTCACACTGATTTATATAACTTTTTTTTTTTAATGTAGTGAAAATGCCTATATTTAAAGGTTGTGAGTTTGTTTATCCACTTAGGCTGCACTAACACACACCAAAACTTAGAGTTTTATTCCTATCTATATTCTAAAGGTTTTTACTGAGGGGTTTGTTAAAATACACTAATTTATTTTATTTCTAAAAACATGGAGAAAATGCCTATATTTAATGGTCATGAGTTTGTTTCTACACTTCGGCAGCACTTACATACACCAAAAGAGTTTTATTCCTCTCTATATTCTGAAGGTTTTTACTGAGGGGTTTGTTCACATTTCATTTACACTGACTTATATTCTTTTTTTCCACCAAATTTATTCTTAAAACATGATGAAAATGTATTAGTTTTTATAATTTAGTGAGTGATAAACAGAGAAGTCCAAAAGTTCCTCTGTAAAAAACTTTAACTAAATTTTATCCAGTGTTCATATTTTGTGGAAATGTTTGCAAATTAGTGCATCTTCAAAAATAAAATTTCAGACAATTTAACTAATCAACTGGGGAAGCATGGTAATAAATCTAGCTAGCTAAATTTTTTTTTACCCCTATTCACCTGTAGTTTCTTACTTTAAGTATAAACTCACTTCATTTTGATGTTTAAGATATCTGTACTGAAAAACAAGACAAAAAACTAAATAAGAACATTATTTTTTTGCAGTGTACCCAGCTGAACAGACGGGTCACCACCAGCACTAACCAGCGTGGAGGTTGATCTGTTCAGCGGGGTAGATGACTGTGTATTAGTTACTACAGGAGCTCTACTCATGGGAATGTATATGTTCAGCTTTTCACCAACATCATCCTCACGACACACGCATGCAGGATTCTTACTGTTGTCTATAATATATTCAACAAAAAGGTGTTTCTCTGGGCCCCAGTAATCCCAACTGATCAGCGCTCCGTCCTCGCTCACGGACGAGCTGACGTTCCCAAACGTAGGAGCGACTGGCCGCGCTGAGAGAAAGAGAGAGACATCATCAGCCCATCACAGTGACCTCTGACCTCCAGGTCAGTGAGTGTCAACGATGCACTGACATGAGCGGCACTGTTTACAAGAGGTCCAAACACAATGTGAGCAGCGTAATGATATGTGACATATAGCGTGTAAAGGCATTTGCACAAAAAAGTCTAATATCACCTACTTTGAAGGGTTCAAAAATATTAATACAAAATTTCATTGCATAGTTTTTTTCCCAAAATAAGAATGAAAATCTTTCAAATTATGTGCATCAGCTTTAATGCACTTATCAAAATAACAAAAGCAGTCCAAAAGTCTGACAAAAAGAAATATTGAAAATGTATTATGAGTAAAAAAATATGTTCAAATACTACATTTATTGTCAAAGAACTTCAAAAAAATGTCTATTTTTTCTGTCTGTTTGGATGCAGTAAAACACCTGATTCATGTTTGCATTTTCTTGTGTCACTAGTCATAATTCTAACCTTGTAATCAGGATTAGGTATCAAATAATGTCATACATGTTAAAATATGCTGAGAATTGATCAAACAGTTGTAATCTGACTTAGATTTTATTCACCAGTGTCTTTGCTGCTGACTGTAAATGATCCAATTCAACTACTAATAAGCAAAAAAAAAATATACATTAGGTTAGTTAAAAAAATTTCCTTCATTTTTTATTTTAAAAACAAACAAGCAAGCCCTGCTCAGATTTAAAAAGTAGCGCAAAAGTAACGTAACATAATTAGTTACTTTTTTAGTTCTTCACTTCACAGATGGTTGTCTAAAGCAAAAAAACTACAAAATGCATCGAATTTAGAGAGAAAACGTGACGTGAAACACTATTTTTGGAATCAGCACACTAAAATCTGTAAGAAATAAGTAGTGGATTTCACTCAGCAAATATGATGCAGGTCGGTGTAAATTTTTAAATGTATTGTTATTATTATGTCCAAGACAGAAGTAATTGACAATTTTAATACAATTGCACTGTAAAATAAAACAAAATGTAATACTAAGTATATAAATTATTTTAAAAGAAAAAAGGAGTGTTTGGGGAAAGTTACTTTTAAAAGTTATGCATTACAATGTTGCGTTAATTCTTAAAAAGTAACTAATTACTGTATGTTACTTTTTATGGAAAGTAATGTGTTACGTTACTTTTGCATTTCTTTTGCTTGCTTGTTTGTTTTTAAAATAAAAAAAATGAAGGAAAAATGTTAACTTACCTAATGTATTTTTTGCTTATTGGTATAGTTGAATTGGATCAATGAAGGTCGGCAGCAAAGACACTGGTTAATAGAATGAGATTAAATACATAAGGGATTATTGTATTATTTAGCATATTTAATTATTGCAGGTTTGCGTCACATTCTGAGTTGCATTTCACAGTTTTTATTCATTTTGAGGAATAATGAATCTGTGTTTTTTTGTGTGAGTGAATGAGATGAATTAATGCATGTTCACATTTATTCTAGATCTTAGTAATGTTACTCCGAGATTTTTCTCAACAATGGCAAAAGAGAGTTTTCAGTCAATAAACAAGGGAAAAAAGTAACTTTTGTACTTATTTTAAATTTACTTAATAAAGTATTTCTCAAAATGAAACAAACCTGCAAAAATCAAATATGTGAAATAATACAAATATCCTTTATTATATTTAATCCCATTTTATTAACCGATGTCTTTGCTGCCGACCTTCGATGATCCAATTCATCCATACTAATAAGCAAAAATGACTCAAGATAATCTAACATTTGTTTTCCTTTTTTTATTGCTAATAAGTTGACTTTTTTTCTTCTGTGGTCTACTGTACAGATGTCAATTTACTTTTCTCTAATCCTGAGGCTTTTGGTGTTGAAAGGCTTTTACATTTGACAAAAATAGAACTTTTTATATTAAAAACAGACAAGGAAGCCCTGCCCAGATTTAAAAACTAACGCAAAAGTAACCTAACGCATTACTTTCCATTAAAAGTAACTAAGTAGTGTAATTAGTTACTTTTTAGGGAGTAACTCAATATTGTAATGCATTACTTTTAAGAGTAACTTTCCCCAACACTGGTAACAAAGTTAATTTCTTTACTAGGAAGAGGTAAACCATCAAGCTTTTATTTTGGTAATAAAACAGCAGGGAGACCTCATTACGCCAATGTGTAAATTAAGCATTACTGGCACACGTTACATTCCCAGATGCAAAACATTGAATCATGAGCTGTTTGTGTGTAAAAAGACACAGTGCCACTCATGGGCGACATTAGGGGGGGGCAGTTGCCCCCCCTGTGGTTAGTCATGGAATCCTCGACAGCCCCGCTGCAACTGCTTTAGCCAAGCTTAGGCTCGGTTGTACTTGGGAACTAGACGGTGCTATATAACCCTCAAACGAAAGCAAAGCAATTGAAGATCTGGCAAACTATCCAACGTGTTTTTGCAGCGTTGAGCAATGTAACCAATCACAGACATATCTGTTGTTTCCGAACAATTAGAAACATTTGTCAGAATTCACTCACTGCTGAAAGCGCCTGATCGGTTTTTATTAAGTGCCGTTTTGTGCGCTCATGAATCATCTTATGAGTGTAGACGCGCTGTAAATAAAATATTAATTGTGTAGAGCTTTATTAATTATAACGGAATTTTGTGAGATCTCTATGGACTTTTAGTGATAATAAGGGGAGCGTGCTTTGCACTTTCCAGGCTATAATCCATTTAGAATTTGTAAGAAACTTTCGTTTTTCGGCACATGCAAGCTGATATGTTTTGGGAGTGACATTTGCATATTTACGCTGGGTTTATTCTCGAAATAACGGTGAAGCAATAGACGGGATAAAAATATATTTTCCCCTTCTCCCAAAACAACTTACTGTTTCAGCTATAAAATAGTTCAGTTTTGTATGTAATGGCAAAATGTTTATATTTAGTTTCGTTTTTTATTTAGCTAATTTAGAAAAACGCTTGGAGCATTTTTTATTCGTTAAATATATATATATATTTACCGAACAGCGCCCAGCGGAAGACTGATCATAGTCTGTTTGATCAGTTTGCCTTCTCAAATCATCACGACTTGCCTAAAATGAAATCTATAGATATAAAACAGTTCAAGTATAAAACAATGGTAGTTTAAACGTTACAGATACATGTGCGCTATATGCGCATAGTTTGTGCAGAAAGTGGAAGCTAAAGCTTGCAGGACATCGAGGCACCAGCGCGATCACTTGCATTTTTTTCATTGGAAGCAATTTAAAATTATCCGTCATTTTTGCTCACAAAGTACGAGTAATACATCGAAAAAAACGTTACAGCATTTTTATAAAATAAAGAAAACAAAAATTATGTGCTTTCTGCCATCTGGTTCTTGAACAGGAGTGCTTAACAAAATGAAGCGAAATGCATGCCTCACAGACATAATAAATAAATTTATAGAAAGCTTTAAATTATTACTTAACGAAATAAAACAAATCAAAAGCACAAACTCTTTCATGTAATCCGTAAAGATGAATTTCTCTCTAAAGGCGCGTCCAAAAAGGAGATTGCGAGTCAGGATCTTTGCGACACTGACTCAGAATACACAAATTAATTAATAAATAATTAATTTATGTCCTCACTCTTTCCTCGACACATTCATTGTTATTTATTTTTGCCGGTGCTTGGGGCGAGTTTTAGCCTATTGTGTGCGCTTGAACGCCGATTCAGCTGCGCTAAAGCACACTAAACTGTGTCTGAGTCGGTCTCAAAAGTGAAAGCGAAAGTGAAGTTTCGTGTTGTTTCCACCAGCGCGGCATTTTTTTCTTCACCATAATTGATGGATGTCTAAATTATGAAAATAAGGAGAAGCCTAAAACAGGCCCGATGCCGGCCCGAAGTGCAGCGCTTTAATTGACTGCTTTGATGTGCTGCAATACCGTAGGGCACTGTTTTAATGCTTACATCTGATTTTTTTTTCTTGCCCCCCCTGACTCAAGAGTCAAATGTCGCCCATGGTGCCACTATTCACTCTAAAACACATCTGAGAGACTGTATATATCAGATACTGTGGGTATGATGGGTGTTAACATTCACACAGATCCAGAATCTACATTTGACCATCAGTCCTGCTGTAAACACGGACATCATGTGGTCCGTTTCTGTCGTAATCTAAGCACAGATCCACAAAGATGAGATGAAGCAGAAAGGTAAACAGAAAACACATAAAACCGACACACACTACAGAAACAGCCGTGCGCCCTGTCTAGCGTACGTACCTCTGTCAATGACGGTGACGGCCTCCTCTGTGAGCGCGGGGCCGGTTCCTCTCTGCGTTCTGGCACTGATATAAAACTTGTAGCGCGTGCTGTGAGGGAGGTTGTGCAGCGTGAAGCTGCTCTGATTGGACGGCAGATCCAGCTCCTCCAGCAGACCCAAATCATTTTTGCTGTCGACTGGTGGCGGGACAGGAGCGGAAAGGGGCGGAGTCACGTTATTTTACCCAGTCATAAGCTGCGCTTACAGAACGTTTGTTTTGTTTTCTGCTTCAAACTGACTCGGGCAACATGAACAAGGACGAACACTTAAAGAAACATGACAACACATGCAAACTGGACCACAGCTTCATGTTCTACAACTTTAAATCATAAAAACACATGGGCGCCAAAAACAAGTTCACTTCCAAAACAATTTACAGATAATGTATTCACCCCCTTGTCATCCAAGATGTTCATGTCTTTCTTTATGTAAATTGTTGCTTGAAAAACAGCTTTCTAGGATTTATCCCCATAAAGTGGACTCCTATGGTGCCCACGAGTTTAAACTTCCAAAATGCAGTTAAAATGCATCTTCAAAGGACTCTAAACGAACCCAGCTGAGGAAGAAAGGTCGTATCTAGAGAAACGATTGGTTATTTTCTAAAAGAATTTACAATTTATATACTTTTTACCCTCCAATTCTCATCTTGTCTAGATCTGTGTGAACTCTGTGGCTTTCTCATTTTCTCCTCCAACTTTTTTACTCCAGTTTACAAAGAAGATACAAAAGGTAGGACGATTTTGAAGTTGGAGGAGAAAGTGAGATGTGAGTTTTTTGACATAACCCTAACTGTCTTGAACAGGAGTGAACAGAGTTCAGACAGAGCTAGATAAGATAAGCATTTGAGGTTAAAATGTATATAAATGTAATTTTTTTTAGAATATAACCAACTGTTTCGCTAGATAAGACTCTTCTTCCTCGGCTGGGATCGGAGTCCTTTGAAGCTGCATTTAAACTGCATTTTGGAAGTTCAAACTCAGGGCACCATAGAAGTCCACTATATGGAGAACACTCCTGAAATGTTTTCCTCAAAAAACATGATTTCTTTACGACTGAGGAAAGAAAGACATCTTGGATGACAAGGGGTGAGTAAATTATCTGTACATTTTTATTTTGGAAGTGAACTTCACAGAGGAGCAACATCGCTGAAATCATTTTCAGAACAAGTTGCATTAGCTTTACTTTTTTGTACGGAAAATAGGTCGTTTAAGAATTGAAAAGCTGCACACTGCATCCGTTCAGATTAAAATATGAATGAAACTCTTGAAGGAGATAAGTGTTGTGATGTGGCATACGCTTGTGGAAACACCACAGATCAACATTAGAGGGTGTGACTTCAGTTTCGGTTACGGTTCCCAGTGTGAACGGGTCTTAAATCAAAGAGCTGCTCAGGTGTTCTCACCGGTCTGATATTTGAGGGTGTATCCGGTCAGACGTCCGTTCCTCTCGTGAGGTGGACTCCACTGCAGCGTCAGAGAGTCCAGATCGGAGAAAGAAACCCCGAAGGAGGACGGTGCACCTGGAACTGGAACACAAACACACAGCAGCCGTGTTAAATGACATTAGCAACCGTACAGGCCGTTTGTCAACCGTTTAAGATTATTTCAGGGTTCGTACAGATACTGTAAAATTAATTTCCAGGACTTTCAAGGACTACTTTTTTGATTTTCAATCAGAGATCTCACTTATTGAACTATGTCTTCTCTTTCAAATAATAAAAAAAAGATAATTTGATAAAAATATATTAATAAAACTAAATGGCAAAAATAAAGTGAAGCATACTACACATTTATTATAGTTAAACCACAGTTAATTTTCTTGAGGGATTTGTATTTGTGTTTCTTTTTTTAGTTTTTTAAAAACTGTACTGCATTAATTGTTTGATGTTTTCAAATGTTTAATAAAAAAAAATATACAAAAACTTGCAAAACCTTTCGGAAATCCTGATCTGAAACAAATGATTCACTATATGCGAATCAAATAATTCATGCTCCGAGGTTCTGATCTGAATAATGATTCGTGAATCTGTCTCGGAGCGTGAATCATTCGACTAAGATCAGAACTTTGCATATCTAAATTTGTGTAAACCATTTGATTTGAATCATTCAATTTGTGAATTATTTCACAAACCGAAAAGATCCATTTCACCATTTCATTGAAATTCAAAAATGAAAGGCTCTTTTTAATATGATCTGGTTTTTGCAATAAATGATCAAAGTCAGGAGTTTGAATCAATCGGAGTAGTTCCAGTGTAAATGACACAATTGATTTGCTTCATCTGGTCCTCTTTTTTACATCTTCAGTCATATTTACACCACACTGTCAGTACTACTACTGTCTTAGCTTGATTGTTTTATGACTTTAACTGAAATACGAGGATAAAAAAATAGAAATATAGAACAAGCCTCTCAATTAATATTAGATGATATTATTCAGGGGCAGTCCCTCAGACCTGTGGGGTCCCCCAAGGCTCTATTTTGGCCCCTTTATTGTTTTCTTTATATATGCTTCCTTTAGCCTCAATGTTTGATAAGCATGGCCTGTGCTCACTGCTATGCAGATGATACTCAACTTTATCTGCCCCAAAGCACAAAAATTAGGTAAACTCACTCTGTGCCTGTCTTTCCGATGTCAAATCCTGAATGTGTTTGAATAAAAAAAAGAAGATCATTGTGTTTGGCTTTTTCTTCTTTCATTCATCTTCTTCAGTTAAATCATGTGTTATACAGCACATTGGTCAAATGTAGTTTTTTTTTTAAGTGTGCTTTGTAAATAAACTGAGACTTGAAAAATTGTAAAAAAAAAATGAATTTTTTTGCCATATCGCCTAGCCCTAATTTAGACCATTATTTATGCACAGTCTGCGTAAATGCATCTAAGAGCCACTTTAGATGAATTTTCTGTCAAAGTTGGATTCTGCTGACAGGTTTGTGGTTATTTGGTTTTGATCATGTTCTCTGTTGTGAATTGTAATAATGTTCACGCCACTCTTACCTCCTTCAGGCGTCTCGAACCGCTGCACAGCGCTGGCGGGACCTTCTCCTCGGCCGTTGAAGGCCGTCACGTGCAGATTGTAGGCGCTGTAGGGCTGCAGATCAGGCAGTTTTCCATTGGTTTTGTTGGGGTTGAAGATCTCAGTCCTCTGTTTGCCGTGATGAGAGTTGTGTCGGTGTAAACTGCGCTCACGTTGGTAATGCACCTAAATACAGACAACAGCACAACCTCAGTAAAAGTACGAAAATAACTAAACTAAACTAAAAATTTATAAAAAAAAATTGACATATAAACACACAAATACACACAAACTACTGAAAATGACAAAAATACAAATAGTTCTAAATATGAACAAACTATGATAAACAAAATTTAAAAAATATAAAATAAATGCAAAGAATAGATAAATTAATACTGTATTGACCCAAATATAAGACAATGTTTTTTTTTTTTTTTCTTGGAAATACATCAGAAAACATGCAGTCATCTTATATTCAGGGTGTAGACTTTGACATGTCAATAATACACTAACAAATATAGATGACGCCAAATACGCATAAAACGAGTGTGCCAAGAAATATGTCATGTTAGACTGATATGAGATTAAACTTCCTCTATAAATGATTTTAAAATGTAAGACATTTACATTTAGACATTTAACAGATGCTTTTATCCAAAGCCTGCATTTATATGATCCAATGTACAGCAAAAGCAGTACTATTGTGGAATATTTCTACTATTTAAACTAACTGCTTTCCATTTGAAAATATCTTAAAATGAAAATTATTCCTGTGATTTTAAAGCTGAATTTTCAGCATCATTACTCGAGTTTAGCGTCACATGATCCTTCAGAAATCATTCTAATATTTAAAACAGCTCTTTGGTGAATAGAAAGATTTAAAAAAAATCAGCATTTATCTGAAATAAAATGCTTTTGTAACATTATACACTTTACCATTCAAAAGCTTGTTTTTTTTTGAGGGTTGTTACAAAAGATTTTTATTTCAGGTAAATGCTGTTCTTCTGAACTTTCTATTCATCAAAGAAACCTGAAACAAATCTACTGTTTTCAACATGTTTTTGAGCAGCAAATCAGAATATCAGAATGATTTCCGAAGGATTGTGTGACAATGAAGACGATGCTGAAAATTCGGCTTTGATCACAAAAATAAATTACATTTTAGAATGTATTCAAATAGACAACAGTTATTTTAAATAGTAAACATATTTCAAAATTTTACTTGCTGTACTTTGGATCAAATAAACATTCAAACAAATAAAACATTAAAAATCGTAAAACCTTATATCCCTGCAGGAGACCGCGGACGGATTCGAGCGGAACGGGGCTCCAGCGCACCTCAGCCAGAGTACTGTTCTGCACCAGGACCCTCACGTCTCCCGGAGCTGCCGACGGAACTGCACAGGTGCATTGTGGGATTAGCAGCGTTCCGCTAAACAAGCATATACAGGCATGTGAAGTTCTGAAAGCGTCACTCACAGTCCTCTCCGGAGAATCCGATCACAGAGCTGGGGTTTGGTCCGGGACCGTAGTCGTTCAGCGCCTGAACCATCACCTCATACGGCACAAACGTGGGCGTCCCCGAAACCACAAACTTAGACACGTTAGCCACGCTGACCGAAGCCCAGCTCTTCTCCGTATCCCGCTGACGCCACATCACCTTATACTTCAGACCCGGACCATTGGCCTGCAGAGGAGTCAGCGGCTGCCCCACACAAACACAAACTTACATTACACATCATGCTAGTAACTTGCTAATCATGCTAGACATATGCTAGTAACTTGTCAGTCATGCTTATGACATGTAAATAGCACTAATCATGCTAGAAACATGTTGGAAACATGCTAGGAACTTAATCATGATAGAAACATGTTAGAAACGTGTTAGCAACTTGTTAATAATGCTAGAAACATGTTAGCAACTTGCTAATCATGCTAGAAACATGCTGGAAACATGCTAGCAATGTTAAAACGTGCTAGCAACTTGCTAATAATGCTGAACACATGCTAGCCACTTGTTAAACATATTAACAACTTGTCATGCTAGAAACATGTTGGAAACATGCTAGCAACTTAATCATGATAGAAACTGGTTAGAAACATGCTTAAACTTGCTAATAATGCTAGAAACATGCTAGCAACTTGCTAATCATGCTAGGAACATGTTGGAAACATGCTAGGAACTTAATCATGATAGAAACATGTTAGAAACGTGCTAGCAACTTGTTAATCATGCTAAAAACATGCTGGAAACATGCTAGCCACTTGTTAATCATGTTGGAAACATGCTAGCAACTTAATCATGATAGAAACATGTTAGAAATGTGCTAGCAACTTGTTAATCATGCTAAAAACATGCTGGAAACATGCTAGCCACTTGTTAATCATGTTGGAAACATGCTAGCAACTTAATCATGATAGAAACATGTTAGAAATGTATTAGCAACTTGTTAATCATGTTAAAAACATGCTGGAAACATGCTAGCCACTTGTTAATCATGTTGGAAACATGCTAGCAACTTAATCATGATAGAAACATGTTAGAAATGTGCTAGCAACTTGTTAATCATGCTAAAAACATGCTGGAAACATGCTAGCCACTTGTTAATCATGTTGGAAACATGCTAGCAACTTAATCATGATAGAAACATGTTAGAAATGTGCTAGCAACTTAATCATGATAGAAACATGTTAGAAATGTGCTAGCAACTTGTTAATCATGCTAAAAACATGCTGGAAACATGCTAGCCACTTGTTAATCATGTTGGAAACATGCTAGCAACTTAATCATGATAGAAACATGTTAGAAATGTGCTAGCAGCTTGCTAATAATGCTAGAAACATGCTAGAAACTTTCCAATCATGTTACAAACATGCTAATGACATGCTAGTGTCTTGCTAATCATGCTAGAAACATGTTGGAAACATGCTAGCAACTTAATCATGATAGAAACAAGTTAGAAACGTGCTAGCAACTTGCTAATAATGCTAGAAACTTGCTAATCATGTTAGAAACATGCTAATGACATGCAAGTAACTTGCTAATCGTGCTAAAACATGCTAGTAACATGACAATAATTTGCTAATAATGATAGAAACATGCTAGCAAATAGCTAATGACATGCGAGTATCTTGCTAATCAAAAATGTTAAAATCATGCTAACAACATGCTAATCATCTAATCTATCTATATAAAGTTCAAAACTTCAAGCTTTTACAGCTGCTTCAAACTTTCAAGCTAGGCTTTCTCAAGCCAATCTAAAGTTTGTCTTGATAAACTTTTTTGGTCTAGTTAAATTATTAATGTGTTTTGCCTTCATTGTACTGCCACTGTTTTTGATGTTACATTTGTATTAACAGATAAATTAACAAACCAAACAAACACTGAATTTAGGGAAAATTCACAGGGCTCAATGAACATCATATGAGGTGTTTATTAACAACCAGCGTCTCACCTTCCATGTGATGACCAGATTATTGTGCTCGGTGCCGTGACCTTTGACCTCAGTGGGGTTCTCGTCCGGAGCTGTGGGCATCAGAGAAGCGTTAGAGACGAGCGGATGCGTGTGAACACAGGTGTGAGCGTGAGAGTGTGTGTCGTACCTGCGGGGGCGGTCCTGAACTGGTGCGAGGGCGCGCTCGGACGGCTGAAGCCCACGTCGTTGAGCGCCAGCACTCTGAAGCTGTAGTGGACGTACGGAGAGAGCTTCAGGTGAGCCGTAGTCTTGGTTCCAGGAACCTCGGTCAGATTGTGCCACACACCGCTCTGGTGGAGAGCGTCCTCATACTGGATCAGGAACTCTGACACGGCAAAAACACAAGGTCATTCAGAAAAAACACTTCACAGCCAATATTAATTCCAAGAGCTGCAAAAGCATGAACACAGGTGTGTGTGTGTGTGTGTGTGTGTGTGTGTGTGTGTGTGTGTGTCATACTCTTGATAGGGCTGTTGTGTTCTTCTCCAGGTGTCCAGGTGAGCTGAACGCTTCTCGCTCCTGGATCCGTCAGCTCCAGATCGGTCGGTACTCCCGGCTGCTCTGTAGAGTCAAACAGGGCTTATATAAATAATAGTATAATAATACATCTTACTTCTATAGCGCCTTCAAGAACCGAAAGACACTTTAAATAATACAAATAATACAGATATACAATCAAGGATATAACATATGTGACCCTGGACCACAAAACCAGTCATAAAGGTCAATTTTTTTTAAAATTGAGATTTATACATTGTCTAAAAGCTAAATAAATTTTCCACCGATGTCTGGTTTGTTAGGATAGGACAATATTTGGCCGAGATACAATTATTTGAAAATCTGGAATCTGAGGGTGAAAAAAAATTTAAATATTGAGTTCTTAGCAATGCATATTACTAATCAGAAATTAAGTTTAGGAAATGTACAAAATATGTTCATGGAACATGATCTTTACTTAATATCCTAATGATTTTGGCATAATCTATCAATAATTTTGAGCTATACATTGTATTTTTGGCTATTGCGACAAATATACCCAAGCTACTTAAGACTGGTTTTGTGCCCCAGGGTCACAAAAGACATAAAAGATGATAACCGAAACAAGCATAGATTTTGCAATAAAAAGAAACAATCAGTTAATGAAACATATTGTGAAGAGGTGATTTGGCAGCTTATTCCAAACCTTAGAAAAGACTACACCTAACTTGGGTGTTTCAAGCTAATTCTCAGAACTGGTTCTAAGAGTGTGGGCAGGAACTTAAGGGTGTATTAATTCTGTAAGATATGAAAGTGCTATACCATGGTAGGCCTTAAAAACTAGGTACTGGGTAAGTATTTTGAACCGAATGTGATTGACAAAGGACATGAGGAGTGGAGTCTTGAAGTAGTTCAGTGGGTTGGACACAAAACAAAACAGTTATATTAATCCAGAATGGAGGTTACAAAAGCATGGATAACAGTTTGGCATCTTTGTAATTTTGCAAGGCTTGTATATACAAACAATCTTTAGGCTTTAGGCTTTAGGAAAACAGCAAACGGTGGGCAATATGCATTTAAAGTGGCAAATATAGGAGGAATATGTCAAAGTAATTTATATGTGCCAAACTTCCTGCTGCCAGCTGGTGGCTCTATGACTATAACTGATTATTGGCATGTAGATGTGTTCAGGCCAGCACTTTTATTCAACATATGAAGTTTGTTGCAGATTGAACTTGGTATGTTTGAGTTAGTGCAAAGCATGAAATATCCTGTTGCCAGCAGGTGGCGCTATAATTATATTTAAATATTGGCCTTCAGATGAGTTCAGGCCAGGACTCATATCTATGTGAGATGTTTGGGGCAGATCAGACTTTGTACGGCTAAGTTACAACAATTTCTATTCCCATGGTGAAACATCGTAATTTGTCACACCGCCCTTTAACGAAAACTCAAGATTTTTGCAATTTAACATCGCAAAGGCCTTTAGATTAGACTGACCAAATATAATGTTGTTGTCATTAAATCTCTAGGAGGAGCTTGTTACAGTGTAAAATGTCAATTTCTTTATGACTTTAACTGAATATGGGCATGAACAATCTCTTCAGGTCAGGACTCTTATCAAACATAAATGTTGGTGCAGATTGGACATTGTATGCCTGAGTTAGAACAACTTTCAGTTTCATTTCAAATTTCAATGTTTTGTGAAACATCAAAATTTGTCAGGCCGTCACGGACACGTCCTTCAACGAAAACTCAAGATCTTAACAATTTAATGTAACAAAGGGCTTCAGAACAGACTGACCAGTTTTGGTGTTGATCTGAATAAATCTCTAGGAGGAGTTTGTTAAAGTACAATGCCTGAAAATGCCAAAAACAACACAAAATTTGCCAAGAAAATGAAAAATATCCAACTTCCTGTTGGGTTTCGGATTTTACTCCAAGAGACTATTTTGTAGGTATTGGTGTGTTAGATGTGTGTGCCGATTTTTGACACTGATGTGAAACGTAGCGGGAGGGGCACTTCATTGAAAGTGAATAGGTGGCGCTATTGAGCCATTTTGCCACACCCACCTCAGAAACCTATATCAGACGTACATTTTTGCCACTTCAGTTTCAAGAGTTTTCGAGCACGTTTAGGGCCTCAAAAATGTGATTCGTTTTGGAAAGGAAGAAGCAGAATAATAATCAATGTAGTAATTCCAATAGTGTCCTTGCACATCAAGCTAGTTGATATGAGGTTCAAAGCATAATTTAGAATCAAATTATAACCCCAGGATGAAGAATTTACTGTAACTCAATCGATATGAACAGAGATGTCATGACGGGATGACATAAGGGAATTAGCCATTTTTGTTTTGTCAGCGTTCAGGTTTAAGTAGTTTTCAGCATCCATCCTTTGGCAGGAAGTGATGGAACGGGGAGGACAAACAGAATCAGGCTAGACCGTGAGATAGATTTGTGCATCATCAGCATGACTACGCAAGTACATAAGGCTGAGCGATTTGACCAAAAATAAGCATGTAGATTAGAAACCGAAGTGGGCCGAGAACCGAACCTTGAGGTACACCACGGGATATGAGACCTGCCGAAAGCAGATAATTAATATAGAATACTGAATGAAAATCAGTATCAAAATCTGCACTCAGATCAGATGAGCAGAAGGATGAGGCTATCAGAGTCAGAGGTCATTCAATACTCTTAAAAGAGCAGTTTCTGTACTATGGAGATGGTGAAAACCAGACCAGTTTCATTTAGACTGCGTTTGTGCAAATGAGACAAATTAGTTTTTTGTCCAATACTTGGAGGTTGGAAAATGGTCTACAGTTACTCAGGACTGTTATCAAGCACTGGGGTTACAGCAGCTATTTTAAATCTAGAGAAAAGAGAGAAGGCAGAATGTTTTGACAATGTGTGTTGGTATTGGATCAAACTGAGTTGATCCAGTACCAACAGAATTACAGAATTTGATTTAACAGTCAGCTATTCAACCTCAGATGTATTTGTGAGTGAAATGTTTTAAAAATAGCTGGCAAAGTAAAGAAGTGTGGGGGAGCAAATGAAGAGAAAAATCTGGTAGATATTGTATTTATTCTAGAAAAAAGTATTTTACACTTTGCTTTATTAATGACAGCATGCTTTTGTCAACACAAGCACGAATCAACTCATCGACTCGTAATCACGTGATCGGACGAGCACATGCCTCGCGATGACATCATCAGCCACGCGTCGGCACATACACCAATCACAGCGCATTCACACGATGAGTCATGCAAACTCCACAGACGTCTTCATGTGGAAATTAAAAATGAATGATTCCAAAGTAAAATCAGAAGACGGATCAATGTGATCACACGACAGCATGCTCCATGAACCTCACCACACACACAAGCCCAGAGCATTATGGGATGTGATGTGCTGTGTGTTTACCGTAGATCACAGTGGGAGTGGGCGGGGCCTCTGAGTGGGCGGGGTTAGAGGAGTGAGGAAGACACATTAATTTACAGACAATTGCATACTTCCAGCTGAAATAATTATAAAATGCACCTTTCTATCAATTTTTATTTGCGTAGAGTTATTTTCTGTCAATATTTTAAAATATTCATTTTTACTTTTATTAACTGATTTTAAATCAACTGTTAATTATTTATTTTAATCAATTTTGATTGATTGATTGATTGATTTGTTTACATCTTTTCATTATTTCACTTTCTCCTTGTTTTCTATTATGTTTTTCTCTACTTTTAAGTTTTTCATTTCTTATTTAAAATCTCATTCTGAAAATTCTAGGACTTTCAAGGACATTTCAAGCACTACTTTTTTGATTTTCAAGGACTTCAGTCAGAGATCTCAGTTAATTTGCAGTCCGCGCTCTAAAAATCTCAATCTGAATCAAATAATTCATGCTCCAAGCTCTGAAGTTCTGATGTAAATCAAATGATTTGCGAACCCTCATTTCAGATGAGGACTCGGAGTGTGGAGTGCGAATAATAGACTTCAACTGGAATTTTGTGTATCGCGAATCATTTGATTTAAATCATTCAATTTGTGAAATGATTCACAAACCTGTTCTGATCTAAATCAAATGATTTGTGAAACTGATATGAAGTCTCGATTTGAAACAAATTATTTGCAATAAGCAATCCTATTGCAGCGCTTTAAAAGAGTGAATAATTTTGCGACGCATTGGTTTAAGTGATTAAAAGTTTACAATTTTTTTTAAAAAATCATTACACACGATGATGAAATTCTAAAATGAATGGCGCTTATAATTTGATCTGGTTTTTGCTAGTGAATCGCTTGAAATGAATGATCAAAGTCACGAGTTTGAATCAATCAGAGTGGTTCCAGCGTAAATTAGTCAATTGATTCGGTTAATCTGTTCCTCTTTTCACATCTGTCAGTACTACTACTGGCTTAGCTCGACTGTTTTCTGACATTAACTAAAATAAGTGAAACCGGTATGTTTTTTGAATCTGCTTACTGACAAATTTAAACCCTTATTTAAATAAATTGTCTTTCAATAATTCAAGAACTTTTCAAGTACCTTCAGGAATATTGCTATTTTCAAGGGTTTTCCAGACCTTACATTTCAAAATATCAAATTCAAAGTACTTTAAGCACCTGTTTAAATCCTGTTTAAATAAATTGTTTATTTATCAGTCTAGTTAGCTTAATCTAGTTTGTATTACTATTATTATTATTATTATTATTATTATTATTATTATTATTATTATTATATTAGTTGGCTATCTGAATGAATCCAGAGAGGAACTGGATCTAATCACTTGGTTAGCACACAAACATCAGAAAACCGTCAACACTCACCGACCACCGTGAGCTGAGCGCTGGCCGAGTCCTGGTCCAGCGTGGTGTTCATGACACACGTGTACGTCCCCGCGTCGCTCTCCGTGACATCTGTGATGGTCAGACTGTCTGAATCCACTCTAAATCTGTTATCACAAAACCCTCAGATCAGCTCCTCACAGTACACTAAAGATCTGCTTCATCAGCACTTTGAGTAACTCATCCTAATGTAACCCCTAAACCAGGATGCGCTCCTAGGGGGTCTCGAACTCGGGTCTCCGGCATGGGAGGCGGGTGCACTAACAAGAAGGCTAAAGACTGGAGCCACTAGCATCTGTCGCTAATGTACCTCTTGAGATCAGGGGAGTAAGGTTTAACTGAGCAGCACCTACCGCTGGCCTCTGTTACACTCACCCTATTAAACTTGACTCCCATCTGGGTCACGGCACCAATGTAACCCCTACACCTGGGTTCTACTCCCACCCACTCTGAGTGGGTCTCGAACTTGGGTCTCCAGCATGGGAGGCGGGTGCACTAACAAGGAGGCTAAAGACGGCAGCCTCTAACATCTGTCGCTAGTGCGCCTTTTGAGATCAGGGGAGTGAGGTTTAACTGAGCAGCACCTACCGCTGGTCACCGTTACACTCACCCCCTTAAACCTCACTCCTATCCGGGTCACGGCACCAATGTAACCCCTACACCTGCTCTGAGTGGGTCTCGAACTGGGGTCTCCAACTTAGGAGATGGGGACACTAACAAGAAGGCTAAAGACTGGAGCCACTAGCATCTGTCGCTAATGTACCTCTTGAGATCAGGGGAGTAAGGTTTAACTGAGCAGCACCTACCGCTGGCCTCTGTTACACTCACCCTATTAAACTTGACTCCCATCTGGGTCACGGCACCAATGTAACCCCTACACCTGGGTTCTACTCCCACCCACTCTGAGTGGGTCTCGAACTTGGGTCTCCAGCATGGGAGGCGGGTGCACTAACAAGGAGGCTAAAGACGGCAGCCTCTAACATCTGTCGCTAGTGCACCTTTTGAGATCAGGGGAGTGAGGTTTAACTGAGCAGCACCTACCGCTGGTCACCGTTACACTCACCCCCTTAAACCTCACTCCTATCCGGGTCACGGCACCAATGTAACCCCTACACCTGCTCTGAGTGGGTCTCGAACTGGGGTCTCCAACTTAGGAGATGGGGACACTAACAAGAAGGCTAAAGACTGGAGCCACTAGCATCTGTCGCTAATGTACCTCTTGAGATCAGGGGAGTGAGGTTTAACTGAGCAGCACCTACCGCTGGCCACCGTTACACTCACCCCCTTAAACCTCACTCCCATCCGGGTCACGGCACCAATGTAACCCCTACACCTGCTCTGAGTGGGTCTCGAACTGGGGTCTCCGACTTAGGAGATGGGGACACTAACAAGAAGGCTAAAGACTGCAGGGGAGTGAGGTTTACCTGTGCCTCCTTTACACTAACCACACTTATAATGTCTGCAACATCTGCTCAAACTGTTACTCACCTAAAAGTGTTTGAAAGCCAAAAATATGAAAGATTGTGAATATGTGTGAATCTCAAACCTCTCATTATCCGGCAGCTCTCCGTCATCTTTCAGCCACGTCATGGTGGGCACAAGGGACGGGTCGTGCTTGGCTTTACACTCGAACACCACGTCTCGGTTCCTCTGGACCACACGGTACTCCGGCGGCCTCAGGATCCGTGTGGGCTCTGAAAGGATGAGAAAACCTTGGTAATCCTCTACACATTCTCATTGAGTCAAACTAGTCATTTGGACCCTTATCATGTCCGTTTCTCATGAGGTCTGATGATCCACTGATGGATCGTTTCCTAATGCTCTTAATACAGCACACTTCCTGTTGTGCTCTTCAGAGATCCGCTTAAGTGCCGTTTCAAAAGTGAAAACATGCAAGCTAAGGCTTGGAGCCTCTAAACACAACGTATGATGGGATACTGGAGCCATTAAGACCAATATCCACGTCCATTCATTTTAAAAGTGAACACGCACTGAAACACTCTCACAACTCAAAATACTATCTCTCATTATTTAGACTGGAGGTTTTCAGTTTTTAAGATGCCACAGACCCACAAATATAATTATCCCCTAACCTAAAAGTTAAAGGCACTGTAATTTATACAGTGTAAAATAATTTTTTTTGGAAATTACGTTATATTTATTCATTTATGTGCTACACAAGTATATTTTATATATCGTTTTAATGTACACATATATAAATGTCAACACATTTTTATTTTTGATTTAAATAATTAAAATTTGTTTATTTATTCAAATCCATTTTCATTTATTTATTTATTTCTATATTTATTTAAATCCTGCTTTTATTATTTATTTGTTTAAATAGTTGTTTTAAATAAATCAAATCATGTTAAAAATATTATATTATTTAAATAATTATTTGTATTTGTATTTATTTTAATATTTGTGTTTATTTAGTTTGTTTAATCATATTTTTTATCATTTATTTATTTAAATCATTGTTTTTTATATTTATTATTAATTAATTTAAAAAAAATATTTATAAAATTAATTTGTTTAAGCATTTTTATTTCAAATAACTTTTATAAATATATTTATATATTTATTTGAATAATTCTCTTATTATTTATTTATTTGTTTAAATAATTGTTTTAAATAAATAAAATCATGTTAAAATATAATATTATTTAAATAATTATTTTGTATTATTTTTTGTAATATTTTTTATTTATTTAGTTTAATAATATTTTTATCCTTTGTTTTTCAATCATTGTTTTGTAATTAAGTATTATAAATTATGAATTAATTAAAAATATTTTTGTAAATATTTATATTTTATTCAATCCATTTGTATTATTTATTCAAATATATACATATATACACACAATTTATTTATTTAAATCAGTATTTTGATTTGATGAACAGTGATAAAGTGGCTTGGTGCTGAATCTCTTACCTTTGACCTCCAGGTAGACGTGGTTCTCCGAGATGCCGAGGTTATTCCGGGCCACGCAGGTGTATTTCCCGCTGTTTGTGGGTTGAGACATGTGGATCTCCAGCGTTCCATTCTCATGGAAGACGTAAGCATTTCCCTCCAACATGCTGGAGCGGCTGTCCTTAAACCTGCTCAAGACAATCACATTGCACTGTGCTTTAAATACGGAGAGACAACCGGCCTGAAATTTGCAGTACACAATTCCCACAGCCAAAATAAATCATGAGAGAGAGCCCACAATGCACCGCAGCAGAATCAGGCCTGCAGTTCTCTAATGAAGGCCAATAAAAATGAAAAGCTCCAGTAAACAGTGTCAGTGCGCGGTCAGCGGTCTCACCATGTGATGGTCGGGACGGGCGATCCGAACGTCAAACACTCCAGCAGCGTGGGTTTGTTCATAATGACCTGATAGACTATATTAGGCGGCGTCAGGACTCTCGGCGGCTCCGCTGGAACACAAACATCATCATATGATACTACAATAATAAAAACATGACTGATAAATATTTCATCAGTATTTCAGGACAGTAAAATCATTAAAATAATCAGGACTGGCATTTAAACTGCATTTTGGAAGTGGAAACATCATAGATGTCCACTAATTTCCTCAAAAAACATAATTTCTTTACAACTGAAGAAAGAAAGACATGAACAATTGGGTTTGTTAAATTAAGATATTTAAATATCGGTTGTGTTTGTAAAGATATTTAAATATCAGTCGGTTTTGTTAAATTAAGATATTTAAATATTGATTCAGTTTGCTAATTTAAGATATTTATATATCGGTGGGGTTTGATAATTTAAAATATTTATATATCGGTGGGGTTTGTTAAGGTATTTAAATATCAGTCAGT
Source organism: Garra rufa (assembly GCF_049309525.1). Lineage (NCBI taxonomy): Eukaryota > Metazoa > Chordata > Actinopteri > Cypriniformes > Cyprinidae > Garra > Garra rufa. The sequence continues at coordinate 1,050,027 of NC_133385.1, forward strand.
TTTGTTAAATTAAGATATTTAAATATCAGTCTGTTTTTTTGTTCTATTGAGAGATTTAAATATTATTAAGATAACAAAGCAACTAAATTGCACCCTACCCATTATGCAACACACCTTTAGTCACCGTAATCATATGTAAATTGCATACACCAGATGAAAATAAAAGGAGTAGGGAAAAAAAATAATAATTAGGATTGTTGACCTCTGGCTAACTTATCAATTAATACTTTAATAGACAGTGAGACAAATGATTGCTTAAAACGGTTAAGTCTACACCGAGGAACTCTAAAGCGTATTCCCAAAGGAAGAAGTTGGTTTTTAGAATGGAGGACATGAGTGGGATCTGAGACAATTTTTTGAGCCTGTCTAATAAAAGTTTCTTTAAAAAGAGCCTGAAGTGTGGGATGCTGCTTAACTCCCATTATTTTCATGGCTCTCTGCATTAACTGTGTAATTTGGGCTTTTAAGTGTACACAAAGGTTGCCAAACCAAGCTGAAATACCATATCGGAAAATGCTCTTGATTAGGGCTGGGCCGATAAACGATATAATATCGAATCGCGATAAAATTTATGTTAATAACGATGATAAGCTCTAGACATTTTTGCTCGATATGGATTAATCTAAGAGCCAATCATACAGCAGAAACATGCGACAGCGGCCAATCAGCGTGCAGCGTGCGTGTGCACGTCAAAGTACAAAGTTCATTTTCTACAGCACTTTGCGAAGCAAACTTACACCAGGACGACAAAAAAAAGAGAGTGGAAGCAGCGACGAAAGAGAAACTAACCTCGAGTTATTATCCAAAGATGTTGAAGTTGTCGACAAAAAAGGTAGCACGAATTCCGTAAGTGGTTTGACTATCTGAAAAGTGACTCTCAGCTCAGCTGAGAGTTTGGCGCGATTGTTAAAACTGAAACCGAAAGCAAAAAACGCACGCGCATTCAAAAGCAATTTAAATCCCCCTTGTTTAGAGAGTGACTCCGCAATGCGCGCAAATTAGGCTACATGACATATCTAGGCTGTTATCTGCATGTAGACTATAATAGGTTGTGTATGTCTATAGCTCTGTATCATGCTTGAAATATTCCGTCTCTATTTGCACTTTGAATAATGAGAGAGTAGCCTACTTTGATTCTGGCTGAATTGTCTGCACTTAATACGATTAAGAAAGAGCTGTGTCGTAATTTTTTGATATTTATACCGTAGATTGTTTCAAAATGCAGTGGTTGCCTCTAATTTAAATAGCTCAACCTATAATAGAGAAAATAAACAATTGTGTTAATAATAACAAATAATAAATAAATAAATAAATGTGTTACAAATAATGTTTTTACAATAATTTTATGTTCACATTTTGTACATTTACTCTCATTTACCATACTCTGTCACAATTTTAACAACTTTTTTCATTTATTTTAGTAAGTTATTTTAATTTTTAAGGCCAAACCTGTAATCTGATTTTTGTTAATAAACTATACTTAATAATTTAATTTAATGAATCCTTTAATTTTTGTGGCTTTAGTCATTATTGGGATACTATTTTAAAGCTGGCAACATCGACAGCTTATATCGAAATATATATCGTCATCGTTCAATATGGGAAAAAATTATCGAGATTAGCTTTTTGCCATATCGCCCAGCCCTACTCTTGATTACAGTGTAATAAAAGAGAAGCAACACCTTCTGGTTAACACCAGATTAGTCTTGTTAAATTAAGATATTTAAATATCGGTTGGGATTGTTAAATTAAAATATTTTAATATCGGTGGGGATTTGTTAAATTAAGATATTCAAATATCAGTTGGGTTTGTTAAGGTATTTCAATATCAGTCAGTTTTGTTAAATTAAGATATTTAAATATTGGTTAAGTTTGTTAAATTAAGATATTCAAATATCGGTTGGGTTTGTAAAGATATTTAAATATCAGTCAGTTTTGTTAAATTAAGATATTTAAATATCAGTTGGGTTTGTTAAATTAAAATATTTAAATATCGGTGAGAGTTTGTTAAATTAAGATATTCAAATATCGGTTGGGTTTGTAAAGATATTTAAATATCAGTCAGTTTTGTTAAATTAAGATATTTAAATATCAGTTGGGTTTGTTAAATTAAAATATTTAAATATCGGTGAGAGTTTGTTAAATTAAGATATTCAAATATCGGTTGGGTTTGTAAAGATATTTAAATATCAGTCAGTTTGTTAAATTAAGATATTTAAATATTGGTTCAGTTTGTTAATTTAAAATATTTAAATATCGGTTGGGTTTGTTAAATTCTTATTTTCTCACCCAGTACGTTGACGAAGGCGTTGGACAGTAGATATCCGTAGTGATTGGAGGCGTTACACTGGTAAACAGCGCTGGAACCCGTCTGAACCTCTGAGAATATGAGGGTGTCTTCTTCCACTCTCCTGCTGGCCTCTTTGGGAGCATCTGTCACAAACAACACAACGTCACACACACACACACACACAGCGCTGAAGAAGCTCTCAGCTCAAACACATGACAGTCACTGACCCTCAATCGGTAGTCCATTCATGAGCCAGCGGATGGTGGGTTTGGGGTGTCCTGCAGCCCGGCACGTGATGATGCCCATCTCCTTCGGGGCCAGAACCAGATTCCTGGGAGCGCTGATCCAGTACGGAGCCGCTGCCAATCAACCCAACAGTACATCAATATTACGCATGATGATCTAGAAAACGAACCCTTTAGAGATTTAAATGTTAATTGGCTGTGTTCCTTTAAAAGATTACAATGTTGTTCGGTTTTGTTTTATTAAAAAATATACATTTCAGGCAGTTTTGATAAAGTAACATATTTAAATGATGGTCAGTTTTGTTAGACAATAACATTTTGGTTGGCATTGTTCCGTATTTTAAGACATTAAAATATCAGTCAGTTTTGTTTAATTAGGATATTTAATTATCGGTTTGTATTTGTTAAATTACGACACTCAAATGTTGCTTGGTTGTTTTATTTAGAGATTTAATTACTGATAAATATTGATTGACTTTGTTAAGTAAAGAGTAATGTTAAATATTGTTATTTTATTCTATTAAAAGAAGAAAAATTTTGTTGACATTGTTCGATTAAGAGATTTAAATGTTGGTCAATTTTGTTAAATTATGATATTTAAATACTGGTTCAGTTTTGTTAATTTAAGATATTTAAATATTGGTTGGGTTTGTTAATTTAAGATATTTAAATAATGGTTGTATTTATTAAAATATTTAAATATCAGTCAGTCTTGTTAAATTCAGATATTTAAATATCGGTTGGATTTGTTAAGATATTTAAATATCAGTCAGTTTTGAAAAAGTAAGATATTTTAATATCGGTTAGTTTTTTTTTAATTAAGAGATTTAAATATCAGTCAGTTTTTTTGTTAAATTAAGATATTTATGTATCGGTTCAGTTTGTCAATCTAAGATTAAAATATCAGTCAGTTTTGTTAAATTAAGATATTTAAATTTCGATTGTTCTATTAAGAAATTTAAATATGTTTGTTGTATTTTTTTTAAAATACATACATTTCAGTCAGCTTTGTTAAATTAAGGTTTTTAAATATCGGTTGGTTTTCTTCTATTAAATATTTAAATATCAGTCAGTTTTGCCACAATCAGATATTTAAATATCAGTTGGTTTTGTTCTATTGAGAAATTAAAATACTGGTCAGCTTTGTTCTATTAAGAAATTTAAGTATACGTTATTTTCAATTTTTAAGGTATTTAAATATCAGTCAGTTTTGTTAACTTTAGGTATTTCAATATCGGTTGGTTTTCTTCCATTAAAATTTTACATATAAAATATTTAAATATACACATATTTAATTTTACACATTAAATTAAGATGTTTCACTGCAAGTTGTTTTTTTTTTATTGACAGATTTAAACATCGGGCAGTTACATTAAATTGTTAATAAGAGATTCAAATTATGTTAATTATGTTCTATAAAGAAATGTAAATATCGGTTTGTTTTATTCTTTTAAGATATTTAAATATCAGTAAGTTTCATTAAATTAAGATACTTAAATGTAAGCTGTTTTTTATTGACAAATTTAAACATTGGGCAGTTACATTAAATTAAGATATTTAAATATCTGTTAGCTTTATTATTTTAAAATGTTTAAATATCAGTCAGTTTGGTTAAATTAAGATTCTTAAATATCGGTTTGTTTTCTTCTAACAAACATTTACACTTCTGTCAGTTTTGCTTAAAGTGAGAGAATGTTAGTCTGAAAATGTATTAATAAAAACATTACAAAATATTTAAAAAATCAGGAAAATAAGGAATTTAAATAACAGTTGGTTTTGCAAGCAGGAGTAAACAATTCTCAAAAAGCATCAATGATACGATCGGTTGTTCATCATTCTCCAAATTTAATGCGCAGTACTTTAAGCGTGATGTTGAGCAATACAAAGCACAGCTTTAATTTGAATTAGGACTGTGATTTGAGGCAGAATGACAGTACGGTGATAGTTTGTGTGTTCACCGTTAACCGTGACTCTGATGGTGTGGGGAACAGTGCCGTGTCGGTTCTTGGCGATGCAGCGATATTCTCCAGCATCTGCCTCTGACACGTCCATGATCCGCAGCGTCTTATTGAAGTTCAGGAAGGAAGCTCGTCCGTTGGGAATCTCACCGTTGCGTTTAACCCACATGACCGTAGGAGTGGGGCTGAACGGGAATATGAGGGACATAAGTAAACACAGAAAACCTGTCTTCTCCAAAGCAAACAAACAGGCATTGACATGCATTCAGCAGTTCATGCATTCTTTTGGGAATCAAACCACAATGCCACGATGTACTACTTGACACTTCACATTCATTTAAACTGAAGGTGTGAACACAGATGTGAGCGATCTGAACTCACAGGCCGTCAGCGATGCACTCCATATCCAGAATCTCTCCTCTCAGAACCATTTTAGAGCTGACAGGCTCGCTGGGAACCAAGAAGACGGGCGCTCGCTCTTCTGCGGGTTTATCTGAAACCAAACACTCTCAGTGAGATCTGTCACAAACACAATTGAGCTGCTTACACACTAGATTGTAGATCATACTGTATTTAACAGTGCAGCATCACTGTTTTCTGCAATACTTTATATTTTATACTGTTTCTAACTTCGGACTGACCTGGGCCTCAATTTAAATATCGGTCGAGTTTGTTAAATTAATATATTTCAATTTCTGTCAGTTTTGTTAAATTAAGATATATAAATATCGGTTGCCTTTTAAAAATCAAGATATTTAAATATTGGTTGGGTTTGTTAAATTAACATTTTTAAATATTGGTTGGTGTTGTTTTTTTAAATTAAGATATTTAAATATTGGTTGGGTTTGTTAAATTAAGATTTAAATATCGGTTGGCTTTTTTAAATTAAGATATTTAAATATTGGCTGGGTTTGTTAAATTACGATATTAAAATATCAGTTAGGTTTTTTAAACTAAGATATTTAAATATGGGTTGGGTTTGTTAAATTAAGATATTTAAATATCGGTTGGCTTTTTTAAATTAAAATATTTAAATATTGGTTGGGTTTGTTAAATTACAATATTAAAATATCAGTAAGGTTTTTTTAAACTAAGATATTTAAATATCGGTTGGGTTTGTTAAATTACGATATTTAAATATCGGTTAGATTTTTTTAAACTAAGATATTTAAATATCGGTTGAGTTTGTTAAATTAAGACATTTAAATATCGGTTTGGTTTGTTAAATTAAGATATTTAAATATTGGTCAGTTTTGTTAAAATAAGATATTTAAATATTGGTTGGGTTTTTTAAATTAAGATATTTAAATATCGGTTGGGTTTTTAAATTAAAATATTTAAATATTGGTTGGGTTTTTTAAATAAAGATATCTGAATATTGGTTGGGTTTGTTAAATTAAAATATTTAAATATTGTTTGGGTTTTTTCAAAATAAGATATTTAAATATCGTTCAGTTTTGTTAAATATCGGTAGGTTTTATTAAATTAAAACATTTAAATATCATTCAGTTTCGTTTTATTAAGATATTGAAATGTAATTGTTTTTGTTTTGCTGACAGATTTAAATCAGTCATTTACATTAAGATATTCAAATATTGGTTGTTCTATTAAAAGATATTGGTTGGTTTTGTTCTATTAAGAAATTTAAATATTGACTCGTTTTATGATTTGTTTATTATTTGATATTTAAATGTCAGTCAGCTTTGAACATCAGCAAAAAAAAAAAAATCAAAATATTGAAAAAAAAATCTGTTTAAAACAGTAATAATAATTTCGACCCATACAATGTATTATAATTGTATATAAAGAGTTAAAACACATAACTTTAAAGAACTTAAGTTTTTTAAAATGTTCAAAAATCATGTTTTTTATTAAGTTATCATGTTTTTATTGTGTCGGCTATATCTTTTTTTAGTTAGTTTTACTTAAAATAACCCAATTGCAGTTTGATAGAGATGAATTGGAATGAAAATGAAAAAACATGATTTTTGATTTGGATTTTTGCAATTAGACTCTTCATATAACTGCCACATGCTTGCGGCTTTAAATGAAAACATTTTTTGTGAAGCTGCTTTAAATAAATATACAAATAAACTTGAGATGAACTGAATTTAAATAAAGAGAATGAATAAAGGTGTGGAAGAACTACATGAAGAACTAGATGAAGAAACAGAGTTCAGATGAGTTGATGAACGAACACAAAGACAAACTTCCCAGAATTTCATACAAGATCATAGAGTTTCTAAAGCAGAAGTAGATTTGATCGATTAGTCCAGGAAAGCAGAGCTCATTTGTTTGTGAATGAAGGTGAAGGTGAGGTTAGAATCAACCGGGTGTCGGTTAAACGTCAGGACGAGGGGTCGGTTAAACGAGGGTCACTAGGGGGCGCCATCACTCACCACTAAACAAATCAGTGTCATTGAAATAATCTGCCACTGTGTCATTGAGAGAATCCACTGAAACACAACAAAACAACAACACAAATCAAAGACATGCAGACAGAACATGACTGGAACGGAGTCTCTCATCCGGCATTTGCCTCTCAAGAGCTGTCTTTGTTTGTCAGAGCGAGCGGACAGTGCATTAACGTGATGAATGGATGTTCGGGCGTTTTAGTGACGCTCCAGCATCATATCCACACAATAGTGTTCATTCACACGGATACACAGGCCACTCGTCCCACAGACTTACTGTCGAGCACGCGGACGGTGATGGGCTGCTTCTGCTGGATGGTCTGCGTGTGCGGGAAGCGAGCGTAGCAGATGTAGTCGCTCCTGGAGTCCTCCGGCTGGATGTTGGAGAAGTAAAGATCTCCGTTCAGACCCTGAGACACACGCCGGCTCTGCGGCAGACGCTGGAAATCTGTGCAAACACAAGACAGACACATCTGTGAACTGAACCCGCTTAAAACTACTGCGTGCCACTATGAAAACATATTTAGGAGATGCATATTTGTGTTTGCGCTGAGGGGAGCTTCAAAGGTTTCTACGTGTTTCTGCAGCACTGATTGATGAATCACAGACAAATCTCACGGATTCTTTCATAAACAAAGTGTTAATAAGAGATTGATTGTGTAGTGGAAAGAGCTGTGTTGATTATAATGGAGCTTTGTGAGATTGCCATGAACTACAGTAAGACGACTGACAGATCTGAATGATTTTTAAGGGAGTTTGCAAATGAGATATTGATTTAATACAAGTTCAGCTGCCGGTAGTTAAAAAAGTTTGGCTTGAGAAAGCCGGACCAGAAAGTTTGAATGTTTAAAGAAGTTTAACTAGTTTAGGAATTTAAGAAGTTTAATAGTATAAAAAGTCGTAAAAGTAAAAAAAGCAAGGTGTTATATTGTTGTATGTTTCTAGCATGATTAACAAGTTGCTAGCATGTTTCTAACATGATTAGCAAGTTGCTAACATGATTCTAATGTGATTAACACATTAGAATTAACATTCTGTTAATCTGTTGCTGATTGGATGTTGAGATGTGGGCGTGGCACTCTAGCAGGGGCGGAGCTCTGGAACACATCACCAGAGGGCAGAGTGACACTGATCAAAGCCATTCTATATGATCTCTAATATGTGTTTGACTTACTGTTGTCCATCCAGAATATGATGGGCGGCGGGAGGCCGGCGGGCGGGCGGCAGTGCAGAATTAAAGACTGTCCCTTCTGTGCAACGATTGGACTGATTCTCTCCTTAGACCACAGAGGAGATCCTGCACAAACAGAAATGATCACATGACCCAAAACACGTGTGAAGGTGCAATCTTAAAGAGACAGTTCAAATAAAAATGAATATTCACTGTTATTTTACTGACCCTCAGACCATCCATTTTTCTTGAGTAAAACAGTACATAAGATTTTTAGCTGAAACCATGCTTTTTGATTTGTAAAATGCAAGTCAACAGCTACTGTCACTTTAAGAGTAAAAAAAAAAAAAAAACATATCAGGTAACACAAAAGTAATATGCATGGCTCCTGGTGATCTATAGAGGTCTCATGAAATGAAAGGATTGGTCTGTGCAAGACACTGAGCATTATTTACAACATTATTACAAAGGTGAGTTAGATCTGTGCTTTCAGACGGTTCAGTCCAATTTGATGATTTTGAAACAAGCTAAATAATCTACCAATGCAGTAGATTGCTTTTTTTTTCTGATAACAAGACAATGATTTTTAGCTGTCAAGAAAATCCTTCTTGATGTAAGAATTTTAGATATTTTAGCTGGAAACAAGACAAAAAAATCTAAGTAAGAAAAACATTTTTTGCAGTGTAAGAGTCAAAAAAGAATATTAGGCATCACCCGCTCAAAAAACCCGATCTAAATGAAAAGAGTCGCAATCCGCGTTCCGAATTTCCATTCTGAAGCAAAACATTCACAAACCCGCTTCGATGTTCCAATATGAATCAAATGATTCGCAAACTGTGCGCTCCAAAGTCTCAATCTAATGATTTGTGAATCAGCGTGGTGCGAATCATTTATGAACCCACTCTGAAGTATTAATTTCTATAATTTCTTTTTCTGTAAAAAAAAAAAAAAAAAATACATATATACTCCAAGCTTATGAATGGAATAGTGTTAAGAAAGCTTTTTATTTCAGAAAAATGCAGATTTTTGGATCTTTCTATTCATCAAAGAGTCCTGAATTTTTTTTTTTACTATATTTTCAAAAATATTGATAATAATAATAACATATAATAATATTTGAAAGTTCCAAACTGAATCTGAATCAAATGATTCGCAAACTCGCTCAAAAGTTGCAATCTAAATCAAATGATTCACAAATCATTTGATTTAGATGAGGACTTCAAAGTGCATTGTGAATAATTTGATTCAGATGGCAACTTTCTGATCTGAATCAAATGATTCACAATGCACTTCGAAGTCCTCATCTAAATCAAGTGTCTTGCGAACCCGCTCAAAAATTCCAATCTCAATCAACAGATTCACAATCAGTGTTCTGAAGTTCCGATATGAATCAAATGATTCACAAACGGTGCTCTCCGAAGTCCCAATCTACATAATGATTCACGAATCAGCATGGATGCCAAATCATTTATTCAGGAAATTATTTATGAACCCGCTCCAGAGTTCCGATGTGAATCGAATGATTTGCGATCCAATTGGAGCGCTTTGAGTGCTTTTTAAATTATTACAAGCGATGTTGTAATTCTAAAATGAAAGGCTCTTTTAATTTGATCTGGTTGTTGCGAGTGAATCACTTGAAATTAATGATTAAAGTCACGAGTTTGAATCAATCAGAAGGATCCCAGCATAAATGACTCACTCAATTGATTCGCTTCATCTGATCCTCTTAAGTTTTCAGCCATGTTTACACGACACACAATACTACTACTACTACTAGTCTAGCTTGCTAGTTTCATGACATTAACTGAAATAAGCAAAAAAAAAAATGTTGCTATTTTTAAGGGTTTTCCAGGCCTTAAATTTCAAAAAGTCAATTTCAAGTACTTTAAGCACCTTATACGAACCTTATATCATTCACCAAAGAGCATGGTTTCAGCTAAAAACTTTCTTTACTGTACTACTGAAGAAAAAAAAACACCTACATCTCGGATGGCCTTAGGATGAGTCAATTAACAGCAAATGTTCAGTTTTGGGTGAACCGTCCCTTTAAACTCAGTTATTTCAAGCAGAGATGAGAATAATGAGCTGACGCTGCAGGAAAGTGTTGAGGAGAGAGATCTAAATGATTATGACTAAATGAGGATCCGTCTGCAGGATTGAGCCGCTGCATGCATTACAGTCAAGTGTTGAGATTTACCTCCGAATATCAGATCTCTGAGGATGCTGAAAATGTCTTACAACACAAACAGTGAGAGAGCGATACGGTTAAACAGAGACAGATGAGAATGCGGAAGCTGTGATGTGATTGGCCGAGAGCGGGCCGTGTGACGTACTGGACTGGCGAATGACAATGTTGTTGGAGACGGCGGTGCCGAGCTCATTGTGAGCGGAGCATTGATAGACGCCTTCGTATGCTTCTGCCCTCTCTCCACCGCTGATGTCCATCACCAGCGTCCCTGAGCGAGGCTTCATGATGACTTTAGGATCCTTATCGATGTCGAAATGCGTCCCGTTCCTGGTCCATGAGAAGCTGAGGACAGAATGTGAAATTGTGAGTCAGTGAGACTGTTTGTTCCTTAGCTGACAAAACATTTGGACATTCTAATCTTCTGTTAGTCACTAAAAACATATCAGTACTAGTCAAACGTTTTTAAACTGTACGATTTTTAGTAAGTCTCTTTTGCTCACCAACCCTGAATTTATTTAACAGTACAGCAAAAACAGTTCAACTTTGAAATGTTTTTACTATTTAAAATAACTATTTTCTACTTGAATTTTTGTGATTTCCTGTGATCACCTAATAAAAAAAAAAAAAAAAAAAAAAAAAATCCAAAACACTTAACATCTGGACAGCTTATGAAGACTGCAATGTTATTAAAAGTCTTTAATGTTATTTTTTTCTCTCTTTCTCTCCTGCTCAGAAGTCCGGAAATTAATCAAATGATTTGCAAACCTACTCCGAACTCCCGATCTGAATCAAATGATTCGCAAACCTGCTCCGAACTCCCGATCTGAATCAAATGATTCGCAAACCTGCTCCGAACTCCCGATCTGAATCAAATGATTCGCAAACCTGCTCCGAACTCCCGATCTGAATCAAATGATTCGCAAGCCTGCTCCGAACTCCTACTTCGAACTCCCGATCTGAATCAAATGATTCGTAAACCTGCTCCGAACTCCCGATCTGAATCAAATGATTTGCAAACCTGTTCTGAACTCCCGATCTGAATCAAATGATTTGCAAACCTACTCCGAACTCCCGATCTGAATCAAATGATTCGCAAACCTGTTCTGAACTCCCGATCTGAATCAAATGATTCGTTAACCTGCTCTGAACTCCCGATCTGAATCCAATGATTCGCAAACCTGTTCTGAACTCCCGATCTGAATCAAATGATTTGCAAACCTACTCCGAACTCCCGATCTGAATCAAATGATTCGCAAACCTGTTCTGAACTCCCGATCTGAATCAAATGATTCGCAAACCTACTCCGAACTCCCGATCTGAATCAAATGATTCGCAAACCTGCTCCGAACTCCCGATCTGAATCAAATGATTCGCAAACCTGCTCCGAACTCCCGATCTGAATCAAATGATTCGCAAACCTGCTCCGAACTCCCGATCTGAATCAAATGATTCGCAAACCTGCTCCGAACTCCCGATCTGAATCAAATGATTCGCAAACCTGCTCCGAACTCCCGATCTGAATCAAATGATTTGCAAACCTGCTCCGAACTCCTGATCTGAATCAAATGATTCGCAAGCCTGCTCCGAACTCCTACTTCGAACTCCCGATCTGAATCAAATGATTCGTAAACCTGCTCCGAACTCCCGATCTGAATCAAATGATTTGCAAACCTGTTCTGAACTCCCGATCTGAATCAAATGATTTGCAAACCTGTTCTGAACTCCCGATCTGAATCAAATGATTCGCAAACCTACTCCGAACTCCCGATCTGAATCAAATGATTCGTAAACCTGCTCCGAACTCCCGATCTGAATCCAATGATTCGCAAACCCATTCTGAACTCCCGATCTGAATCAAATGATTCGCAAACCTGCTCCGAACTCCTGATCTGAATCAAATGATTCGCAAGCCTGCTCCGAACTCCCGATCTGAATCAAATGATTCGCAAACCCATTCTGAACTCCCGATCTGAATCAAATGATTCGCAAACCCATTCTGAACTCCCGATCTGAATCAAATTATTTGCAAACCTGCTCCGAACTCCCGATCTGAATCAAATGATTTGCAAACCTAATCCGAACTCCCGATCTGAATCAAATGATTCGCAAACCTGTTCTGAACTCCCGATCTGAATCAAATGATTCGCAAACCTACTCCGAACTCCCGATCTGAATCAAATGATTCGTAAACCTGCTCCGAACTCCCGATCTGAATCCAATGATTCGCAAACCCATTCTGAACTCCCGATCTGAATCAAATGATTCGCAAACCTGCTCCGAACTCCTGATCTGAATCAAATGATTCGCAAGCCTGCTCCGAACTCCCGATCTGAATCAAATGATTCGCAAACCCATTCTGAACTCCCGATCTGAATCAAATGATTCGCAAACCCATTCTGAACTCCCGATCTGAATCAAATTATTTGCAAACCTGCTCCGAACTCCCGATCTGAATCAAATGATTCGCAAACCCATTCTGAACTCCCGATCTGAATCAAATTATTTGCAAACCTACTCCGAACTCCCAATCTGAATCAAATGATTCGTAAACCTGTTCTGAACTCCTGATCTGAATCAAATGATTCGCAAACCTGCTCCGATCTCCCAAAATAATTCGAATGATTCACGAACTCGCTTTGAACTCTCGATCTGAATCAAATGATTCGTGAACCCAATCTGAATCAAATGATTTGTAAACTCATTCTGAAGTCCAAAAATGAATCAAATGATTCACGAACTCACTTCAAACTCCCAAAATGAATCAAATGATTTGCAAATCCACTCTGAACTCCTGATCTCAATCAAATGATTCGCGAACTTGCTCTAAAGTCCCGAAATAAACCAAATGATTTGCGATCCCACTCTGAACTCCTGAAATAAATCAAATGAATCTTCAGTCATATGTTCACACAATGCTGTCACTACTACTAGTACTGGCTTAGCTCACTAGTTTTGTGAGATTAATCGAAATAAGCGAGAAAATATTACGTTTGTATCATTTTTATTGATGAGCATAAAGAGATGTTTTGATAAAGCTTGGATTTTTAAACTACATTTCACTCACATTCTTCAGCACATGTTCTTTTACACTCAACAGAAGAAAGAAACTCAAACAGGTTTGGGACAACCTCAGAATGACCATTTTTACGTGAACCATCCCTTTAAAAATAGTCACAGCTGGTGTTTGATTGTCGTCTGGTCTTAGTCGTGGAAACAATAGTCGGTCACAGTTTTTATGAATGGAATGAAGATCATTAATGATGAGCACAAACAGGTTTCTCACCTGGGATGCGGTTTCCCTTTGGCATCGCAGTGGATGACGATGTTCTCACGTGGATCGACGATGTAGTCCTTCGGAGATTGATGGGTGATTGTGGGAGGCTGCGGCACTGTGGGTCACATGACACTCATTTACAGCCAATCAGAGAGAGACACACACAGAGGATCTGTCGACATGCAAAACCTGATAATACGCACATCAATCTACTGCAGCACATGCACTCAAACACTCTTACTTCTGTAAATCAGTGCATTAATGAGTCTCTACAAAGGAACTGAAGCAGCAGTCGTGCTGTGCGAACAGCATGCAAACACCGCAACACGGCAGTAAAACCATATTATAAGCAAAATAAAGAAAATAAAGGAAATAACAAGCTTATTTCACAGCAAACATCCTTCAGAAGGACAGCAGGTGATGAACTTACGCTCTTCCAGAAGCTTAGCTGAAGAAGCCAAGAGAATCACACAGACAGATTCGTGAGAGAGACAGCGTTACAGAGTGATAAAGATTTTCAAAATATTTCGGATTTAATAAACGTGTGAAAAGAATATGAATAAATGAACATTTTATTGCCACAAGTGTTGTTAATACCTTTAAATTACATTCTCTCTCTCACTCACACACACGAGTAAAGAGTATCTGAGAGGAGTGTGCACAGATATAGTAACTTACAACTCTCAGTTGCATCAATCCACTGTTAAAATGCACAATTTTAATGTACTGTAACTGATCGTCCTGAATCCACCTAGCTCTGATCTGGATCAAATGATACACAATTCACGCTCTGAAGTTTCGATGTAAATCAAATAATTCGGTATTCATGCTCCGAAGTTCTAATTTGAATCAAATGATTCGCAAACTCACTCTGAAGTCCCAATCTAGTCCCGAGTTCTAACGTAAATTAAATGATTTGCGATTTAAGCTCCAAAGATTCGATCTAATTCAAATGATTTACGATACGTGCTCCGAAGTTCTGATTTGAACCAAATGACTCACGAACCTGCTCAGAAGTCAAATGATTTGTGAACTCACACTGAAGTTCTGATGTAAATCAAATGATTCACAACACATGCTTTGAAGTCCACAAATGAATCAAGTAATTTGCGAACCTGAAATGAATCAAGTGATTTGCGATACGTGCTTTAAAGTGCTCTGAAATCCCAAATGAATCAAATGATTCGCAAACCTACTCAGAACTCATAAAAAAATAAATCAAACTATTTGTGATACATTCTTTAAATTCCTGAAATTAGTCAAATGATTGGAATACGTGCTTTGAAGTCCTGAAATAAATTAAGTGATTTGTGATACGTGCTTTGAAGTCCCAAATGAATCAAATGATTCACAAAATGATTTACGAACCTGCTCAGAAGAACCCAATCTGAAGTTCTGATCTGATCTGATTCGTGATACGCGCTTTGAAGTCCCAAACTGAATCAAATGATTTGTGATACACAACACAATTGGAGCCTTTTGAAACAGTCAATCATTTGGCGACTCATTTGAAGTTTCAGAAAGCTCTGTTTGACAAATCTCTACCTACTTTTTACAATTATTATGAGGGCGAGGTCGAAATTCGAAACGGAATGGCAACTTTAAACTGTTGTTTGCTAGTGAATCTGCTGATATGGATGGGGCTAATGTGTATTATATTTGTGCAGTGTGTGTGTGTGTGATACGTACGGTCCAGAGGAACCTCCAGCGCTGTGATCACGTGACCCAGGAAGAGCAGCAGCAGGGCCAATGGGCCGTCTCTCGGCCTGTCCATCACAGCCTTGTGACCAATGAGCCGCGTCTGGAGTGATTTTAGCCCTGCCCTCGAGCACGATCAGGACAGCAGTGACTCAGAGACACACAACACTGACACACACACACACAAACAAACGGACAGATTAATTTCACACACATAATAAACAAACACTAGTAGTATTTTATATATATATATATATATATATATATATATATATTCTAATCAATATTTCAAATCATTATCTATAAAACTATGACTGGGTCAGTGATACTAAAATAACACTGGTTCCAGATCAGTGGCTCTAGTGACTCGTATTCTGTGAATAACCCAACCATCAATGTAACGGCATCTGTGGAATCTCAGGTCAATCAGAGATCGATACACACTCACACATCAGTGTGATCCATATGAACACATCAGTGTGTCCTACATACAGAGCTCTGGAGCACACACTCAACCAAACCAACGCCTGTCATGGACTAAAAATATGATCCAATCTTCAAAAGAACACAAATAAAACACTGATGGTGCCTTGAGGAAATCTGAATCAATAACAAAACACGTTTCCAAACCCTGACATTCTACAAACTAGACAATAGTTTAGGTTGGCTTGAAAAAACCTAGTCTGCTTGAGTTAAAATTTTTTACAAAGACAAGATAGATGTTGATAACATGTTTCTAGCATGATTAGCATGTTGCTAACATGTTTCTAATGTTATTAGAATGTTGCTAGTATTTAGTTAGCATGGTTACCATGCTTCTCGCAGGATTAACAGGTTATCAGGATGTTTCTACCATGATTAGAATTTAGTTAGCCTGTTGCTAGCATGATTAGCATGTTGTTAGCATTTTTATAGATGTTTTACCATGTTTAGGATTAAGTTTGCATGTTTATACCATATTTAGCATAACGTTAGCATTTTGCTAGCATGATTAGAATGTTGCTTAGATGTTTCTACCATGATTAGAATTTAGTTAGCCTGTTGCTAGCGTTTTTATAGAAGGATTAGCACATTTTTAACATGTTTTATGTTTAGGATTAAGTTTGCATGTTTCTACCATGTTTAGCATAAAGTTTGCATTTTACTAGCATGATTAGCATGTTGCTTAGATGTTTCTAACATGATTAACATGTTGCTACCATGTTTGTGACATGGTTAACATGTTGTTAGCATGATTGACATTTTGTTAGCAGGTTTCTTCCATGATTAGCATATAGTTAGCCTGTTACTAACAGGATTAGCATGTTGTTAGTAGTTTTTTTTCCATGATTAGCAAATAGTTAGCCTATTGCTAGCATGATTAGCATTTTGTTAGCATATTTATAGAAGGATTAGCACATTTTAACATGTTTTACCATGTTTAGTATAAAGTTAGCATTTTGCTAAGATGATTAGCATGTTGCTAGGATGTTTCTAACATGATTAACATGTTGGTGACATGGATAACATGTTGTTAGCATGATTAGCATTTTGTTAAAAGGTTTCTTCCATGATTAGCATATAGTTAGCCTGTGACTAGCAGGATTAACATGTTGTTAGTAGGTTTCTTCCATGATAAGCAAATAGTTAACATGTTGCTAGCAGGATTTGCATGTTACTACAATGTTTGTGGCATGGTCAACATGTAAGCATTATTAGCATGTAGTTAGCATGTTGTTAAGATGTTTCTAACATGATTAGCATGTTACTATCATTGTTGCTAACATGATTACTAGTTCCTAGCATGTTGTTAGCATGATAAGCAAGTTACCAGCATGTTGGTAGCATGATTGACATTAGTATAAATGAATGAAATGAGTCAGTGATATGAATCATTTGTCTGAAGTGTTTATCTGTTAATCAGCTCAACAAACAGCTCAGGAGATCCATCCTAACGCTGAGCTGTAAATGTGTTGATAATTGCAGGTCATGTTAGCACAGCCGCTAATAATCACTGCCACACCGTGTGTTTTGACTAGCGCTGTTTCCCACACCATCACAGGAATGATGTTCTTGAACACAATCAAACACACAGAGCTGAAACAACACACTTCAACAGCCAGAACACACACTTAGAAACACACAGCAGGATTATATTGCGGTTAACTAAAACTATTAACAAAAAAAAAAGACAGCCCATCATTATTACTGCCAAGTAAAATAAAATAAACCATATTAATTACTTTTTTTTTTATTTCAGCAATTATTGACTTGGAGAGTCTAGAGAATTTGTTCTGCAGTTTTTTTTTTCCAGCTTGAGAAAAACATTTAGGACTAGTTTGCAATCTTCTCAATCATTTGTGACCTGATCCAGCAAAATGAGTCACAGTGACCCAAATTGCAAAACTGAGATTTTGGTATAAATGGAAAGAAGACCATTAGCTTTAAAATGATATCCTATTCAAAGTCCTTCCTTGAATGGTTTTACAGATATACCCATTTGAATTATGGTCATCTGCTCTCTTTGCTCAAATATCTGGACTACGAAACTTTGAGAGATTAATTTTGAATGTCTGTTCTTTGAAATTAGTTTAAAAAAAAATCCCACATTATGGGCCTAAATCTTAAAATAGAAGGATGCGACTTTCAGACTTGAGTGGTTTCACATTTAACAAATGATTTGATTGACAGCAGTGGTTCTAGAGGCATAGTGGTCCAGAATGAGGAGTTCTGTCATATGATATGAATATCACGCGTATGTGAGAAAAACCACGTGGCGCCCTTGAAAAATGCTATATCACCCCCCAGTGGCCGATTTCTTTCAAATTTCTCTCAAAGCTTTGGGGCCATGAGTCAAACAGACTCACCAAGTTTTGTTCCAATCGGCCTCTGTTAACCTCGTCTAACAGGTTCTCAAACTTCATCGAGCCAATAGTAGCCATGTTTTTTGAGATATACGCAAATTTCCTTATAGACACTTGTGGCACTTTGGACCAAGACCGTGCACAGCGATTTTCATGCTGATAAGACAAATGGTTGTGCAGTTATAGCCATTTTTAAGGTTTATCCTCTCTTAAAGCACCACCAAGTGGTCAATCTCCATGATTTTTGTCTTGTGACCTCAGATTGAGCTCTTACATACGTGTTCTGAGTTTGGTGATGATACCTCGTTCTATTCAGGAATTATCGGCATTTTACTAGAGTGGCCCAACGTTTTGGCATCCCTTTATGACGGTGAGTCAAACGTTAGACTTTATTTGGATAATTATTGATATTCGCTCTCCAGAGAATATTTCTGCACTTGTTCAGCTCTGATCGGGTGAAAAACCTATGACTATTTTGCAAAAATAGGTTTTGCAAAAAATCCAAAATACCTGAACATTTTACCAGGCTCACAATGGAATCACATGCATTTTGTCCGCCTACGACTGCCAGTTTAGGACTTCTGAGTGATTTTATAGTTTTGCTCGCTGTAGCGCCCCCGTAAGGCCAATTGGGACGAGCTTTGGTGTCGTTGTAGCCAGTTGAGTGTACTACCATTCCTCCAAGTTTCAAGTCTCTACGACCTACGGTTTGGTCCGAACCGAACCCAGATCTTTGATCTGTGACCATTCTAACAATTACAATAGGGTTTCAGCGCTACACACTTGAACCCCTGATTACAGAAACACACACCAAAACACTAAACCTTTAACTAAAATTAATAAGAAAGCAAAAACCATAAAATATGAACAAAATATGCGTGTGAATGCGGTTCTGTTGTATGTCAGCAGACGTTTATCTGAACGAGTGAGTCAGTCTGTGACACTGGAGTGAGTCAAACACTCATCGGACTGAAAAAGCCTGTAATCGTGGTCTTGTTTCCAGTGAAGGTTGTCTATGGCTCCGCTGTGGTCATGTAGAGATGAAAGTGTCTCAGTGACGCAAACACACAAAGACATTCCAGCAGACGTTTCCCATCAGCCCTCATTAGGTTTTATAATTGCGGAGGCGGAATGCAAATAATGGCCGTGTTTATCATATGAATGGCGTGTGCATGAATCCAGACCAGCGCTTTATGAAAACAGCAGAGCTGAGCGAGTCCAGCGTTTGATCAGCGGCTGCTGCTCTTGCTATTTCAGTCATTTGAAACACATTCACATGTTCATGCTTCTCTCATATCAGTAATCAGATGTAAAGGCATGTCATACGCCTAAACTAATTAAATTTATTTAGATTTTATTTCAAATACTTTTGTTTGCATGTTTTTTAATTAAACAATATTTAATGATTTTAATTTTGAATTAATGATCACATGCACCTCAACAAATACAATGTTTTTGTATTTTATTAGCTTTTTTTATGTAGCCTACTGTTTTTAGCGTTTTTCTATTTGAATTTTTTTTATATTTATTGATTTTAATTTACTTTAATTTGTCCTTAGTTTGTATTTTATTAATAGTTTCTATATACTGTTTTAAGTGCGTTTTAATTTGTACTTTTAAAATTTTATTTATTTTAATTTTGTCAATTAATGATCACATGCACCTCAACAAATAAAACGTTTTTATAAATAAATAAACTTATTTTATTTCAGCTAGTTTCCAAAGCAAAATTCTTCAAGTACTAAAACTTAACTAATTATTTAAAATAATTATTTCTTTAAAATATGTATTGATTAAAATTTTGATTTTAATGATCACATCTCAAATATAGAATGTTTTTATATTTTATAAATAGTTTACATTACATTTTTATTTAAAATGATACATTATTTTAATATGCTATTTTAGTGTTTTTTTGTGCATTTTTAAACTTATTTATTGAGTTAATGTTTTGATATTTTATAAATATTTTTAATATACATTTTTTTGCATGTTTAAAAATATTCAATTAATTTTTTTTAAATATACTGTATTTGGTGATTTTTTTAAATTTGTATTTAAAATAAATAAAGCATTTTAGTTAATTAAAATTAATGTTAACTGAAATAATATATATAACCTTTTTAAAAAAAAATTGTATTTTATTTATTGATTTTGATTTTGTCAAATAGTGATTACATGCACATAAACAAATAAAACTTTTTTTATATTTTAGAAATAGTTTTTTAAAATATTATTTTTAGTGTTTTTTATTTGCATGTTTAAAAATATTTATTGATTTTAATTTTGTCAATTAATGATCACATGCCCCTCAACAAATAAAACTATTATATAAAAAATATATATATATATTGTTTTTTTTTTTTTTTTTTTATATACTTGTTTTCTTACTTGTATTTTTATTTTTATTTATTTAATAGTTATTGGTTTTAATTTGATGTCGATTAAAGGTCATAACATAAAAGTAAACAAATACAAATATTTGTATATTTTATTTAAAATATATTAGTATTTTTTTTTTTTTTTTTTTTAGAAATTGCTTTATTTAGATTTATTTTACAATTACTTATTAATTTAAATTTGTAAATATTTAATTGAACTATCACTTCTTTTTATTATTATTAATTCACAATCCTCCGTTTGGGAAACCCTGATATATCGATGAATACAAATGATGAATCTGATTAATTTGATACAAACGTATCAAAACGATACGAGTTTGATGAATGAGAAACAAGATGAAAGCTCAGTGAATGGAGTAAAGATACTCTTGTGTTTCTGGCCTTTCTCCTGCAGCATCTTCTGTCTGAAGGACACTTGGTTTTGTGTTGTGCTCATTTGTGTTGTTTCTCCAGACGATGGAAAGCAAATGTTTGCTCAGCGCGACTCTGAACTCTGAATGCATTAACATTAACATTCTCATCTCTCTCTCTCTCTCTTTCTCTCTCTTTCTCTCACACGCAGATTAACAAACACCAACAAAATACACACAGACCCCTCCTCTCTCTCTCTCTCTCTCTCTCTCATGCTAATTTCTGACAGCGCCTTCTAAAAAACAGGCCTTGTTAGCATGCAGAGCCAACAAGAGCGCTATCTCACACACAAACACACACACACACACACACACACACACACACACACACACAAAACAAAAAACTCTTCATCCTCCAGTTAATGCTGTAAATAATCCCATCTACATTGAACAGCTCATCACTGCAGAAACTCAAACTCAGATCAGTTCAAACTCATTAAAATGAGACGAAAGAGCCAAACATGACCCTGATGGGACCCATAGAGTTACCACCATTCATATTTTTATTTCATATTAATATTATAATTCATCTTTATTTTAATTTTAGTTAAAGTATTAGTATTTTTATTACTATTATTAAAAAAAAAAACAAGTTTGTACAAACTTTATTTTTTTAATCATTATTTATGTTCATATTTGTATTCACATTTATTTTAATATTTAATATTTATTTATATTTATTATTAATATATTTTTTTCATGTCTTCAGTAATCTTGCTGTGTTTCTTTGGCATTTGTTTTTTAAAAATATTATTAATATTATTATTACTATTATGAAAAATGTCTAGTTTTCATACATTTCATTACAGTTCATATTAAATTGTGATTTTTGTTTTGTAAATACTTATCAATTTATTTCATTTTAGTATCATTTATATTTTGATTTACATTTATCTTAATATTTAATATTTTTATTATAATATATTTTATATTATAATATATATTTATTGTAATATAATATATGTATTTTTATTTTAGTTAGTTTTTGTAATTTTGTTGTGTTTTTTTGGCATTATTAGTATTATTAAATATCATTTTGGTATTTTGGTCATTAAAGTTTAAGTATCATTATCTATATCCATATTTCTAATTATAAAATATTAATAATATTATACATTAGTTTTTATATTACTTTATTATGTACGTTTTAGTCATTTTTGTGTTTTTTTTTTTACAATTACTTTTTTTAAAACTCTAGCTTTATTTAATTTTGATATTTTTTATTAATATTATTTTTTTATTAATATTTAGATTTAGTTTCCTGTCTTCATTGTAATTTTAGTTAGTTGTAGTAATTTTGTTTTTACACTGTATTATTACAATAATTATTATTATTTTGAAATGTCTATTTTATTAATTTCATTACAGTTTTAGTATTATCTATATTCAGAATTCTATTTAATATGAACATTATGAATTCATTTTTATGTTCATTTTAATTAAAGTTTTAGTTATTTTTAGCTTTTTTACTTTTATACTTTTATAAATTTGATTTCATTTTAGTATCATTATTTAAACTCCATTCAAACTTCCATTCTAATATTTCTCATCGATTGAACTATCTAGCCTAGCCTAGCAACTACAATCATGCTAATACCTTGCTAATCATGCTAGCAACATGCTAATCATCTAATCCATCTATATAAAGTTCAAAACTTTTAACTTTTACAGCTTCTTTAATCTTTTAAGCTAGACTTTCTCAAGCCAGCCTGAAGTTATATTGATAAGCTTTTTTATGTAGTTATTATTGTTATTAATTTGTTTCAAACTAGCTTTAGTTTTATTGAACACTAAAGCTGTGTTGTGATTGGACGAGGCTCTGTGAATGTGTCGCTCATTTGCATATGTAAACAGTCAAATATACGAGTGACTGTGATTCGTCAGAATCTGAAGGAATCTCTGAACCAGAGGCTGATTTTATGCATGAGCAGCGGCTGATCAATCATTGGACGGCTCCCGTTTCCATGACAACGAACCGCTTCCAGAAATCCATTTCCTGCTTTAGTTCTGTTGACCTTTTCAATAAGCAAAGAGGAAAAGCTGCATTTATTCACCTGATTCTCCACCGGCATCAAATACATCAGCAGAACTACTACTACACAACTACACTAGTCTCATCGAAAGATAATTAATGACATCTTTTGAATATTTGATAAAAGCTGAACTCCATCTCTATCAGTATTTGACTCATTCACATGCAGCTGTAATGAGCTCATACTCCTTTATATGAAATAAAATTAGTACACATTCATATTTCACACCGCAGGACCATTCAGAATCAACTAGAAAGTGTTTAAATATGGAGAACGCTGCAGAGATGAGGTATTTCTGTCTTGTTCTCCAGTACAAATGTATAAATCAAGACACATTTACTGGAGAAACAGAATGATTTAAGATAAAAAGTTCATTGTTTTGAATATAAATATAATAGAATTAAATATAAAGTCATTTTTGGTTTATGTTATTATAGTTAACTAAAGAAAACATATATTGAATGATTAATATTTTGTATTACTATTTTTATTTTCTAATACTTATTCAAATATATTCAAATACATTTTATTAATATTTTTAATTAGTTTTTATTTTTTTATATTTTCTGTTTTTATTAAAAACATCTGAAATAAAACGTTAAATGTTAATGTTAAATAAAATTAAAAAGATGTTATTATAATTATTATTAAGTTTATTTTATTTCTGTACAATTTACTTTTTATTATAATTTTATTTTAGCAAGTTTTCAGCATTTTTCATTTTTACTTGGTTTATCTCGATTTACTAAAATAACGTTTAATAAAAAATCTATATAGAATTATTTAAAACAACAAAAACTAATAAAAAACAAAATATAATAAAAAGTTAACTAAAAACATATTGAATAAATATTTTGTATTCATATTTTTTATTGATTAAATCATATTTTTATTACCATTTTGAATTCGTTTTTACTTTTTATATTTTCTGTTTTTATTTAAAAACTTTTTTATGTTAAATATATAATAAATTATATTATATTTATATTTTTTGTTTCTATTTAGTTTACTTTTTATTTAAATTTTATTTCAATATTTTATTTTTTTATTTTATTTACATTTTTTATTTCAAGTTTCATACATTTCTCATTTTTAATTGGTTTATCTTGATTTACAAAATTACCAAAAAAACTAAATCTATATAGAATTATTTAAAACAACAAAAACTAATAAAAACAAAATATAATAAAAAAGAGCAATAACATTGCTACAAATTTTAATAAAAAAAACATACTGAATGTAAGTTTGCAAGATTTTTCATTTTCATAGTTTTATCTTAATTTACTAAAATAACTAAAACAAAAAATCAATATTTTAAAATCCATATTTGAAACACCGAAAACTAAAAATGACTAAAAAACGTAACTAAGAAGAAAATAAAAGCAGAAAATAAAATGTAAAATATTAACAAAAACAGTATGCCGATAATACTTAAATAGCACTAGTGTTCAGATATTTATACCGGAAAACAAGACCAGAACAAAACATCAGAAGTAGTGCAGTGCAGATCAAGAGTATAAATAAAAGATGAACAAGTGTTGTGTGATGTTTTCTAAATGGATCTCCAGCTCAAACACACACAGATGAGTCAGCGTCAGCAAACGGCGCTCAGTCGAGCTGCTAATGGCAGTGATTGTGATGCTAATGTGAGCCGGGCTCTTTCGCTCATTCCACGCTCGTCTCGGATCAATAGCGGCGTCAGGATGTGCTGACCGTCGCTCCACCGGCGCTTTACTGCTATTGTGACTGTCGAAGCTTCTGCATACATTCACAACACAACAACAGACAGATGAGATGATAAACACACATCAGTCCAATGCGTTTACACCCATATATCAGTCACTGAACACGGAAGATGTGGAGCTCAGAGCGCTGCTGACAGCTCCATCCATCACCTCAAACATCACACACCTGCTGCTCTCAGATCAGTCACTAAACAACACACTTCTGATCACTGCAACTAACCACAGACTGTGGTTTGAAAATCTGTGGCAGCCCATAGAACTCAAAAAGATTTGTGGCAGCACCACCTTGTGGTCAAAAGTTAGCAAAAAAGGTAATAACATTTGATTAAATTGGTAATGAAACTGGTCTTCATATATTCCTTGGGTCATGCAAAAAACATCGATTTCAATTATGCCAAAACTGGCTTCCTGTCCGACATTTTATTAATGGTTGAAAACCTACTTTTTAGTACTCCTCCTAGACTATTGCTCCGATTTTCACCAAATTTGAATTTGATCATCTTCAGACCATGCTGGCACAAAG
Source organism: Garra rufa (assembly GCF_049309525.1). Taxonomy (NCBI): domain Eukaryota; kingdom Metazoa; phylum Chordata; class Actinopteri; order Cypriniformes; family Cyprinidae; genus Garra; species Garra rufa. Next base: position 1,075,221 of record NC_133385.1, read on the forward strand.
TTATGGATTTCAAGTCGATTAGTCAAACCGTTCTCGAATAATGCTGGAACAAATTTTACGAAAGCATGCAAAAATGGATGTGAGGCCTATATCTCCGCAACGGTTTGGCATTTTGAGATCAAACTTGTGGGATTTTGTGGGAAAGTTATACAATTTGGCGCACATATAGAGGACAATCTCAACATTAACCATAGCAAGATTGGAGCCTCTAACTCAAACTCTCTAGCATTCGAAAAACCGAGTTGAATTAACATCAAAATTTAAAAATCATAAAGTTTAGTTTTTCCACTATTTTCTAAAAGTTCATAAAACCTACTTTTTTCGAACTCGTCCTAGATGGTGTGTCTGATTTTCTCCAACATTGGCTGAGATCATCTTCAGGCCCCTCTCTAGCGCCACTGCTTGGTTAAAGTTTCACTCATGTTTAATAATAACTTATGAACCGTAAGGTCTGAAAGAAAAATTCCTCTGAATCCTTGGCTCATGTTGAGTCGAATTAACACCAAAATGTAAAAATTTTAACGTTCAGTTTTTTTTATTCACTATTTTTAATAGTTTGTAAAACATACTTTTCCAAACTTATCCTAGACGGTTTGTCTGATTTTCACCAAAATTGGCTCAGATCATTTTCAGACCATGCTGGCAAAAATTTATGGAATTCAAGTTGATTAGTCAACCCATTCTCAAATAACACATGAACGAATTTGAAGAAGAGCACGCAAAAATGGATATGGGGCTATATCTCTGAAAGGGTTTGACATATTGAGACCAAACTTGGTGTGTGTTATAATAAGCATGGCCTAAGGCTACATGCGGTGTTTTGGCACAGTGCAACCTAGTGGTCAGAAGATATGAAAAATTGTTATTTTTGCTTATAATTTCTGAATGCTTTAGCCAAAAATCACTGGTCTTTATAGATTCGGTGGAGCATGCCGGGTTGCTCATAACCAATATTCCCATGTCAGCCATTTTGGGTGTCGGCCATTTTGAATTTTGTCATAAAATGTTAGATTTTATGAACGCATATTCGTATCGCTACAAAACTCGGTATGTGTCTTCGCTATCATGCCCTGATGGTACTCAAAAAGCTTTCTGTCAGCGCCACTTTTGGTCAAAAGTTATAAAGACATTTGCAAAAATGGTCTATTGTAATGAAACTGGTCTTGATATATTCCTTGGGTCATGCCAAGAACATCGATACCAATTATGCCAAAATTGGCCAAACTTCCTGTCCACCATTTTGATTAAGGTTAAAAACCTACTTTTTAGTACTCCTCCTAAGCTATTGCTCCGATTTTCACAAAATTTGGCTCAGATCATCTTTAGACCATGCTGGCAAAATGTTATAGAATCCAAGTTGATTTGTCAAACTGTTCTTGAATAAGGCATGAACTAATTTGACATAGAGCATGCAAAAATGGATGTGAGGCTACATCTCTGCAACGGTTTAGCCTATTGAGACCAAACTTGGTGTGTGTTATAACAAGTATGACTTGAGGCTACCTGCACAGTTTCGGTGCAGCGCCACCTAGTGGTCAGGAGATATGAAACATTTATATTTTTGCTTATAACTTCTAAATGCTTTGGCCAAAAATCACAAAACTGGTCTTTTTAGATTCAGAGGAGCATGCCGAGTCAAACCCTATCCAATTCCACGTCAGCCATTTTGAATTTTGTTGTGAAATGCTACATTTTACGAACACATTTTTACATCCACGCCACATCAATTCAGTAACAGCACTACCTATTGGTCAAGAGTGATAAACCATTCATTAACCATAATAATAAAATGTCCAAAAATGCTAATAACTTTTGATTGCATTAGCCTATTGTAATTAAAATATAATCCTCAAAATAATCCTTAGGTCATGCCGACACCATACATACCAATTATTCCCATCCGCCATTTTGATTTATGTTGAAAATCTACTTTTTCGAACTCATTCTAGACCATTGTTTTGATTTGAATCAAAATAAAGTCAGATTATCTTCAGACTGCGCTGACAAAAAGTTATGGATTTCATGTCGATAGACGAAACCGTATTCGTACAGCGTCACAACAAATGAGTCATGATGCTAAAATGACTAAGGCTGTATCTCTGCAGAGCTTGGAATCATTTTTTAGTCTCATTAGGATCTTTTGAGGAATGTTTGTTTCTAGAAGCTTTACTTTCTCTGTTTCCTCGATCTTCACAAGCCTCCAAAACGTCTCACATCATCTTTTGAAGAAAGTTTATTTGCTCATTTCTCAATCCTCATTATATTGCATTGCATTATATGTTTGGATCATTTCCATCTCATCTTACTAAGACACATTATTGGACATACAGAGTGACCACTGATATTTACATCGTTTTATGTCAGCATTTGCTCAACTGCTATAAAGATCCCAGTGATTTACATTACAAACTCAGTTTGAGTCTCTGAATGAAACCAAGTGGAATAAAACATAAAACACACATGCAACTGTTTTAAAGTAATGTGTAAAAGGTACTGTAATGTGTGGCTCTCATTGAGTCTGTGCTCTTGTGAAAAGCCTCTTCAGACTTTCAGACTCCATCTGCTCGTCTCAAAGGTTTCCTCTGAAGAACTCACTCCCACTCCATGGTCTTGGGAACAGTATATCCCTCTGAACACACACAGAAAGACGGCTCATTGTGGCCACGGCGTGTAAAAGTGTACGATCCCGTCCGGCTCGGCCTCTATTGTGCCTGTAACGCACTAACCTGACACCCCATTGTGTGGGACCATGAAAGGACATTTAATGTAAGACTTCTACCTTCGGTGTCGAACTACGTGAAGCGTGAGAAACGAGTGCAGGAAATCAAATGCAATTAGCTCAACTTAAAAGTAGTACATCTTTATATGCAACTTAGTTAAGTCTCATCTGCTCACTAAGGCTGCATTTATTTGATCAAAAATACAGTAAAATAGTAAAACATTATTATAATTTAAAACAGCAGTTTCTATGTGAATATCTGTTAAACTGTAATTTATTTCTGTGGTCAAATCTGACTTTTTAGCATCATAACTCCGGTCTGATATGCTTCTTTCAAAAGCATTACAAATCCAAACTTTTGAGAGATACAGATGTAGGATATTTCCCATCAGTTGTGGCGATTGTGTGGCTCTTTTCTCCTCATTCAAGCTCTGCAGGTGAATAGAAATCACTTCCCCTTCATTGCCCTCAAAAGCCACGACCCTCCGATCCCAGAGCCGCAGCTACGAACAAAAGCTCATTCAAAGTGTGAGAAAATCAAATCACGGATGAGCGCCTCAGAGCCCCACGATCAACAGGTCCATCCTTCACAACATATTTGTGACCCTGGACCACGAAACCAGTCATAAGGGTCATTTTGTTGAAATTTTGAGATGTTTAAATACATATCCAATCAGCTTTCCATTGAGGTATGGTTTGTTAGGACAGGACAATATTTGTTTGAGATAAAACTATTGTTTGAGATAAACCCTGTGTCTAAGGGTGCATAAAAATCTAAATATTGAGAAAATCACATTTAAAGTTGTCCAAATGAAGTTCTAAGAAATGCATATTACTAATCAAAAATTAAGTTTTGATATATTTATGGTAGAAAATGTACAAAATATATTCACAGAACATGATATTTACTTATATGCTAATGATTTTTGGCATAAAATCAATCATTTTCAGCCACACAATGTATTTTTGTCTATTGCTACAAATATACCAATGCTAAGAAAAGTGACCTTTTGTTATTTATCATTTCAAACTTTAACTCTTGTGCAACCTTGGACATTTTTGTCCATTTTTTTTTTTAACTATAAAAATATGCTAACTGCATACATTTTGACTCAGGTGTGTATTTATATTGGAATTTTAATATTTCACCCTCACTTCCTTTATTTGTTGTATAGTGTAAAATACATTTATTAGTTCCTCTCAGCATGTTTTGGACAAAAAATGTCCTCATTGAAACCCATTAAAATTATTTTAATCCTAGAGCCATTTAAACAGAAAATGATGCAATATTTGTTAATATGCTTTTATTCTGTTAAAATGTTGACTACTTTTTACTAGATGGTGCCATTGTTTCAAGTTTGGTGCATAAACCAATTACTCGCTTTATTTGCTTTGCTGGAATCTAATGGGAAAAGTTTGGTACTGCATCCAAACAAATCTTACTAAAAGCTAATTATTTGAGAAATCAACCTCAAATTTGGAACACAACTTGTTTAGACTAATGGCTTTGGTTTTCTATCAATTTTTTTAAGTTTAAAATGTTTTATAAAATACATATTTTATATAAAATTGGCTCATAAATCATATTCATAAACTTCTATAACTTGTTTGGTTTAGATTTTTTACAACACTTTTCGACTTACAACTTCAAAAATAATCTGCCAAGGGTCTTTTCTAATGAGACCAAACTTAAGTCTGACATTTTTGTCCTCTATGAACCTATGTGTAACTTTTTTTAAATTGATGCACAAGGGTTAACTGATGCAGTTTGTATTTCAGTGGAATAGTAAGAAGTGAATCCTCAGCTCTGAACTGTTCTATAGTTTCCTGTGTGATCAGAGCTCCAGTGAGCATCTTTTCTGAGCCGCTGTAATGTGTCTCGTCTTCAGCAGTGACCCGATCAGACCCGACACTCGACCGACCGCTGACCCGTCACACAAACACGCCACATTACACCTGCTCCTTCACCACTGCACCCACGTCTGACTGTTAGAGAAGCTAGTTTCTGCAACCAAATAAAAATAGAAAAAAAGGGTATTGCATCTCACAATTCTGGCTTTTTCTGCACATTTGTTTACATCATGCAGTTGACCCTTCACAAAAACTTCTAAAAAAAATCTAAGTTCACGCCTCACGAGTACTAACGTGCGACTGTAAGATACAAATGTGCAACTCTTAGAAAAAAAACAGTCAGAATTGTAACTTTGCAAATGTGAGTTTACATCTCGCATTTCTGAGAAAAAAATAGCAAATTGCAACTTATGACTTTTCTGCCTCCGAATTGCTCAAATGTTGAACTTTTTTGGAACCACTACAAAAGTGTTACGTTTTGTTGTCCTTTGGTGCGACACCCCTAAATGATATTTTTTAAATAACAAAAACTGTATATTAAACTACATAATCATAAGCTAATGACAGTAAGGGAATAGCAAGGTCATTAACTGACACAAAAGGCTAGAATGTCCTTTGGTGTGACAGAAAATGTCCACAGGTGTGACACTTGTACAAAGACGTCACAGCAGAGAACAAGGTCTCTTTACATTGCAAATTGCAACTTTTATGACTTTTATAACTCATAAAAAAAAGTAATAATTGAAAGATTTAAACTTGCATTTGCAAGTTTGATTTTACAGGATTAGCAGAGATGAATTGTGCAGACTGAGCTCGCATCATACGATAACTTTCTCAATTATGATACATAAATTTGCAATTCTAAAAAAATGACCTTGTGTCTGACTTTATTCTCAGTTTTTCTCACAGTTTTGACATCTCAAAATTCTGACTTTTTTCAAAAAGACTGAAGTTTACGCCTCACGTGCGATTGCAAGATACAAATGTGCAACTCTTAGGAAAAAAAAGTCAAAATTGTGACTCCTCACATTTCTGAGAAAAAAAGTAGCAAATTGCAACTTTTCTGACTTTTATAACTCAGTTTGCACAATTCATCTCCACTAATCCTGGAAGATGCAAGTTTAAATATCACAATTCTTTACTTTTTTTAATTGCTCAAATGTTGAACTTTTTTGGAACCACTACAAAAGTGTTACGTTTTGTTGTCCCTTTGGTGCGACACCCCTAAATTATATTTTTTAATTAAAAACTGTATGTCAAACTACATAATCATGGAAAATTGTGTCAGGGTTAGGGTTACAATATCAAGTTCATTAAGTGACACAAAAAGCTGAAATGTCCTTTGGTGTGACAGAAAATGTCCACCGGTGTGACACTTGTACAAAGACGTCACAGCAGAGAACAATGTCTCTTTACATCTCGCATTTCTGAGAAAAAAGTAGCAAATTGCAACTTTTATGACTTTTATAACTCAGTTTGCACAATTCATCTCCACTACCACTGGAAGATCAAACTTGCAAATCCAAGTTTAAATCTTGCAATTCTTACTTTTTTCTCAAAAATTGCAATTCTAAAAAAGTGACTTTATATCTGACTTTTTCTCAGTTTTTTCTCTCTGTTGTGGAATCTCACAATTCTGGCTTTTTTCTTAGAAATCTAAGTTTATGCCTCACGAGTAATGTGCGATTGCAAGACACAAATGTGCAACTCTAAGAAAAAAAGTCAGAATTGTGAATTTGCAAATGTGAGTTTACATCTTGCATTTCTGAGAGAAAAGTTGCAATTTGCTCAAACTTTTTTGGAACCACAACAAAAGTGTTACGTTTTATTGTCTTTTGGTGCACCACCCCTAAATTATATTTTTTTTAGATATTTATATATACATTTTACAACTCAGTTTGCACAATTGATCTCCACTAATCCAAACTCAGCTGTCTAATGTCAGTTCAACGCCTGACCAGAGTTAGCCACAGCCTGCATCTGTAATGATCCACAGCTCTGTGATTGATGGAGGTCAACGGAAACACATCTATCAGATCAGTCGATCAGGTCACCCAGAATGCCCTGCAGCGCTCGAACTTCACAATGCCAAACCCAGAGCTGTGTGAAACCATCAGCCACATCAGATCAGAGAAACCAAACAGAAAGAACATACTTCAGTGTGTACTGAGTGTAGACACTTAAAGGGATAGTTCACCCAAAAATAAAAAATGCGATGTATACTACTATCCTATATATGTTTTTGAAACCATATGTGACCCTGTACCACAAAACCAGTCATAAGGTTAAATTTGACAAAACTGAGATTTATACATCATATGAAAGCTCAATAAATAAACTTTCTATTGGTGTATGGTTTGTTAGGATAGGACAATATTTGACCGAGATACATCTATTTGAAATCAGAAATCTGAGGATGCAAAAAAATCAAAATACTGAGAAAATCACCTTTAAAGTTGTCCAAATTAGGTTCTTAACAATGCATATTACTAATCAAAAATTACATTTTGATATGTTTACAGTAGGAATTTTACAAAAAAACTTCATGGAACATGAACTTTACTTAATTTCTTAATGATTTTTGGCATAAAAGAAAAATCAAAAATTTTGACCCATGCAATGTATTTTTGGCTACTGCTACAAATATACCCCAGCGACTTAAGACTGGTTTTGTGCTCCAGGGTCACATATATAAGAGGCTTCTCTTTTCTGTTTGTTGATAATCAGCGGTGCACAAAGAACAGCGAGGACAACTGTAGTGCATACTGGCGTCTAATGTTGAGCAGCAGTGCAGCAGTGCAGCTTTCACACAGATTAATGAAGTATGCATACTGTAGACGCAGTATGAGCAGATAGAGAGGTGTTCCTGCGCTCCATCTGCCGCTGATCTCAGACCTGCTGCTAAATCTGATTGAGCACTCACCTGTAGAGAGCCTCCCGCCTCCTCGCCATATGACACCCATCCGCTCATGGTCTGCTCACCTTCACTACACACTAGTGTCCGCATACTAACATTTAGATACCTCCATACTACTACTGAACACACACTACCACAAAAACACAGAACCACAGGGAAAGTAAATGAATAATAGATGATCCACATTGAGGAATAAACTATGGAATATATTGGAATAGATGTATGGAATTTATATAAAATAATTAAAAAAACACATGCCTACAGGAGAGATCTTTGCAACTTTGATACGAGCTAAAAGGATAAAAGCCAAATCTTATTTCATGATATAGTCCATTTTATTTCATAATAACTATTTATATCATGATATAGTCCATTTTTTTAAATCTTCGTTATTAATATTAAGAACATAGATGCAAGTGACAAACTAAAGGACAAATAGAGTAAAACATAGACATAAATGAAAGAAATAGGGGCCTATGAAACTAGTTTTATTTCCAAATTCTGTTTTATTTTTTTCCAAATTCATTTGAATTTTTTTAAGTTTCCGTTTTTAATTTTTCTAGACTCTGTTAAGGCCCAATAAAATATGGTTTATTATTTTTCTCAAATTCAGTGAATCTGTTTTCTATACATTTTTCTGCATTCCACTTTAATAGTTTGATTGAATTTTAATAATCAACAGCATGTCTAATTAATTTATAAAGATTAGATAGATTTTTATTTTTATATTTATTTATTTCCTTTTTGTTTTAGAAATACTGTTTTATTTTCTTTATTTTTTTAATTTCTAGACTATTTTAATGATTACAATTAAAAAATATTAATCAAAAAGCATGTCTAATTAATTGAAATCGTGAAACGTACCCATTCTGACAGCAATTTCTTAGAAGTTTAATGAAAATTACATTTTAAGGCCCATTAAAATATGGTTTATTATTTTTCTCAAATTCAGTGAATCTGTTTTCTATACATTTTCTGCATTCTATTTTAATAGTTTCATTCAATTTTAACAATCAAAAGCATGTCAAATTAATTTATAAAGATTAGATAGATTTTATAAAGAATTATTTATTTTTTATTTATTTTTTCAGAAATACAGTTAATTTTTTTCCAAATTCATTTAAATTTTCTAGATTCCGTTTTTTCCATTTTAAATATTTCTAGACTCTATTTTAATGATTACATTAAAAATGTTAATCAAAAGCATGTCTAATTAATTGAAATAATGAAACGTACACATTTTAACAGCAATTTCTTAAAAGTTTCATGAAAATTAAATTTTAAGGCCTTATTAAAAAAACGTTTTATTATTTTTCTCAAATTCAGTTTCATTTCAGTTTCAAATCTGGTTTCCACTATTTTCTACATTCCATTTAAATAGTTTCATTAAATTTTAATAATCAAAAACATGTCAAATTAATTTATAAAGAATCGTTTATTTCCTTTTTTTTCCAGAAAAACTGTTTTTTTTCCCCCCCAAAATTCATTTAAATTTTTCTAAGTTACTCTTTTTTCCTTTTTGAATTTTTCTAGACTCTATTTTAATGGTTACATTTAAAAAATATTAATCAAAAAGCTTGTCTAATGAATTGAAATCATGAAACATACACATCTTTACATTTTTTTTCCTAAAAGTTTAACGAAAATGAAATTAAGTCCCTATAAAATACGTTTTATTATTTTTCTCAAATTCAGTGAATCTGTTTTCTATAAATTGTCTGCATTACATTTGATTAGTTTCATTAAATTTTAATAATTAAAAGCATGTCTAATTAATTTATAAAGATTAATTAAATTGTATAAAGAATAAATTTTATTTATTTCCTTTTCCTTTTTTTTCTCGTGTATTTACAATTTTCTAATTGTAAAATATTGGTTTAATAATATTTAATAATAATAATAATACAAAATGCTTTCTTAAAATACCAGTAAAAGTAAAATGCAGAATCGTACCGTTTTTTAAAGCAGGGTATCGCAATACTATTTTAGTATCAACATCTTTACAATCTGAGCTGGATTCTCTCTAGATGAGCCTGAACTGAACTGATCTGGACTCCGCCCTCAGAGCAACTCCACAGCCAATCAGAAGCCAGATGTTAATGAATGATGTCGAAGCTCAGTTATATGCAAATAACTCATGTTTATTCATGACATTTGTCAGCATACTTCCTCTCTGAGATTTTCTGATGTGTTTTTCTGACTCTGAATAAATGAATCTTCTCTTGTTGACAAACCGCTGACTGTCCAGGACAGTTTTAGTGCTTTGATGAAGAACAGAGATCAATCTTGTTTACACTGAGCTGTTTATGAGACGACAGACTTGCGTGACCAAACTATATTTCCCATGATTCAGCACTGCATCAAGACTCATTCTGCTCTATTGGGGTCCATTATCACTAAATCGACTTCCTGCGTGTTTTAGAAATAAAACAACTCCAATGTGATTATGTTTGTGAGCTCATAAGCAGCAAGCGATGAATGTATCGATCTGGAGAGCTTCAGCGTCACTGATCGATCAGGAAACATCAGAGATAGCCACACGTCTCCAATCCTCCAGCTCTCAGACGCGACAGAAACCTGACGCTAACTCGCTAATAAAGCAGCAGGGACTCACCGGAGGAGATCCGCTTCAGTTCCAGCGGTGTCCAGATGAGGAGAACCTGAAAACACAAACACACATTCAGACACCTGCACTGAAAAAAACTATTTGTTGAGTCAACTCAAACACAAAATTATTTGTTACCTGGCTGCCTTAAAATTTTAAGTTCAGTCAACTCAAAAAAAAAAAGTTTTGTCAACTTGAAATGTTAAGTTGTACTAAGTGACAACTTAAAATTTTAAGTTGAATCAACTCAAATATCTGAATATATGATGCTGAAAATCCAGGTTTGATCACAGGAATAAATTAGATTTTTTTAAATTGTAAACTGAAACAGCAGTTATTTTAAATAGTATAAATATTTCTGAATTTTACTGTCATTGCTGTATTTCGGATCAAATACATGCAGGCTTGGTGTTTGGTAAAAAAAAAAAAAAAAAAAAAAAAAAAAACCTTTACAAATCTCTGGAAGTGTATCTTTTTGTTATTTAACTCAGGTTTGCATCATATTCTGACTGTTTTTATTCATTTTGACAAGTGCTAAAGTGAGTAAATGAATAACAACAGTAAAAATATTCAGAAAATGGCTCAGCATTTATTCCTGATTTCTCTCAACATGGCAACACAACCATAACCCTGTCAGTCAATGCACAAGAAACAAAGTAACTGATGTGACTTTCTTACAAGTTAAGAAGTGACAAGCATGTTACTTGTCAATCTATGAGCTCAAATAAAACATTGTTTCCTTCGAAACGAAAGAGACATGTTTAATGTTACCAATGTTAATTAAAAAAATGTTAATGTTAATAAAAATAAATAAACAAAACGATACACACATATTTAAAAAGGAAAAACTGATAAAATGACAAAAACAACAATAATAATAATAATAACTTTAACTAAAATTAAAACATAAAATATAAGTTAAAAAATAATTGAAAATGTTAATGAAAAAATATGAAAAATCAATAAAAAAAATATACTGACAATAAAAAAGTAAAAAAAAAAGTCAAAAACAAAATTTTAACTAAAATTAAAATTAAAACATAAAATATAAAAATGAAAGAATAACTTAATATGTTAATACAAAAAAATTAAGAAAAAGTATACAGACATATTTAAAAGACAAAAAAAAAAACTATACCGACAAAAATATCACAAACAAAATTTGAACAGAAAATAAAGGGAAAACAAAATATATAAACTAAAATAATTTAAAATATTAAGAAAATGTGAAAATACTCAATTTTAACAAAAAAATGTACTAAAATTAAAATGAAAGCAAAATATAGAAATAAAAATAATTCAAAATGTTAATAAAAAAAACTATACAGACATTTAAAAGAAAAAAAATAACATTTACTATAACTTTCATTAAATTAAAATGAAAACATAAAATATAAGTCAAAAATTATTGAAAATGTTAATAAAAAATACAAAATATCATGATAAAAATATCCAAAACTAAATTAACAGAAAATAAAACGAAAACAAAATATAAAAATGAAAAAGAATTCAAAATTTTAATAAAAATAAAACTATAAAAGAGCTATGCAGACATATTTAAAAGAAAAAAAAACTGATCACATGAAAAAAACGATATATTTACTATAACTTTAACTAAAATAAAAATGAAAACATAAAATATACTTGAAAAATGATTGGAAATGTTAATAAACAATATGAAAAATCAAAAAAACTATATAAAAAAGAATTACAAATATTAATAAAAATAAAAAACTATAAAGACATATTTTGAAAAAATTACAAAAACGATAAGTTTACTGTAACTTTAACTAAAATTAAAATGAAAACATAAAATAAGTGAAAAATGACTGAAAATGTTAATAAAAAATACAAAAAATCACGATTAAAAATATCAGAAACAAAATTTGAACAGAAAATAACATGAAAACAAAATATAAACAATAAAACGAATTCCAAATATTAATAAAATAACACAACAAAATAAAAGCTTACATTAATGACGGGCAATTTCCCTTTAGCTTCACGAGTCGCAGACAAACAAACTCCAGAGACAACCAGAAGAACCTTCTCGATATGAGACAGACGTGAGATAAACAAGCCAATGCGATATTTCTCTGATTCGTCTGTTTCTGGAAGAGCAGTCAGTAATAGTCCAGTGTGTTCCTCAGCAGCGACTGATCCTCATCCTGATCCTGAGCTCCAGCGTCCCGCCCCTCACGGCCCCATTAAACCACGCTTTTGTCTTCCACTCAATGGAGGTTAAACATTTCCTGCTCCCACAATCCTGTCAGTTCAGCACACGCTGCTATCCTGATTCATCACCTCAAACTCACAAACATTCCTGTGCTTTACAAAACTAAAAAACTAAAGTCTTCAATAGCACCAAAGCAGACAAAAATACACTGCATGGGTCAAAATGGCAAAAATCATTAGGATATTAAATAAAGATCATGTTCTATTGATATTTTGTACATTTGCTACTCTAAATATATATCAAAACATAATGTTTGATTAGTAATATGCATTGCTAAGAACTTCATTTTGAAAGCCATTTTCTCAGTATTTAGATTTTTGTGCACCCTCAGATTCCAGTTCACAGACCAAATATTGTCCTATCCTTTTCTTTATTATTTGATTCTATATGACGCTTTAATAGGATGTTAAAAACTAAAGGCAAACAAGCAGAATAAAAGAATACAATCTGGTATTTAAACCAAATAAAAATGCAAAATACTAGATGCACTGCTGCTCAAAAGTTTGGGATCAGAAATGCTTTTTAAAGAGACTTTCTTTCTCATCGAGGCGGAGTTTATTTGATTAAAAATACAGAAAAAAATGTAATATTGTGAAATATTATTGCAATTTAAAATAGTGGTTTTCTATTTTAATATACTTTAAAATATAATTTATTTCTATTTCATTTTTTCTACATAAAAAATGTTTATAACATTTTTTTTTTAATTACAGAAAATTTTAAAATAAATAATAAAACTTTCAAATTGTTTTTAACTAAAATAAAATGAAAACAAAACATAAAAATGAAAAATAATTCAAAATGTTAATTAAAAAAAAAAAAAAATCATATTTTTTAAAAAAGTAAAGAAAATATCAAAAACTAAATTCCAACTAAATTTAACTAAAATTAAAATGAAAACTACATAAAAATATATTAAAAATAACTCAATGTTAATAAAAATTAAAAAAACTATACAGACATATTTAAAATAAAAAACAGACAAAATGTTTAAAAACAATACATTTAGTATAACTTTATGAAAACATAAAATATAAGTTAAAAATTATTGAAAATGTTAATAAAAAAAGAAAAAGAAAAATCAATTAAAAAACTATACAGATAAAAATATCCAAAACAAAATTTGAACAGAAAATAAAATGAAATTAAAATATACGAATTAAAAAGAATTAAAAATATTAATTCAAATAAAAAAAAAGGTACAGGCATATTTAAAACAAAAGGATAACATGGCAAAAACAATACATTTACTATAACTTTAACTAAAATTAAAATGAAAACATAAATAAAAATTAATGAAAATGTTAATAATTTTTTTTTTAAATCACGATAAAAATATCAAACAAAATTTTAACAGAAAATAAAATGATGAAAAAAAAAAAATAATAATCGACCAATGCAGACATATTAAAAAAACCATTACAATGTTCAAAACCCAAATGCAACAAGCAGATGTTTTACGTGAGTTGTGTGTGTGGCGCAGATGCGGCGATGGGAAAGTGTTTATGGGCGTCATTAGGAAGCTCTTTTGAGGTCTCTTCTACGGTTGTGGCCCGTGACAATGGAGGCCGATGGGCCTTTCAGGAGGTCTCTATTCTCCTGGACAAACCACAATCATCACAAAAGAGCACGAGCTGAAACATAATCCAGCTCAAAGTGTTTTCTTCATCACAGCAGACAATGCCTCACTAAAGCTCCTCTACGCCACAGAATCACAGCAGATCTCATTACCGCTGCTTCTGCTTCTCCTCTTCATCTCAGAGCAGGAGAAACATCTTTCAGAGGAACGGAGAACTGAGGAGTTTCGGAGAATATCTGAAAGAGCAGCCGCTGATCCAGGGTCAGTGTGTGTGAGGCAGGACTGTATCTGTGCTCTGATTGGCTGAGAGACTCTGCTCTGTGTCTTAAGTGTGTCTCAAGTGCCCTGCGGAGCCCCATTGGGCCCCTCCATAAAGCATAAAGCGGGGCCCCTTCCCGCCGCAGAACACCGTTGTGCTGTTGTCTGGGGGACACCGATGGCAAACACACAAACACCACTGATATCCATTAAAACAACATCCTTCAGTGCCAGACGCCGCTGATCAACAGAACTCACCGCCGTCAGCATCTACCACACACACATCAAAATCACTCACTTTTTCTTTTTTTTCTTTTTTAAATTTTAATTTTTGTTTAAATTTGGTTTTTGAAAAATGTATAGTTTTTTTTTGTCATTTTTATTAATATTTTTAATTTGTATATTTTATGTTTTCATTTTAATTTTGGTTAAAATTTTAGTTAAAAGTTAGTTTTTGAAGTTTTCTTTACTTTTTAAAAAATATGTCTGTATAGTTTTTATATTTTTTTTAACATTTTGAATTTATTTTTAATTTTTATATTTTATGTTTTCATTTTAATTTTGGTTAAAATTGACATTATTACTTTTTTTGAATATCGGTGTAGTTTGTTTATTTTTTACATGTTCAACATTTTGTAACTTTTATATTTTATGTTTTCATTTAAATTTTAGTTAAAGTTTAGTGATTTTGTTGTTCATATAATTTTATCATGTTTTTCCTTTTAAATATTCAAATTGTGAATTATTTTTCATTTTAATTTTGGTTAATTTTAGTAGAAATTTAGTTTCTTTACTTTAAAAAAAATATGTATGTATAGTTTGTCATTTTTATTAACATTTTGATTGATTTTTAATTTGTATATTTCGTTTTTATTTAAATTTTAGTTAAAACTTCAGGTAAAATTTTGTTTTTGACGTTTCTCTACTTTTTAAAACATGTCTGTATAGTTTTTATATTTTTATCAACATTTTTTTTTTTTTTAATTTTTATGTTTTCATTTTAATTTTAGTTAAAATTTTGTTTTTGACATTTTTATTACTTAAAAAAAACACCTGTAACGATTTTTATTGATTTTGTTAAATTAACATTTTCAGTATTTTTTAACTTTTATATTTTTTGTTTTCATTTTAATTTTAGTTATAGAAATTTTGTTGTTTTTTTCTTTTAAATATGTCTTTTAAATAAAGTTTTTTTTAATTTTTTATTTTTATATTTTAAGTTCATTTAAATTTTTGTTAAAATTATTTAAAACATTGTTTTTGACATTTTTATTTTTTAATATCAGTACAGTTATTTTTTACATTTTGTTTTCATTTTGAATTGTTCTTATTTTTTATATTTTCATATTTTCATTTTCATTTTTATGTCTTTATTTTAAATTTAAAGTTACAGTATTTTAACAGTTTTTGGCCTTTTTTAATTTTTTTCTTTTAAACACCTAGTTTAGTATTTGTTAATTTGCTTTTAGTTATTTTAGTATGATTGGATTCATTTTTATTAATATTTTGAATAATTTAAATTTTTTCTGTTTATATTTTAATTTGAGTAAACAGTTATAACTCATTTTGTTATTTTTATTAGTCCGTGTTTCTTTTAACAGTACTTTTCATTATTTTATTTTTTTTCCTTCAGTTTTAGTTACAGCTGAAATAAAGTAAGTAAGCTTTTTTATATTTCATATTGCATGAGTTGATTTTATTAGAAGTAATAAAGTGTTTTTATGGTCTGAGTTTTAGTGAAGTATAATAAGTGTGATCCAGACTGAGGCGTTCATCTGAGAATGTGGGTTAATTTAAGAGGGAATTAGAGACTCTGAATCGATATGAGATGATGTTATGGGATCTGTGTGAGTATCGAGGAGGGAATGAACGCTATTAAAACACACAAATGAAGCCCATCCTGTGGGATCAAACGCAGCAGTAGGCCGGGACACACAAGCGGGACAATGGAGCCCGTCTGAAGGGATATTTACAAGATTTACAGCCCAAATCTCAAGGAGAGAGCGCTGAGGTCGGCCTGGCCTCTTTACATCCCTCTTTACAGAACAACAGTCTCCATGGATCTGACACGCCAGACTGAGACACACAGAGCTGCCCACCGACTCACATTCACCATCACCAATAAACTGAACTCAACATTCAAAAATAATACAATTATTTTATTTTAGCTGAAAAAAAAATGTTATTAAGTAAAAACACTAAAATAACTAAAATAATAATAATAATAATAATAATAATAATAATAATAATAATAACAACAACAACAACAACAACAACAACACAAAAATGAATAAAAATGACAAAAAAAACAGAATTCCTAAAACGTCAACTAAATGATACTGAAAAAATTCTAAATAATATTTGTTAATATTTTTCATTTTTATTTGTAACTTAACTATACTGAACAAATTTCAAAATATTAATCTAAAATATAATAAAATATAATATAATAAAATATAATCAAAGTATACAACACAATTATTAAACCTTTACATTTTAAATAAAAAGGAAAAATATAAAAAATACTTTAAATATTTGTAAAAAAAATAAATATATATATATATATATATATATATATATATATATATATATATATATATATATATATATATATATATAGTAGTAAATTAATGCACACACTAAAACAACAATTAATAGTGCTTAAAAAATAAAAAATAAATAAAAACATTAATAAAAAGCATAATAGCAAATTAAATACTGAAACCACAACTAAACTTCTAAAACTATAAAATTAAAATTATAAAAGTAAACCTGCAAATTTTAAACTCCTACAAAATATTAATACAAATTATAAACGTTTATAAACGTAATGGTACTAAAACAACAACATTTTTAACGGTAATATGAAAAGGGAAAATATCAAAATAAATACTACTTTAAATATATTAATAGAAACTAATAGTTTAATAAGGATATAAAAAGCAACAATAAAAATACTAAAACTTGAGTTAAAATTATAACAAAAGGGGAAAATGAAAAAATATCAAACAAATATAAAGTATATTAATAATATTAAAACAACACCACATTTTTTAATTAGAATCTAAAAATGAAAAACAATTTCAAAATAATAAAAAATAAAATAAAGGTTTATTAATGGTACTAAAACAACAAATAAACTGCTAAATGAAACATGAACATGAAAATATAAAAATAAAAACTACTTCAAATATATTAATATAAATTAATAGTTTAATAATGATAAAAAACAACAACAACAACAACAACAACAACAACAACACTCAAACTAAAACTAACTAAAATTATAACAAAAATGGAAAAGAAAACTACTTCAAAATATTATAAAATATAATAATAAAGTATATTAACAATATTAAAACAACAACACATTTACTAAAACTTTAAAATCAAAATGAAAAGAGAAAATATGCAAAGTAAAAACTACAACAAAATATAAATAAAAATAGTTAAAGTTTATTAATGGCACTTAAACAACAACAAAATTATTAAATGTAACATGAAAAGGGAAAATATAAAAACAAAAACTACTTTAAATATATTAATAGGAACTAATAGTTTAATAATGATATAAAAACACCAACAAAAATACCAAAACTTCAACTAAAATTGTAACAAAAAGGGAAAATTATTATTTTTTTAATATTATAAAATATATCAAAAGTATATTAATAACATTAAAACAACAACAAATGTACGAAAACTTTAAAATGAAAATAATGAAATGGGGAAAATATAAAAATAAAAAATTTCAAAACATTAATGAACTGTTAAATGTAAAATGAAGAGCTATAATATAAAAATAAAAACTATTTTAAATATATTAATATAAACTAATAGTGTGGTAATGATACAAATCAACAACAAAAATACTAAAACTTAAAAAAAATAAAAAATAAATAGGAAAAATATATTATTGATATTATAACAGTTGTTTTAATTAATTTCACTCCAGCGAACGCCATCGTAACTGTGCTGAAGAACATATGTGATGCTCACAGGATTTAGCACTAATAATAATTAAAGATGTGCACTAATGAACACAGATGCTGAGGTGAGAATCAAACAGCATTGAAGATCAGAGATCAGCTTCACAGCTCCTTCATCAGCTGCCAGATCAACTCTCTCCAGCGCTCCTGTGCTCATCTACAGCGGCACACAAATACAGGAGAATACTGACACATCTACTGCTGATTTATGAGCGGAAATCATGTTTGAGTATTTCTGTGCAGTTTACATGCATATCAGGTGATTCAGTCAGTGAGTGAGTCATGTGAGCCGATTCAGTGAGCAAGTGAGTCATCTGAGCTGATTCAGTCAATCACATCACAGTGACAGATCAATTAATCAACCAATATCTGTCCATTGTTACATTATTATACCTACAACAATTAACTGAGTGATCAATCCACCTAGCAGACCCAAAAAACTCCCTACAGACTAAACATGTTTGTTATTTAAAAGATTCAGAGAGTTATCTGAACTGGCTGAAAGACTCATCTGAACTTGTCCAAGGAGTCATCTGCACTAATTCAGTAAGTCATCTGAGCTGATTCAATGAGCCATCTTTGAGCCTCTCAGTGAGTCTTCAAGAGCGGTTAAATGAGTCATCTGAAATGATTCACTGAGTCATTTGCAGTAACTCAGAAAGTCATCTGAGCTGATTCAATGAGTCATTTGAGCTGGGCTAATTAGTCATCTGAAATGATTCTGTGAGTCATCTGCACTAATTCAGTCAGTCATCTAAACTGATAAAATGAGTCATTTGAATGATTCAAAGAGTCATCTGAACTGGTCTAATTAGTCATTTGAGATGATCATGTGAGTCATTTAAGGTGATTCAGTGAGTTCCCTAAACTAGGTTAATAAGTCATCTGAAATGATACAGTGAATCGTGTGCACTAACTCAGCAAGTAATTTGAGCTGATTCAGTGAGTCAGTTGAACTGGTTAAATGAGTCATCTGAAATGATTCTGTAAGTAATCTGAGCTGATTCAATGAGCCATTTGAACTAGTCTAATTAGTCATCTGAAATGATTCAGTAAGTCATTTGAGCTGATTTAGTGAGTCATCTGAACTGGTTAAATGAGTCATCTGAAATGATTCAGAGAATCATCTGCAATAATTAAGTGAGCCATCTGAGTGGATTCATTGTATCATCTGAACTGGTTTAAGGGGTCATCTGAGTTAATTCAGTGGGTCACTTGAAATGATTCAGTAAGCCATCTGAGCTTATTCAGTTGCACCTGCAACAGCTAACTGCTGTAAGTGATCAATCCACCCATACAGTCTAAATGTGTTTGTGATTCAAATCGGTGAATTGTAAATCGAATCGGTGTAGTTCTTGATTCATATTCATTCATAATAAGATACTTGGCAATAGTGTGCCACTGATACTAAAGCAGATTTGCGCATCAGTGCTGCAGTGTCTGTCCTGGTTTCAGCAGCGATGTGAAACTGGTTCAGGTCAGGCTTTACTCTCTTTTTCCAAACGCAGGCTGGAATGAGTTTATCATTTTTCCATTTCGTCCCTGTAAATCACACCATTTTCAGTCTCTCATTGATCTTCTATATTTCTCTCTCTCTCACAGCAGCAGACGTGTGGATGGATGGATGGATGGGATTCAGCGGTAAAAGCTTCACACTATTGATCGGACCCCCATTAGACCCGAAGCACTGGACTTTATGAGTCTGTCCCGCATCGGAGCACACTAAAACACTTTCCAAAAGTGGAGCGGGTCATGAGGCGTTTAACCTGAAAAACAAACCCGTATTTGTCACAACTGACTAGTAGAGCAATCCCAATGACTAATTCAGGATAAAAACAAGAAGAACAGCCTGGTAACTGTTTGATGGCTGTTAGACATGCTGTGCTTGTGAATGCGTTTCACAAATCTGCATATTCTCTGACACTCGTTGAGCGCTGAAATGTTATTATGCGTGAGTATGCATCTGACAGCATTAACATGAAAAATGAGTCATTGAGTTTAATGGAGAGCAGATCCAGCTGCAGTCAGACGTGAACACACAGCATCATCATCACTGCAGACTCCAAACACTCATACTCAAGGACATTCAGTCATGTGGGGGGTTTCATTAAAACATTCATTAAAAAAAGTTAGGATTCGTGTCGTTTGAGTCATTGAGTCTGAGTGACAGGATGTTTTACAAAAATATTACAAGCTTTCAAAACAGACGATTTTATGAGTTATGAGCTGATTCACTAAACAATTTACATGATTCAGTCCCGCGAATCATTTGAAATGACTGTGAGTCATCTGAGCTGACTTTGTGAGTCATCTGAGCTGATTCAATAAGCCATCTATGAGCTTCTTAGGGAGTCATCAAAAGTGGATAAATGAGTCATCTGAAATGATTCAGTGAGTCATCTGCACTAATTCAGTAAGTCATCTGAGCTGATTCAATAAGCCATCTATGAGCTTCTTAGGGAGTCATCAAAAGTGGTTAAATGAGTCATCTGAAATGATTCAGTGAGTCATCCGCACTAATTCAGTAAGTAATCTAAGATGGTTATATGAGTCATCTGAAAGAATCGCAGACAACTTTGTCCCGGTCCGCAAACTACGTGAGAAGTGACATGGAAACAACGCGAGGTCACAGATTTGCCTGTGATTTTGGGCGATTTCTCAAAACCTGTCGGCGAGTCAAAATCGGGGCTAAAATCATGCGGTCTGAACTCGGCATAAGTCGTCTGAGCTAATTCAGTAAGTCATCTAAGATGGTTAAATGAGCCATCTGAAATGATTCAGTGAGTCATCTGCACTAATTCAGTGAGTCATCTGAAATTATTCAGAGAGTCATCTGAACTGAATAACGGTGCTATCTGAAATGATTCAGTGAGTCAAATGCACTAATCCAGTGAGTCATCTAAATTAATTCAGTGAGTCATCTAAAATGATTCAGTAAGTAATCTTATGTTTATTCAGTGAGTCATCTGAACCGGTGTAATCAGTCATTTGAAATGATCCTGTGAGTCATCTGAGCTGATTCAGTCTATGATTCAGTCTCTTTTTTCAAAAGCTGCAGTCTCAGGAGGAAAGAAATTACAGTATTTTACGCCTCACAGAGAATAACAGGCAATTCTATAACAGTTACTTTTCTGAACTGAGACATCCTCAATGAATGCGGCTGACAAACCATTAAAAATAACCTCATCAGTCGAGCGGTTCGTTGTCAAACAGAGCACCACGCTGTGCTGTATACAGTATGTGTTTACATGTGGTCAGCGAGAACAGCCAACATGAGCGAATGTTGTATTTTGCAGAGGTCAGTGTTTCAGACGCACAGGTGGACGTGCAGCTGCTGACTCAAACATCTGCTTCAGCTTCAATAAATCCACAACAAGCTCCCTAACAAACACGACAAACCCGTCTCAAGCACATAGAATCATGGGAAACACACTGAAGATGAAGTGGGCTCGTTCGGACACTAGTAGAGACGGCGTCTCCTTCACTGGTTCATTAGCAGATTAGTTGGATCAGCACAGACTAATCAGACAAACTCAAGAGCTGGTTTACTTTAAGCACTATTTAGGAAACAGGGTAAATTAACTGGCTAGACAAACTAACACTAACCTCATGTTTGCGCGGCCAGTAAACGGACATCAAGTGCTCTAAATGTGGTTAGTATTGTTTGGATTGAAGGGCTTGTTAACCCTTTTCAGTGCTTTGAGTAGAGGAGTGTTTATTTAGGCCGTCAGGAAACAATCGGCTCCAGACAGCTGTTATTAGAAGCATTCAGTGATGTTTGGACAGACGCTGTTGGATTCTACAAATCACTAATACTAACTTAACAAATACACATGTGAAATAAAAAAAAGTACTAACCCAGTAAAACTCAGAGCACTGGGTGAAATAATTCAACCAAATATCTGCCCATTTTTATGTTATTATACCTACACCCATTAACAGAAATAATAAATCAACTTTTATTTAAATATTTAGATGCTATTTGTGTAAAAAAGTGTTTGTGCCTTACATCAACAACTTTTTATTTTATTTAAATAACATAGTTGAGTTTTGGTGAAGTAAACATTACATAGTAGGGGTGGGCGGTACACTGGTGTCATAGACATTGCGCCATGACATGGATTTTCTAATACCGTCAATACTGTAATAAATCAATTATGTGCCTTGAACGGCTGCATCTACATCAATAATAGCTAATTCTAAATAATAAGGCATTACATTTTCTTCAAACGTTCAGTTGTGGTCTGAATACCTGTCCTTATACTATATATCTTGTTGTAAATAAAAAAAGTAAAACATATTCGTGTCATTTGCAGGTGGTAGGTAAAAGGGGAGTGGCCATTAAACGACTGGTGAAACACCGTGAAGAAAGGTCGGGCCTGTAGCCTATACCAGGGGCGGAGTGGCAATCGGGACGACCGGGACTTTTCCGGCGGCCGGCCGAAGGATTTAAACAGCGGATCACAAATTGAGCGACCGGCCTGAGCTTATTAGAATCAGTGACGTTACTAAATTCTCCGCGAATAGCAGCCAAATACTCCCACATACTCCCCCCTAGACGTCCAACCAATATTTATATCAGTTGCATGTTCTTGCATGATGCTTGAAATTTCCATCCAATCACAAAGCTCTTTCTAGAATGCTCTGAGTTCTATAGTTTCTTACAGACCCGGCTCCACGGCCACCCAATCAGAAGCTTGGCCCACCCGAGCCCCACACTACATAGCCAATCACAAAATTGGGGTGATATTTAGTTGAGCTCCATATTTTTTTCTTATCGGCGCACCCGCAAATATTCTAATATTGTATATAATTTTCGCACTTTCAATATGCAGGGTATAGAAATCGCTTTTAAATGAGGGCTCGCACTGTTTACTTTTACTTTCGATTTTGCGATAACGCACACTCTGTGTAAAGGAGCAGCACATCTTATAATAGATATTTGTCAGTGAGTACAAGATTGCAGCAAATCATCCAGTCTATTTTTGTCATCTCTCTTTACTTTCGACCCGTGATCATTCAAATCTAAAGGTCATTGTACACTGAGTCCGATTTTCGTATGCGTTTTTTTTTTTTGTTTTCTCATATTCGCCATCCTTATCAAAATGCTTATTATGGATGCGAAAATGCTGAAAATCAAAGACGATCCAAATTTTTTTATGACGGACGGAAGTTTCAGTGGCAGTTTGTAAACTCGATTAACATAACCTGTATGATTTTTGTTTACGTGCAAAAATCTTGGACGAAAATTTCGTACTCATATGTGCAATGACATTAACTCCAGCAGCTCGTGTTGGATGCAGGGTTGCCAAGTCCGCATTTTCCCCACAGAATTGGTCTACTTTTAAAGATTTCCCCCAGTTATTTAAAGGTTTTAAATATTGCAGAAATTAAATTTCAATAAAAAATCATTTTCGTTTTGTTGTACACTGTAAAGTAAGATCTTTAGGTTTTTTGCAAAATAAATATGTTGAGAATGCATAATACTCTCCCATGTCTCTTTTTGATAAGGATAACTACCATTGACTTATTATAAAAATACTGACTTTATTCACATACTAAAGGGACAGGACAGGCTACTCCTCCCAAAATGCACCAAAAAAAAAAGTAATACCATGATATTATACCATCACCGTTCAAAAGATGAAAAATACCGTGATATTAATTTTATGTCATATAGCCCACCCCTATTACATAGCTTGACTCAATACAAAACAGCCATTACGCATTTTTTTTATTGAGCTATCTGAAATGATTCAGCGAGTCATCTGCACTAATTCGGTGAGCCATCTGAGCTGATTCATTAAGTCATCTGAACTGGTCTAATTAGTAATTTGAAATGATTCTGTGAGTCATCTGCACTAATTCAGCAAGCCTTCTGAACTAGATTACTCACTGAATAATTTCAGATTACTTCTTTAACCAAACTTGTTCAAGGAGTCATCCGCACTAATTCAGTGAGTCATCTGAACTAGTTAAATGAGTCATCTGCAATGATAGAGTGAGTCATTTGCAACAATTCAATGAGTCATCTGAACTGGTGTAATTAGTCATTTGAAATGATTCTGTGAGTCATCTAAGTTGATTCAGTGAGTGAGTGAGTGAGTGAGTCATCTGAGCTGATTCAGTGAGTCATCTGAACTGCACAAATTAGTTATCTGAAATGATTCAGTGAGTCATGTGCACTAACATAGTATTAGTAATAGTATTTTTCGCATACAACTGCATAATAAAATACATATAAAAAAAGTTGCTTTTTGGTGAAATAAAATATATAATGCTGGATTTTTCACAAACGCAATCACCAACATGTTTTATTATTTATATTTTCATTAAAATATTTATATATCATGATAAAAGTTTTGGTGAAATAAACATCACATTGCTTGAAACAATACAAAACAGCCATTAAGCACATTATAGTTGGAGTCTGTCAGAAGTCAAAAGAGTCTCTATAATCAGGAATGTTTTTCTCCGCTCAGGTTCGGTCACTGATGTCACTTGAGCTGTCATCTGTGTGAATGTGAGTTCCAGCGTCAGTAAAAACCTCCAGAGCAGCTTTCATTCAAGAACTTCTGTTCTTTACATACCAAAAGCCAAGAATCATTGCTTCATGCTTAATAATGTCCAGCCCGACCAATAATCAGGAGTTAAACACAAAGCCTGTCAGAGCCCACCAATCATCAGCGGACAGGAAGTACAATGTCCAATGGAGAGGTGGAAACCCTTTCCAAAGCACCACACACGGCGTCGGGCGGCTCTTTCTCATGATAAACACCCGTCATGTTCCCTGCTTTGTCATGTTTGGCTTCACTGTCTGGTTTATGGCACGGTAAAAATGCATTGTCCCATTGAGCGCGGAGACTTTGACCGTGACACGGAGCAGGAGGAGGTCCATCACCCTCTGACCAGACAGGCCCACATTCTGCATTCTCAACAATAGAGCCCAGAGACTCTGATCGCAGCGGGCCGGTCATTCAACGCCCAAGCAGGGGCCGTCAGCGTTACGGGGGTCTGGGCCGGCGGCCCGCTGCACTGGTAGGGGTGGTTACACTCGCTCAAACTCAACAATACGTCCATTTACTCTCAACGCTTTCAAAGTGTCGGCCAGGAGCGTAAATGAGTTCAAACGCCAAGAATCTTTCACATTACTGTCAGCTGTTCACATTCACATCATCTACAGTGAAGATCTGCAGCACACTACACTCAACACTTCAGATACAACACTGTGCTATTCTAGAAACAGCCAATACCTCACTCGACAGGTAGGGGGACACCGTTTCATTCTTTTTTAAATGCAATATTATATTTACCTGCTACAAATATTACATTCAACTGCTACACTGCTACATTGTGACATTTAATTTGCTTCAGAATATTTTTTGCATGCTAATATTATATTTATCTGCTACAAATGTTACATTTAACATCTTTGTGTTACATTTAACTTTTACAAGGGTTACATTTAGCTGCTACAATATTGTATTAAACTGATCCAAATGTAACATTCAACTGCTACACATCACTTTTAACTGCTTCAATATTATATTTAATTGCTGCAATGTTACATTTAACGACTACTGTTACATTTAATGGCTACAAATATTACATTTAATTGCTATAATGTTATATTATATTTGTCCATTACAAATGTTACATTCAATTACAACAATGGACCCTTTTCCTGGCTACAAATGTTACATTTAACAGCTATGTGTAACGTTTAACTTTAACAAGTGTTACATTTAGCTTCTACAAAACGGTATTTAACTAATACAAATGTAACATTTAACTGCTACAATATATTTACCTGCTACATGTCACATTTAATTGCCACAAGGGTTAAAATTAAATGCTGTATTGTTATATTTATCCACTACAATTTTACATTTAACTGTTCTATTTAATTGCTACAATATCATTTTTGCCTGCTATCACATTTACCTGCTACAAATGTTACATTTAACAGCTACTATATTGCATTTACCTGCTACAATGTCACATTTAATTTCGACATTATATTTATTTGCTACAAATGTTTCATTTAACGGCTACAATATTATATTTACCTGCTGTTACATTTAACAGCTACCATTACATTTAATTGCTAAAATATTATATTTAACTGCTACAATGTTACATTTAAGTGCTATAATTGTTACATTTATCTGCTACAATTTTACATTTACCCGTTACAAATGTTACATTTAACAGCTGTGTGTTATGTTTAACTTTTACGAGTGTTACATTTAGCTGCTACAATATTGTATTTAACTAATACAAAAATTACATTTAACTGCGACAATGTTAGATTTAACAGCTTCAATATTATATTTACATACTATAAAATTTACATTTAACTGCTACAATGGTACATTTAAGTAGTCAATAACATGAATGATTCTTCCCGTTTAAACTCATATCATAATCCAGCTGTAGGAGGCCAATCAGGTGTTCATTTAACTGGATAACAGACTCACTGTAATGACTGCAAATGAGATGAAGGTCTTAAAGCACTTAACTGTTCCCCGGAGCCTCATTTAACAGGTCAGTTAGTTAACATACTTCTGCTAGCAAATTAGTCTATCTCCACGAATCAAGTTCACTAGAAAACCCAAGAATGCATGAAAAGAATGATGACATGAAAAGATGAAAAAATTAAAAAGAGTCAAAGCTTCTAATGAATATTATCCCTCATGTTGTGTTCTTCCAGTCAATAATACAGATCATTAGAGTAACTGCAGCTGTTTCTGATTTTATGTCACTGCTTTTAATAGATCTTAGATTTGAGAGAAGCTCACCATGACAACAGCCACACACTAAAAGAGCCTCTTGACACGCGGACATCATCAATGTGAGACACATATTTCACTGTCAGAGGAACAACCGCGGCACAGCAGGTCTACGGCGAGCGCTTAGAGACACATTCCATCATTTCCTAACCAAACAACCCCATAAACAGCCACTGAAGGCCGAGAGACGTGCGGCTTTAAAAGTCAGATGCTGTATAAACGCTAAAGGTGTAAAACAAGTCAGAGATTGAATTGGACACATCGAGGGAGCGCTTTGTTGTGCGTCTGAATCGCTTAACCTTGCCCGACTTCAGAAGCTCTTTAGCTTTGTGAGACTCGTCTTGATTGTCATGCAAATGCTGAAGGAGTAAAGCCTGGAGAATTTGTAACTTGTGTTTTCAAAGGATTCCCAACCCGCCTTCAACCCTAATTACATTTCACCTCTTTTGTCGGCAACACAAACTAGTATAAGTCTTGAGCGTGTTTCCCATGCAGCGCACAGCTCTAAATCTCCCTGCAGACGGCCGCTTTTATGTCAGAGCACTCCAAACATCAACATACTGTCAGCGACGGCCGCTCTCCATGAGCTCGACTGAGCTGAACACGGACGGTTCGGACACGCGCTCAATGAGAACAAGCAGAAGAGCATCGGAGATGTTGATCAAGGCTGATTCTGGTTCCTGAAGATTCACGCTGCATTTGTTTATTGAGCGTGAAATGAAAGCGTTTGGGTGTAAAAATTAATTTTCCAAAGCAGTTGGTGATTCTGTGATTTAATACATGTTACATAAGACTGTGTGTGTGTGTGTGTGTGTGTGTGTGTGTGTGTGTGTGTGTGTGTGTGTGTGTGTGTGTGTGTGTGTGTTTGACACATATGTATATCTAGAGTCTACATTGACCGCACAGACATATTTGTTGTCTCTATTGTGATTATATTCACATGTTATTTCAGTGCTGCTTTTCATGCATTAACTGCTGCCATGTTTATTTAATTGCAACAAAGTTATATTTAACTGCTATATTGCTACATTTAATTGCTCCAGTATAATTTTTGCCTGCTAATATTATATTTACCTGCTACAAATGTTACATTTAACAGCTGTGTTACGTTTAACTTTTACAATGGTTACATTTAGCTTCTACAATATTGTATTTAACTGCTACAAATGTTACATTTAACAGCTACAATATATTTACCTGCTACACTTCACATTTAACTGCTACAATGTTACATTTAAGTGCTGTAATTG
Source organism: Garra rufa (assembly GCF_049309525.1). Lineage (NCBI taxonomy): Eukaryota > Metazoa > Chordata > Actinopteri > Cypriniformes > Cyprinidae > Garra > Garra rufa. The sequence continues at coordinate 1,103,417 of NC_133385.1, forward strand.
TTATATTCGAGTGAGTCAGACGTTTTTTCTAAGCACTGCTAGTTCAAACTTTCACTCGATTCAATGTTACATTTAACTGCTACAGTATTTTATTTACCTGCTACAAATGTTACATTTAACAGTTAAAAAGCTACACTGAAATACTTTTAAAGGCTACAAATGTTGCATTTAGTTGCTACAATATTTTATTTAACTGCTACAAATGTTACATTTATAGTTACAACAATATTATATTTACCTGCTACAAATTCTACATTTAACTGCTACAATGTTACCTTTAAGTGTTATAATTGTTACATTTATCCACCACAACTTTATATTTAACTGTCACAAATGTTACATTTAACCACTACAATATTACATTTATCTGCTACAAAATTGCATTTAACTGTTAAAAAGCTACATTCAACTGCTTCAATGTTGCATTTAGTTATTACAATATTATATTTACCTGCTACAGATTGTACAGTCGTGGCCAAAAGTTTTGAGAATGACACAAATATTAGTTTTCACAAAGTTTGCTGCTCAACTGCTTTTAGATCTTTGTTTCAGTTGTTTCTGTGATGTACTGAAATATAATTACAAGCACTTCATACGTTTCAAAGGCTTTTATGTACAATTACATGACATTTATGCAAAGAGTCAGTATTTGCAGTGTTGGCCCTTCACTTTCAGGACCTCTGCAATTGGACTGGGCATGCTCTCAATCAACTTCTGGGCCAAATCCTGACTGATAGCAACCCATTCTTTCATAATCACTTCTTGGAGTTTGTCAGAATTAGTGGGTTTTTGTTTGTCCACCCGCCTCTTGAGGATTGACCACAAGTTCTCAATGGGATTAAGATCTGGGGAGTTTCCAGGCCATGGACCCAAAATGTCAACGTTTTGGTCCCCGAGCCACTTAGTTATCACTTTTGCCTTATGGCACGGTGCTCCATCCTGCTGGAAAATGCATTGTTCTTCACCAAACTGTTGTTGGATTGTTGGAAGAAGTTGCTGTTGGAGGGTGTTTTGGTACCATTCTTTATTCATGGCTGTGTTTTTGGGCAAAATTGTGAGTGAGCCCACTCCCTTGGATGAGAAGCAACCCCACACATGAATGGTCTCAGGATGCTTTACTGTTGGCATGACACAGGACTGATGGTAGCGCTCACCTTTTCTTCTCCGGACAAGCCTTTTTCCAGATGCCCCAAACAATCGGAAAGAGGCTTCATCGGAGAATATGGCTTTGCCCCAGTCCTCAGCAGTCCATTCGCCATACTTTTTGCAGAAGATCAATCTGTCCCTGATATTTTTTTGGAGAGAAGTGGCTTCTTTGCTGCCCTTCTTGACACCAGGCCATCTTCCAAAAGTCTTGTCCTCACTGTGTGTTCAGATGCGCTCACACCTGCCTGCTGTCATTCCTGAGCAAGCTCTGCACTGGTGGCACTCCGATCCCGCAGCTCAATCCTCTTTAGGAGACCATCCTGGCGCTTGCTGGACTTTCTTGGACGCCCTGAAGCCTTCTTAACAATGCAGTGGAAAGTTTTTTTCGGGATTAAGTTAATTTTCATGGCAAAGAAGGACTATGCAATTCATCTGATCACTCTTCATAACATTCTGGAGTATAGGCAAATTACTACTATAAAAACTTAAGCAGAAACTTTTCCAATTTCCAATATTTATGTAATTCTCAAAACTTTTGGCCATGACTGTACATTTAATTGCTACAATAATATATTATAAATGCAGGCTTGGTGAGCAGAAAAGACTTCTTTAAATGTCAAAAAAACATACAAATTTTTTGACTGATAGCGTATAATATAGCTATATATAATACTATATATATGTATAACTTATTTAAAAAAAATATGAATAGAATAATTGTATACATTAATATAAATATTTTATATAATATTTTAATACATATACATACATACATACATACATACATATATATATATACACACACACACACACACACACACACACACACTAAATATAAACACATTTAAAGAATAATCATTGACGTATTATTTATTTTCGTTAGAAATTACTCTATACTTTAATATAAATGCTTCATAATACATTATATTAATAATATAATTTTAATAAAAATATTAATGTGTTAAAGGTGACATGATTTGTCAAAGGTGTGTTTCAGACGTGTGGGAAACGCCGCATCTATCATTGAATGGCTGGTCCGCTATCATCTCCACAGACTGGATCTGAGAGACCCGAGAGAGACGGCCGCAGGCTGTTTGTTTTGGTGCGTGTGCTGGATTTATCAGTCTCTCGCAGGACTTTGGACGGATCGTAATCCCAGCGGGTCTGACTGCGGGCGCCGCACGGCTAATTGGATTTTTTTTCTACCATGGAGAATCCAATCAGAGTCGGCCCTGTTCAATTTCACTAACCCATGCTTTTAACTAGCCCAGATAAACTCAGACGCACTTTCACACAAACACAGGAACGGGTTCACCTCCCACCGCACGGGATAATACACACAAATCAAACTAGATAAAAAAAAAAACTTTGTTAAGACCAACTTTAGGTTGGCTTGAGAAAGCCTAGCTATTTTCTTAAAAAATCATCAGAATCCCATCGACTTACATTGACTAATGTTCAAATGACCAACACTATTCAAACTCACACTGACAACACTCCCACAATCCCTTCAGACTCAAGATTCTGATCAAGCTTAATATAGATAGATTAGATGATTAGCATGTTGCTAGCATGATTAGAATGTAGTTAACATGATTCTAACATTTTTCTAGCATGTTTAGTATGTTTCTAGCATGATTAGCAAGGTACTAGCCTGTCACTAGCATATTTCTAACATAATTAGCAAGTTGCTAACATGTTTCTAACATTGATTGGCAAGTTGCTAACATGACATTAGCATGTTTCTAACATGATTAGCAAGTTGTTATGTTTACAGCATGCATGATAAGCAAGTTGCTAACATGACATTAAAATGTTTCTAACATGATTAGCAAGTTGTTATGTTTACAGCATGTTTCTAGCATGATTAGCATGCCATTAGCATGTTTTTAACATGATTAGCAAGTTATGTTTCCAGCATGTTTCTAGCATGATTTGCATGCCATTAGCATGTTTCAAACATGATTAGCAAGTCACTAACATGTCATTAGCATATCTGACAAGTTACTAGCTTGTTTCTAGCATGATTAGCAAGTTACTAGCATGATTCTAGCATAATTAGCAAGCTACTAGCATGATTATCAAGTTACTAGCATGTTGCTAGCATAATTAGCAAGTTACTAGCATGGCATTAGCATGACTGACAAGTTGCTAGCATGTTTCCAGCATGATTATCAAGTTACTAGCATGATTGTAGTAGCAGCAAGTTACTAGCATGATTCTAGCATAATTAGCAAGCTACTAGCATGATTATCAAGTTACTAGCAGGATTAGCAAGTTATTAGCATGTTGCTAGCATAATTAGCAAGTTACTAGCATGACATTAGCAGCACTGACAAGTTGCTAGCATGTTTCCAGCATGATTATCAAGTTACTAGCATGACATTAGCAGCACTGACAAGTTGCTAGCATGTTTCCAGCATGATTATCAAGTTACTAGCATGATTGTAGTTGCTAGGCTAGGTTAGATAGTTAAATAGATGATAAATATTAGAATGTAAGTTTGAATGGATTAGAAATAGTTGACAGAAGGTGAGTTTGATTGAGTCTGAAGGGATTGTGGGAGTGTTCTCAGTCTGAGTTTGAATAGTGTTGATCATTTGAACATTCCCTCAATGTAAGTCTATGGGATTTTGAGTTTTTATCTTCAATTTGATGAAAAGTATAAGTGAGATCAGTCTGAAGAGCTGGACTGAGTTTGGTGTTTGTAGAGTTAATGCTCTAGGAGGAGTAGCGTTCACAAATGTAGTCTAAGAAGAAGAAGAATCTGAAGTATCAGATCAGTAGGTTGTGTTTCTGTAATCAGTGGAAGCGGTCATGTGTTGGGTGTGTTTAATAGAGTCGGTGTCTTGCGTTACAGGTTAACAAAACCAGCCGTCTCCAGTTACGCTGAGAGGGGTGTGTGCTCAGTCTTTCACAGGCCGCATAATAAAGACAAACTGATCTATAGTATCCGGATCAGCCCTCCTCTGGACCCCTATGGAGATTCCCAGGAGAACAGATTAGAGCAGGAAAACTGAGCCGGAGGAATCCCTTGATATTAATGAGATACGTGCTATTAGTACACAAACTAGTCAGATCTACTGGAGAACATACTTATGCTGCTAAAGTCAGAGTATATCTGGAGATGTGAGGCCCCTAGCAACCACCCACACACCTTAGCAACCGCACAGCACTGTGATAAAACCACCAAGAAAAACACACAACACCCCAGGATCATATGGAAGTGAAGCTTGGACAGCACATCTTCAGAAAAGCAAAGAAAATTGTTTAATTTTACAGATTTGTTTTCTGCAGAAAAAAACAGCAACAAAAAACATCAACTGTCTTTAAGAAAATATCCAAAATAATTATTTAAAGAAATAAAACAAACAAACAAAAAACATATTTTTATATTTATTCATTTTCCTCAGCAATATTTAAAAACAATCTATAATATTCAATGTATACAGCACATATACTTGAGAAAAATCTTTAGAATTAAAATTAAATCATTAACCTGTTATAAAATACAGACAAATTGTGATATCAATATATTTTAATTGTATTATTTTTTAACATCAAATTAAAAACTTTTTGTCTTCAAAATGTAATAATAATAATAATCACGTTGTAATAAATGTAAAAAATATATTTTAATTTTATAGATTTTTTCTGAAATTTCAAAAAACCTCAGCAATATTTAAATACAATCTATAAAAAACTGAGTTTATACAGCATATTTACTTCAGAAACTACCGAAAAAAATAATATCTATACAATTAAAATTAAATCATAAACATATTAAAAATAAAGAAAAATTGTGATATCAATTTTACATTTTATAGAATTTTTTTAAACATCAAAATTAAAAACTATTTGTCTTCTGTAAAATAATAATATTAACAATACTTATAATTAATATTATTAATTATATAATATTTATATACTTATAATTATAGTATATTATATGATATAATATCTCTCTCTCTCTCTCTCTCTCTCTCTCTCTCTCTCTATATATATATATATATATATATATTTTTTTTTTTTTTCCTGTAGAAAATACAAAAGTAAAAAATAAATAAATAACATTTCTTCAGAACATTGTTCAAAACATTTTCTTTAGAGAAAAAACCTTAAACACCTCACATTTGTTAAAAATAAATCTGATATGTTTTTAAACTATATTGTTTATATTTTCTTAAAATCTAAAAAATTAAAATTAAATCATAAAAAAACAGATATAAAGATATAAATATTTTGTTTTATGGAATCTTTTAAAAATCAATTTTAAAAACAATTTGTCACATTTGTAAAAAAATTCTAAAAGCAATATATAGAATTAAAAACTGAATTTATACAGCATACTTCAGAAGCTACAGAAATAAATTTAGAATAATGTAATAATAACTATTAAATTAAATGTAAATCACAAACATGTTTTAACATAGAGAAAAACATTGTGATGTTGATATTTTTAATTTTTAGAATTTTTTAAACATCAAATTTAAAAACTGTTTGTCTTTAGGAAACTGAAAATTATCACATTTTGTCATAAATATGTAAAAAAATTAAAAAAAGGAAAGAAAATTTCACATTTTTTTTGGAAAATGTCTTTTTTAAATGTATTTATTTTTTATTGTTGCTTTCATTAGACACAGTGGAATAGTGAAACGCCGCAACACAGCTCTGATGAAACACCAACTCAACCAAACACAAACGTGTCACACATCAGCTTTACATCCTCTTCCATCATTTCTGAAAAGGTTTGCTCAGCACAGGTTAAACTCAGGTTTGCAAACCGAAGCCCAGCAGAGAGCGAGAGCTGAACGGCAGGCTTTAAGCGTTCAGAGCGGAGGATCATGGTCTTAATCTCACTGCGTCTGTGGTATTGTTCATTTCTCCAGCTGTCTTTAACTCTGTATCGCTCAGATAACCTCGTCTGAGAGCACATCTGTAAGCAAGCCTGTTCCCAGTATCCATATGGAGCAGCAGACTCTCAAAATAAAGAATTTCATTGACAGATGAAAAGAAAAAAGCTGATAATGTGCAATAAATCTGAGATATGTGCTCACGCTAACACAGCTGTTCGTGAGAGACACTTCACTTCATTCCATCTGGACTAAACAGAGCAACTGCACTGAAGTCAGTTTCAAAACTCTTGTTTAATTTTTTGACATATTTGAGAGAAAATCTGGGTATCTCATTTCATCACGACATAATTCAGAAAAACATTAGAACAGACAGGAAACACTATATTTTTTTTTACATTTTCTGTGGAATAAAATCAAGCAAATTCTATATGAACAGATTCCTCTGTAAAACCCTTCAGGATATAGATAGGAATACAAATGTAAAGTGTGGTGTAAGTGCTACTGAAATGGAGATTTATGGCTCAGTGTAGGAGTAAAAACTCTTGTCCTTTAAAAATATGTATTGTAATTGATATCTATTGACACAAATAGATGAAGTGCTATAAAAGAAACACTTAACAGTGTCTTTTGGATGTTTTCTGTCCTCTAGTCTGAAAAAACACTTTATGAAAAACGAAAATGTCCAAAATCTCAAACTAACAATCTACAAAATTAAATTTATACAGCATTTCTACTTTAGAAGCTACAGTCAAAAATGTAATAAAATCTATAAAATTAGGATCATAAACATGTTATAAAATAGAGTCAGTAGTGTTTTTAAATAGTAATACAAATTTTCACATTTGGTAATGAATATGTTAAAAAAAATTATATTGTGTGAGGTTTTTGTTTCCTGCAGAAATTACAAAAAAAAACATCACTTGTCCAAAACAATTTCTTTATAGAAAAAAATTTAATATCTCATATTTGTAAAAAAAAAAAAAAAAAAAAAAAATCTAAAAGCAATCTATAAAATTAAACTTCAGAAGCTACAGAAATAAATTATTCTAAATGTAATAATATCTATCAAATTAAATGTACATCACAAACATGTTTTGAAATGTGGTGTTAATATTTTGTGCCAAAAAACAAAACGTCAAAAATCTCAAACTTGATAGGTGCATGAAAAAACAGAAGTTTTGCCTGCAGTGTCTCCCTTTAAGTTATGAAAATTATATTTCTGAATGTTCTCTGAGCATTCAAAACTATATTCAAAGTTTTTCTATTTTTCCAAAATGTTAACATTTAGTAAATCATGGGGACATTAGAGATTCAGTTAGTTATAAATCTATAAAAAGTTCAACTGAGAGTGAGTCTGTGGTTTGATCATTCGTCAAAACATGTTTGGAGACGGGTCAAACGAGAGGCCAATCACATTACTCTCTGAGGTAGATCTCGTTTTGAACTCTCTGGAGATCCAGTTCAGCTCTGAAAGACCTCCATTAGATACGGCATGAAACCTTCTGCCAAGCCACAGGAACACAGTAACCTGATGAGGTGAGGTAAAACGCTGACCCGTAAAGACCAGACACAAACACCAACTCAAGCTACATGACGGCTCGCAATACACCATCTGTTAGGATTTATGAGAGGATGCTGTAATCAGCAGAAGGGCATAAAGGTTTAAAAACATACATTGAGTTATAACAAAAAACAATGTTGGATTTACCTCGAAAAAACTGATCAAAGTTTACAAATAATGACAATGAAATGGTAATGCATTGAATAAAAGCAAAATTCTGTTGTAAAAATCAGTGTAGACGAAATATGAACAAACCCTACAGTAAAAACCTTCAGAATATAGAGAGGAATAAAACTGTAAGTTTTGGTTTATGTCAGTGCTGCTGAAGTGGAGAAACAAACGCATAACCTTTAAATATATGCATTTTCACCATATTTTTAGGAATTAAATGTTGTAAAAATCAATGTAAATGAAATTTAAACAAACCCCTCAGTAAAAACCTTCAGAATATAGAGAGGAATAAAACTGTAAGTTTTGGTTTATGTGAGAGCTGTTGAAGTGGAGAAACAAACGCATAACCTTTAAATATATGCATTTTCACCATATTTTTAGGAATTAAATGTTGTAAAAATCAGTGTAAACGAAATATGAACAAACCCTACAGTAAAAACAATCAGAATATAGAGAGGAATAAAACCCTAAGTTTTGGTTTATGTGAGTGCTGCTGAAGTGGAGAAACAAACGCATAACCTTTAAATATATGCATTTTCACCATATTTTTAGGAATTAAATGTTGTAAAAATCAGTGTAAACGAAATATGAACAAACCCTACAATAAAAACGGTCAGAATATAGAGAGGAATAAAACTCTAAGTTTTGGTTTATGTCAGTGCTGCTGAAGTGGAGAAACAAACGCATAACGTTTAAATATATGCATTTTCACCACATTTGGAGGAATTAAATGTAAAAATCAATGTAAATGAAATATGAACAAACCCCTCAGTAAAATCCTTCAGAATATAGATAGGAATAAAATTCTAAGTTTTGTTGTGTTTAAATGCTGCTAAAGTGAGAAACAAACTTTTAAAAAGATGGATTGAAATATAAATCTACGGACACAGATAAAGTATCATTATATAACAGTTAAATGTGTATTCTGGATGTTGTCTTTCCACTAGTCTGAAAGAAGACATGATGTGAAAGCAAAATATAAAATTTTAAGTAACACATTGAATTAAAGCGAAATTCTGAAGTAAAATAACTAAAATAATATTTTCTTGTAAAATGTACTCCAATCATCTATTTTTTTACAACAGCATTGTTTATAGCATGATTCCAGACCAACATGCAGGTTCGCCGTCATTATGACTGATTATAATTATTCTGAGTAATTATATTCTAATCTTTCACCTGAAGGCTTGGACATTAATTCACACTGGCAAACAACTACTTTACTTTCTGTGCGTCTCTGACAAACATTAACAGACTGTAATGAGAGCAAATGAGTCTGAGAGCTGGAGGTGTTTCTCTTCATGTCATACTGATGAATTACAGCGGCAGAGTAGAGAATAAGCACACACACAAGAGTTCTTCTTGAAAACAATGACACAAGACCTTTTTAAACCTTGGCCTGAAGAAACTCTAATGAAGCATCAAGAACTTGATCTGAAAAACCAAAAAAGAATCATATTGTAAATAAGGAATATACAGCCAAAACTGGATTACTAACAACTAAAGATTGTTTACTGCTTTTGTTTTGTTTATAATTTTAAGAACTTCCTATTTAATAAATAATGACAATTCAGATTAATAACATAATACATCAGTAAGCCACTCTAAATGCACCACAGGTGAATTTTTAGCTGACTTGTGTTTTTAATTTAGTTGAAATGTTAAGTTTAAATACACAAATAAGGCATTATATAATTAAATCCACACTAATTTGCATACAGAAAATAAATCTGAATGTTGGATAAAGCCAGATTAAAAAATTCTTCTTTGATTTTGTTGACACATTAGAGTTGAAGGTTTTTACAGAGGGGATTTTGGATTTATAACTCCATAAATCAGAAAATACTGTCAACAGACAGGAAAAAATAATAATTTTGCCATGTTTTTAAGAATAAAATGTTGTAAAAATCGGTGTAAACAAAATATGAACAAACCCTTTAGTAAAAACATTCAGAATATAGAGAGGAACAAAACTCTAAGTTTTGGTTTATGTGTGTACTACTGAAGTGTAGAAACAAACTAATGACCTTTAAAATGTATGCATCTTCACTATATTTTTAGGACTAAAATGCTGTAAAAATCTGTGTGAATTAAATATGAACAAATCCCTCAGTAGAAACCTTTAGAATATAGAAAGGAATAAAACTCTAAGTTTTGGTGTATGTAAGTGCTGCTAAAGTGAAGAAACAAACTTTTAAAGATACAGATTAAAATTTAAATCTACACACGTAAATACATAAATTGCCATAAAATCACTTAAATATGTATTTTGGATGTTTTCTTTCCTAAAGCCTGAAAGAAGACATGATCCGGAAGCAAAATAGACCAAAATCTTGAAATTCGCCAGTGCTGTGACTTAACCAAGCAAAACAACTGACCACAGAATGAAATCTCCTCTAAGACTGATCTGAGAGCCGTGCTGCTGGGTTCGTCAGTGTGAATGTGAATGTGTCACAGCTGACACACTGAATTAGGCTCCTGCAGAACAGCATTAATACCTATTGTCCTCACGCCCGCTCTGATTGGCTCGTTCGAATCCCTGGAGTCACGTGACCTCCTGGCTCTCTCCCTGATTGATGCGTGGAGGGTTTTTCATTTGATTCAGTTCTAATGTGCTGATTTTAATGGGTTTTTGACCTCAATCTCTTATAAGCGTTTCCAAGCCCAGACGAAGATTAGAGGAGGGAGATTATGATTTCAGCCAGCAATGGAACAACAAAACAAGACCTGCATTGTTACCAACCGACATGATGTATTTTATAGCTTAATACTATAAACTTTGAGCAAAACTGTCCTCAGACCAGCTGCTGTTGGCCTCATTAGAAGGTTCCCATGATTGTGAAGAAAGGCTGATTGGTCTCAGCGCAGCAGTGAAAGCAGGAGAGAGCCGAGCTGTCAGCCTCTCTGGATTAAAAACCCCTCGCTGTTCACGTGTGAAGGCACACAGCGGTAAACGCGAGGTGTTTTCTTCCTGCTGCGTTTCTCTCCACTGCGTCTGCTTCCATCTGTAATCTGAGATCTTCCCTATAGAGTCAATCTGGCCATCAGACCTGCATTACGGCTCAATAACGTAAACAGCAAGAGCCTAATGGACAAACCCTAAACATACTGCAACTAAATGATTATTTTGTTTACTTTAATGGTTATTTCATGAACGTAGGCAATGTTCAGTTAGGCTGTTGAAGTTCTTGTGGTCATTGTACTGAAGAATAGAGCTTATGGCAGCACTTAAAATAATTTGGTTTCATTACTATAGAAATATTGTTGTTTGCAACCTATAGAAATATTGTTGTTTTAGAGTGTAAGTTGTACAATGGCATGCTGTTTTATTTAATGAATGTAGTGTGTGCTAATGTCAGTGTATTGACAAACTAAAAATGTGCTTAAAATGAAAAAAAAAAAAATAGTAGTATGTCAAAACGTGCCTTTAAAAGTAATAAAGTATGTAAATTGTAAAAAAAAAAAAAAAAAAAAAGATTTTTCGATGTAAATAGAAGAGATTATTAGAGTACATTTTACAAGAAAATACTGTTTCAGTCGTTCTAATTCAAAATGTTACATTTAATTGAATGCTACTTGCTATTTTTTGTAATTATTTGGGAAATTTGCTAGCAATTTCAGATTGAAAACTTCGTTTTTTCACTTTGTCATTTTACTTAACCTAGTGAGGTGGATTTTACTTAATGTGTAAATTTCTTAGAAAAATGTGCGTGCAAAACTAAAGTAAAATATCTTTTACTTCCCTTTTTCAGACAGATTGAGGCTGTTTGACTGCAGATGTGTCAGATCTCCTCATGGAGAACAGTTTTCGGATGAAATACTGCATGAAGCTGCACTGCTGTGTTTGCTGAGCAATTAAACTGCACAAGTGGGCCGAGTGTGTTCGTGTGTGTGTGTGTGTGTGTGTGTGTGTCTCGGGACTCTTAAGATTATGCAAATGTGAGGAGGATTTGGAGAGCCTGAACTGAGCGTCTCTGTGTGTCGTTGTGAGTTCTCACACTGCAGATATATTATGATCATGATCTGCTCATGTTCTCCAGTCACAGCCTGTTTAAACACACTAAACCATCCATCAGCACAGAAATTCAGTTTGTGAACACAAGCAAAATCACATTTATAGTAATGCACTTGTTGTTCTGCCTCATTTTGACACATTACTGCTCAAATATCATATGCTTAGTTTTATAGACCAAGGGTTTTCAAACTGGAAAAAGAGAAAAACAGAGTACAAATGTAAAATTAAGTAAATAAAATAGAAAAATATAGCTGCAAGCAGCAATTAAGGGGCCAAGTACTAGGTAAGCAAGGCAGCAAGCATCAGAGCAACTGAAGCATTAATTGTAGTAATTGAAGCCATTGTAAGATGATTTTAGTCAAAATGGGTGGAAATCATAAAAGCAACCACTAATAAATACGATTTTTAATGGGTTACCACTAGGGTTGCAAAAAAGTGGAAAGTTCAAGTGAATTTTGGAAACATTCCAGAAATTTTGGAAACTTTCCAGGATTTTTTATTTATTTTTTTCCCATGGATTTTTGGAAAGTTCCCGGAAATGTTCCACCCCTTTGCAACCCTGGTTATCAACTTTGACCAAATAGGTGGCGCTGTTATCAGATCGATGTGGTGAGTTCAGTGTGAAGTGACAATGACACAAATTTTGGTGTCAATATGTCAAAGGTTTGCAGAGATAAAGCCTTAGAGTCATTTTGGCATTGTGGCTTAAATTTGTTGCATTGTTATACAAAAATGGTTGTCTATCCACACAAAATCCATAACTGTTTATCAGCACCATCTGAAGATTATCTGACTCGATTTTGGTGAAAATTGGACCAACAGTCTAGGAAGGGTTAGAAAAGTAGGTTTTTAACATTAATCAAAATAGCGGACAGGAAGTTCGGCCAACTATGGCATAATTGGTATGCACGTTGTTGGCATGACAAGGAATATTTTGAGACCAGGTTCTTTACAACAGGCTAATGCAAATAAAAGTTTATCACATTTTTGAAAATGTAATATTAAATTCGTTGATGCGTTTAACGATAACCATTTTGCATATTAACACGAAATCTATAACTGTCAGCATGGTCTGAAGATGATCTGACCTAAATTTAGTGATAATTGGACCAACAGTCTAGGAGGAATTTGAAAAAGTAAATTTTTAACATTAACTAAATGGTGGACAGGAAGTTAGTCCAATTTTGGCATAATAGGTATCAATGTTCTCGGCATGACCCAAGGAATATTTTGAGATCATTAGTTTATTACAATAGGTCAATTTGTTCAAATGTTATTAGCATTTTTTCTTTATAAAATTTCTTTACAACTTTTGGTCACAAGGTAGCGCTGCCCCCATATTTTTTGAGTACTATCAGGGCATGCTGCTGAAGACACATACAGACTTTTTTAATGATACACCAATGGCTGACATGCGAAAATTGTTTATTGATCGATTGGCATGCTCCACCGAATCTAAAGAGACCAGTTTAGTGATTTTTGGCCAAAGCATTCAGAAGTTATAAGCCAAAATATTTCATATCTCCTGACCACTAGGAGGCACTGCACCGAAAATGTGCAGGTAGCCTCAGGTCATTCTTGTTATAACACACACCAAGTTTGGTCTCAATACGCCCAACCGTTGCGAAGATATACCCTCATATTCATTTTTGCATGTTCTTCGTCAAATCCGTTCACGCGTTATTCGAAAAAGGTTTAACCAATTAACTTGAATTCCATAACTTTTTTCCAGAATGGTCTGAAGATGAACTGAGCCAATTGGGGTAAAAATCAGACAAACTGTCTAGGAAAAGTTAGAAAAAGTAGGTTTTATGAACTATTAAAAATAGCGAAAAAAACAAACGATTTTTAAAGCAAGGTAAATAAATAGTTTGTTTAAAGAAAAAAAAATTATGATTTGATTCAAACAAATAAAAATTATATATTTTTTTTATTTAGTCAAAAGATTTGTAAAAAATAAACACTTAAAAGTAGAATACGATGAGTACACAAAATAATGCAACTTAATAGAAATGATACAGAAGCCTTATAAATTTCAGAAACACTTTAACCCAAATATTTCTGCTCAAAATGATTCACTGCAAAGGACTATTGCTCATTTTTACTGAGATGATGGAGAGACGTCACAGTGAAGACGTTGGACACTTGTCCTAAAGCATCCGTCACACAGAGGTCACACGGAGTGCAGCGGTGCATGCTGGGAAAGAGGACATTCCAGAGCCCCGTCTCTCGCCCCGTCGCCCAAACCCTCCTACTGAAGATAAAGACGAGAACAACGACCCGCCAACAGAGACGCAGCAAACAGACCGTCTTTGTCCAGCGCTTCCCCCTATCCTCAGGCCTGAGATCTCACACACACACATTAGTCCGTCTGTCTCTGTGTGTGTCCTCTCAGAGCTGATAGTTGCACAACATCACAGCGCTAACCTGTCAACACAGCGTCCTGTCTGATTAACCTCAAACCGAGAAGACGCCACACACACACAAGAGTCAAATACTGCATTCTGATTGGTCACCAGTGTCATTCTGAGCTCTAATGACAACACATTTCAATGTTAGTTTTGTGTTTCACATAATAAAATCATTCACACTTACATTACCTCATGTCCATTTATTGATTTATTTGTTAAGTGCCCGTGTAAGAAGATCTAATGTCCAGTCAGTCGGTCAGTTTTCATTGGTTAATGATCTTTTGGGCTTCATCAGATCACACTTTACATGATCTAACAAACACCGAACAATTACTGTAACTTCATTTAGAGTTACATTTTACACACAATGTTGTCTATTTTTGCTCTGTTTCACAAAGAAAAATAGTTCCAAATAAAACCACAAGATAACAATGTTTGCTGACTGAATGAATCTATGTTTTTGAACGAATCAATGATTCAATCATCAATTCATTAAGACAGTGGCTGCATCTGAAATTGTATGCCTCCCTGCTATAGATCAGAAGGACATATTAATACTTAAATATTAATATGCATATATTTCAAAGATGCCCGAAAGAGAAATTATAATCAGATGCAAAACAGATGCAATTATTCAAACGTACCCTGAATCAGACACAAAACAGAAATAATGTAAAACACGAAAAGATGAGTTGAACACCATGAAGCATTAATGCTGATACGTAACACACAGCTCTTGATTTACAAATATTACTAGATTGAAAAAGCTCAGTTCTGTAAATGATCTCTGATCAGACTCAGCTCAACAAAACACACTTACACAAACCACAACAACAGCTCTCATGTGCTCTGAGATTGAAGATTTGTGTTGATATCCCTATTGTAATTCTAATCGATCTCCAAGTAAAACTGATCGATCAGACCAAACCGTAAGTCGTGGAGACTTGAAACTTGGAGGGATGGCAGTACTCACACCACCAACAACGACACCAAAGCTCATCCAAATCGGCCAGACGGGGGCGCTACAATGAACAAAAGTATGAAATCGCTCATAACTCCTTAACTGTCATTCATGGGCTCAAGTGTCTTATTTTGTTGGAATTCTGTATTTATGAAAAACCTACTTTTGCAAACTAGTCCTAGGTTTTCACCTGCTTGGAACCCAACCAGTGCAGAAAGATTCTCTGAAGAGCGAATATCAATAATTATAAAAAAAAAAAAAAGTTGAACTTTTGACTCTCCTTCGCAAAGGGACACCAAAACATTGGAAAGGGGCAGGTACACTTTTAGTAAAATGCCTATAACTCCTGAACGGAATGAGATGTCTTCGCCAAACTCAGAACACTTATGTAAGAGCTCAATCTGAGGTCACAGGACAAAAATCGCGGCGCTTGGCCACTTGGTGGCGCTATATGAGGAACAAAAACATAAAAACAGCTGTAACTACCCAACCATTTGTCCTATCAACATGAAAATCGCTGTGCACAGTCTTGGTCCAAAGTGCCACGGTGTCTATAAGGACATTTGCGTATCTCAAAAAATACATGGCTGCCATTGGCCGATGAAGTTTGAGCACTTATTAGATACGGTTAACAGAGGCCAATCGGAATGAAACTCGGTGGGCCTGTTTGACTCACGGCCCCAAAGGTCTGACAACAATTTAAAAGAAATTGGCCACTGGGGGGCGATATAAGATTTTTCAAGGGCGTAAATTATTGTACATTGTGCAGTTTTTTGCACATGCATGCAATATTCGTATCATATGATAGAACTCCTCAACTTTGCCTCTAGAACCACTGCTGAAATCATTTGTTAAGTGATTGCGAAGATGTAAAAAACCTACTTTTGCGAACTAGTCCTAGGTTTTTTGGTCAATCTGTAAAAAAACACTGCAGAACAATTCTCTGGACTCTCTAGGACAATAATTATATATATATATAAAAAAATGAAATTTACCCTTTGGGAAGCTATAAAAGGCTTGTTTAAAAAAGGGGCCTGTCTGAATTTACCCAAAATCCTATAAAGCCTAAAGCTTCACGAAACCTGCTGAGCTCATGCGACAGGTGATTCTAAACAAACATGCACAGTTTTGAGAAGATCAGACCACAGCTGGCGCTATAACAGTTATAAACGTTACAAAACATAATATTTCTATGGTTCATTACGTGGATTTGCCAAAAATGCTTTTTTAAGATGCTGAACTAATGTTCCACCGCAAGACAAACGCATCAGTGCAAATGTACTTCCAGAAACTAACGACAAAACAAACATCCCATAAGAGTTTGAGCTCATCATTGACAGAAAATCATTAAAAAATATGATTTCTAATGATATGGTTAATACTTTTATTCATGAGGGTTGGATTAATCAATGTCACTGAAGATTTCTATTTCAAACAAATGCTGTTTTTTTTTTTTACTTTCTATTCATCTGTGAATCCTAAAAAATAAAATGCATCACAGCTTCTGCAAAAATACTGGACAATGATTTTTGAAGAATCGGACATGTGACACTGAAAGCGAGTAATGATGCTGAAAATTCAGCTTTGATCAACAGGAATAAATTAGAGTTGAACAGATATTCACATAGAGAACAGCTGTTTGGGATTCTAATAATATTTCACAATTTTTACAGTTTTTACTCAAGTAGACGCAGCCTTGGTGAGCTGAAGAGACTTCTTTCAGTCTTCTTTTGACTGCGAGTGTACAATGTTGTGTATAAGTATATGTCAGCTCAGTTCAGGGTCAGTTTATATATCAGTTCAAATCGGTGCAGTTATTTTTGGACTTTAGACTAAAAACCAAAGGAGAGGGAGAAAATCTCCTCAAAAGGCACTTGAAAGTGTTTCTAGAGCAGGATTTGGTGACAAAAGTAGGCCAAGCGGAGCACAGAGATCTGATGAAACGCCGCTAAATATTAATACGACACTCGATTCTTCAGAGGAATCTGCGATGACATCAGGACTCCGTGTGTGTGAGTTATTGTCATCTTTATGGGTTTGCTCAGCGTCAGAATACCCAGCATGCCTCAGCAGCCCACGGGCCGGAATAAATGGCATTCGCGTCCTACGACACGCTTCTTTCCCACGGCACACGGATCATATGCGAGGAGGCCTTCGCTTGTGTCACAAACAAACAAACGCAGCGGCGCACAAACACGTGTCTGCGGCTAATGCGGCCCATCTGCTGGTTCTGGATCGCTGGCGGCCAACATGAGCTCATCATCAGACACACTCCAGTCAGCCACCGTCCCAAATACTCTCCGTATGACTGGAGACGGTTGAGCTGCTATTGTCCCGTCGGGCTGAAACGCTCCGGAGCAGCAGACAATGGAGCGCTCCACTCATTAGCATTGTATTAATTGGGAGATGTGACCCAGTAATGGAATGCAGTGTGAGTGAAGGGGGTCCCCAGAAGTTAGATAAACATGAACGGGACCCTCTTCACATTTGGAAATGTTCATGTTTATAAAAAACATATAAAATTTTCAAAATTTTATTTTTAAAATTCACTTTTTCATTTACAAATCTTAATTTACATTATAAGATTTTTTTATATTATAATTTTATATATACAAAATATATCAAAAATACTTATGTATTTTATATTTTATTAAATATATTTATATGATTAGAAAACATTTTGTTATAAAAAATATTTTATTAACTTTTTTATATATATACACACACACACACACACACACACACACACACACACAATAAATCATAACAATAACAGTATTTTTACATCATTCTTCATTTTAATGTACTTTTTAATTAACATTATAAAATAAAATGTATTATGAAATATTTTTACATTATAGATTTTTTATACACAATTTATCATAAAAATTAATTAGATGCAAATTATATTTTATATTATTATTTTTTTAATTATAATTCATACAATTATACACATTTAGTTAAAAGTTTAGCAAAAAGTTATATAATTGTATTTTTCTTCATTTTTTTAAATATTTATTATAATTTACACAATAATAAATATATTTTGTTCTAAAATTATTTTATAAATTGTTTCATATAAACAATAAATCATACAAATAAACCTATTTTACCCTTTTTTCTTCATGTTCTATTTACACATTTTAACTTACATTATAAAATGAAGTGTATTATAAAATAAATGTTATATTACAGATATATATGAAAAATAAACTTATTTTTACCTCTTTGTTTTTATTCACTTCTTAAATGTACATTTTAAATGTACAATACACTGTAAAAAGTGAACAGTTGGATCAACTTAAAAAAAATACTTCAATTGGTAACACCTAAACATTTTAATAGTTATTTCAACTTTATAATTCATTTATGTGATAAATTAAGTTGAAAGAACTTAAAATGTTTAGGTGTTACCAATTGAAGTAATTTTTTAAGTTGATCCAACTGTTCAATTTTTACAGTGTATAAAATAAAATATTAAATAATATCTATATTCTAGACATCATTTTATACATACAAAATATCTTAGAAATTAGATATAGTTTATATTTTATTTACTTATAACTTATACAACTATAAAAAACATTTTGTTATAAAAATGATTTCATAGATTATTTCATATCATTAAAAACGCATTTTACCTTCTTTTTTCAAAACTATAAATAAACCTATTTCATATCTATTTTTCTCTATAAATACCGCCTAGTCAGAAAGTTGACACTTGAATCTTAAGATACGATTTAGTTTTAAGTTCATAATCAAAACAATTGCTCTAACTCGAGCACTGACTGAAATAACACTCTTGGTTTTCCCATTAAAACCGGACACAAAAAAAGTACGTCATAAATGAAAAAACTCGCACCTGATTCAAACCGCGTGCGCGCCCGCGCTGCACCTGCTCGCGTCACCTGCACGCAACATCACAACTACTACAACACCATCATCACATTACACAACACAACACAACACTGGGTATGATAAACATTATATTTCACACCAGTCTAACCCTGACACTTCAATCCGACGAGACCAACTCACATTAATGAGACCTAATAATAATCACCTGAAACCAACACATCTGAGAATATCAGCTCATAAGAACACCCTGTCCCACATCATATCCCTTAACATCATGTGAGGAGCGACAAACCAGCGATTCGGACACATTTGTCCAGTCCAGCGATCCTGCGCGTTTGACAGCTGCGCGCTCCTGCGCTTTAAACGCGATTCAAGCCAAATATATAAGAACCAACAGCAGCCACTGACCTGATAAAACCCGCTGACTCCTGCTTCTGGTCCGGTTCTGTGCCTGTCTCTGTCTCTGTCCCGCTCTGCGACTGACTGACTGCTGGACTCTCCGCGCGCTCATCTCCAGTAAAAGCTCGCGGAACTCGGGAGCGCGCAGTCTCAAATGCGAGCCGCTCTCTCGGGGACGCGCAGCCAAGGCTCAGCTGAACTGGTACCAGCAGCACATTATAAAACACTCTGACGCAGAGGAGATCGAATTAAATGTCAAATACAAGAGAAAATGCTGAATATGAAATAAAATATATTTACAGATTACTCCATCAAAATTATAGTGTAGTGTTTTTTGTTTTGTTTTTGTTTTTTTTGCAGTTTTCGGCTCATCTGCGTACAAGCATTCCGCTAAAAGACCTCAAAATCGATGTGTATTTATGTTTACAGTTCTAACGGAAATATATTTCAATAATGTTTTTATAACATTCCCATTAAGTTAAACAAATGTTATTTTATTATCTCTCTGAAACCTGTTTGTTTAAAACAACAATAATAATTCTAGGTAAGGAGAGACACTGAATAGGGTGAAACATAACTAATAGTTATCACCTTAATTACTCAGTTGATTGATTACTTTGATAATTGCAAACTTTTTTTGTTTTTCAAGTTTTCTAAAATGTTAGGTTTAAATATGCAAATGATCATTATTTATTGAAATATGCGCTAATCTGCATACATTTCTAGTACAAAAATCTAAACACTGGATGAAGTCAGTTTCAGTTTCTTAGACATATTATAGTCAAATGTTTTTACAGAGGGATCTCACTTCGTTACTACATTATTCAGTAGTCTGTCATAAAACAGACAGGCAACACTATATTTTTTACCATTTTTGAGGAATAAAATGTCTAATGTCAAATTCTATCTGAACAAATCCCTCTGTAAAACCCTTCAGGATATAGACAGGAATAAAAGTGTAAAGTGTGGTGTGTGTAAGTGCTGCTGAAGTGGAGATTTATGGCTCAGTGTAGGAGAAAAAACTCTTGTCCTTTAAAAATCTGTATTGTAATTGAAATCTATTGACAGAAATAGATAAAATGCTATGAAAGAAACACTTAACAGTGTTTTTGGGGTGTTTTCTTTCCACTAGTCTGAAAAAACACTTTATGAAAAACCAAAAAGTCCAAAATCTCAAAGTTGACAGGTGCATGAAAAAAACAGTATTTTTGCCTGCAGTGTCTCCTCTTAAGGGAACATGTCTGAACCTTCTGAAATAGTTGAAAATGTTAAATAAACGAAACATTTTAACAGACAAATATGAATGAATGATAATAATGTTTTTGTACTTCAACATTATTAAAGTAAACTTTTATGTTGAAATCCATTCAAAGATAGGACATTGCATTATATACCAATTTGACCCAAAAAGACCCAACTCTTTCAAATTTGGAAGATAATAACCTTTTTAATGGCTGGTATGTAGCTACCACATTTAAAAAAACACAGAATATTAAGTTATTTCTACAAATATTTATTTTTATTATAAATTTCATAGTGACCTTTTGTGGGAAGCTAGCTTGTTTTATTCAGGCGGTCAATTCTGTGCTTGTACATTTTGACTGAATTTGAAATATCATGCGGTGCGACCTCTGCAGACTGTTTTCCATCATAGATATATGTCCCAGACGGACAGTTTTTGTGCTTTTATATTCGAATAATGGTTTATATACATAAAATACTTTATTTTAGTATCAGAAAAAAATCAGGATTGAAGAAATTTGAACAACAAATACTGTTTTGTGGCTTTTTGATTTGTCTAGACAGACCGCTGTAGCGCATGAACCGATCATCTCTTCATCTTTACTAGTTACAGCACAAAATAAACATGAATGAACATCAAAAGGTATCTTGTTTTAGCGTAAAAAAGACAAACCGGCATTATTCTGCGTTATGATTGGTCAACAGAGCAGCCAAGATTGGGCAAAGTCCAGAAATAACTGGGGCTAAAGAAATGCCTGCAGTTAATGCCATGTGCAAAACTTCTTTCTTTAAATAGATTTTTACTGATATAAGGTTTTTGTGTCATTTGGAGCGACCGCTCATCATGTGGTGCGACCAATAATAGCAATTACTGTATTTAATGAAAATAAATTATCCTATTTCTGTGGCTGAAATATGAATCACTGCTACAGTATCCTCAAGTAAATAGTATTTTAAAAACATTTCTATCAGTTTTAAGCAATTAAGAAGGCAACTCTGAAGATCATTATTCACAAAAACTCAAAAGTAATGCAAATACTTTGTTCCTAAACACTTTAATTACTGAGAATGTCTAAAAAAAAGTGAAGCATGGTAAGGAAATAAATTATTTTTAATATAAATCATGGTCGCACCACATGACATTTTTAAGGCTATGGTCAATTCATCTAGATAAAAAAAAAAAACTAAAATGTTAATAAGAATTTATCTTTACACAACTTTCTTAATATTTGAACAGCTACAAAGGATATGATTATTTTTTGTATTTTATATGTAGCCTGTGGAAAATGAACCGTATACAGATGATTTATTGTGTGTATCCTGCAGTAAACTGTCATCATCCGAGGAGAGCCATTCTCATCTCTTCACCGTCTCTGTCCTGTGTCCGTTTGTGAAAGTGCACTGGGACGATGCAAAACTCCACTTTCGGGAGTCATTGGACATTTCCCAGAATTCAATTTAAAATCAGCCAGGCGTTCCGTCTGAGAGCAGAGCGCCCCAAACACCATCAGATACAGATGAAAGCCTGATGTCACTGCAACACATGAATGAAGACGACTACAGCTGAGCGCATGAGTTTACACCAACAAAGCCCTTGCACAATGTATACTAAGATGAAAGATCTTTATTTGTTAGTGCTGCCCTTCGGAAACTACATGAAATATTTACATGTTTAAACAAAATAATAATAATTTACACATGATTATCCTGTTCAAAAATGTACAAACCCAAACGTGCAGAATGATTGAGAGCAGCTCTGACAGTCCAGAAATACAGAAAAAATAATTTAATAAATAGAGCTGGGCATTATGAATGAATTTGCATTATTTTTTGCAAATAAAGGTAATTAACCATAGAAATATTTTTTTAACGTTTATGACTGTTATAGCGCCAGCTGTGGTCCAATCTCCTTATGCTTGTTGAGAATCAGCTGTCACATGAGCTCAGCAGGTTTCCTGAAGTTTTGAGTTTTCCTTTAGGCTTTATAGGATTTTGGGTAAATTTGGACAAGCCCCTTTTCTAAACGACCCCGTTGTAGCTTCCCAAAGGGTACATTTCAACATTGTTTTGATAATTATTGACCTAGAGTGTCTAGAGAATTGTAGGGAGTAGGGTTTTACATCTTCTCAATCATTTAACAAATGATTTGATTGACAGCAGTGGTTCTGGAGGCAAAGTTGTCCGGAATGAGGAGTTCTGTCATATCATATGAATATCACACGTATGTGCGTAAAACCATGCCATGTACAATAATTTTACAATAATTGACCGATTTCTTTTAAATTTCTCTCAGACCTTTGGGGCCATGAGTCAAACAGACCCACCAAGTTTAATTCCAATCGGCCTCCGTTAACCTCGTCTAATAGATGCTCAAACTTCATCCGCCAATGGTAGGCATGTTTTTTGAGATACGCAAATGTCCTTTTGGCGTTTTGGACCAAGACAGTGCACAGCGATTTTCACGTTGATAGGACAATTGATTGCGTAGGTACAGACATTTTAATGTTTTTTTTTCCTCTTATAGCGCCAACAAGTGGCCAAGCTCTGCAATTTTTCTCCTGTGATCTCAGATTGAGCTCTTACATAAGTGTTCTGAGTTTGGCGAAGATGTCTAATTTTATAGGCATTTTACTAAAAGTGGCCCTGGCCCTTCGAAAGTTTTGGTGTTCCTTTGCGACGGTGAGTCGAAACTTCTTTTTTTAATTATTATTACTGAGATTCGCTCTCCAGAGAATCTGATGTGAATTTGAAGTTTTCTGAAATGTATTGTTAAATATACAAATGTGGCACCACACAATTAAATATGCATTAATTTGCATACATTTCCAGAACAGAAACTTGAACTTTGGTTCAAAATTCTTGATTGATTTTGTTGACATTTTAAAGGTTGTTCCAGAGGGGATTTTGGATTTTTTTTTTTTTTTTTTGAAAACAAACAGAAAACAAACACATTTTCATTGTGTTTTCAGGAGTAAAATGTTGTCTAAACATGTATAGTCAGTGTGAATGAAATATAAACAAGCCTTCAGAATATGGAGAGGACTAAAACTTTAAAGTTTGGTGAATGTTAGAGAAAAACTCTTTAAAGATTGAAATCTAGATAAAGTGCAATCAAATAAACACCTAAATGGGTATTTTGGATGTTTTCTTCCCACTAGAGTCTGAAAGACAGCATGTTATGGAAACAAAACAGACCTAAAAACTCAGCAGTGCATTAAAAACACTGGGTTTCTTCACTTAAAACAAATGATAACTTCTCAGTGCCAGTATGTGATTATTCAGCGGATGCAGGAGAGAGCATTTGTGGAAGATCATCACATTATTTTCATTCTTCTTAGGTCTGATGGCGACACAACATCCTCTTTCCATCGACTACAGACTGATACACACAGATAAACCAGAGTAAAGCAGTGCGAGACGCAAAACAGGCCTCCAGATGTTACCAGAACATTACAGATATTGCAGCAAGACTCCCAAAATCTTCCCAATCTGCCTTGTGATCCAACCATTATAAACAGCAAAGGATTATGGGAAGCCTGTGTCCATATACGCTCTGGTCATTCGCTCATCGTCAGCAGCGGCGTGAGATTTGATTTCAGATACAGTGAAGAACGTCCAACATCTACTTCACGCACTAATAAGAATCGATACTTTACTAAACATGTCCTTTAGAGAACTTTCTGAATCAAACCATTGTCTGATGACATTAAAGGAGTCTTTCATTCTGTCATGATTTGTGTGTTCTGGTGAACTGATGAGTGTTAGTGCAGATACCTGAGCACAGAAGAGTCTCAATGACCATCAGCATTTCAGCTAGCCCTGTCCTCCAGATCCGATCATCAGCAGATCTCCAGCTAGTCCATGAGCAGATCCTACAGAGCAGAAGAACAGACAGCACTGAACATCTGACAAACACCACATCACTGATTCATGAGCACTGAACCAAAACACACCACACAACTGAATCATTCTGAGTGAATCAACTCAACACACTTCACCTGATTGTGTCCATCTGCTCTTTTAACATTCACTGTCACTCTATAGACTAATACAATCACATTCAACAAACATTTTTCAAATATTTATTACACTATATACTGATAAACCGAACATTGACTTGAATGGTATGAGATAACTAGATGCTTTTAGCTGATTTCCTGTTGAACTGTCAGAAACTGAACTGCAGCTCAAACTATTTCAAATATAGTGAATTAAGCTACAAACTCCGTCATAATGCACAATGTTTACATCTAATGTGTATTTTGAGCTGCAAAATGAATCAATTGATTCAAATGATTCGCGAACTGAATCAAATGATTCGTGAATTGCACAGAAGGTCCCAAAATGATTCAATTGATTCGCGAACTGAATTAAATGATTCAAATGACTCGCGAACTGAATCAAATGATTTGCGAATTGCACAGAATGTCCCAAAATGAATCAAATAATTCACAAACTGCATCAAATGATTCGCGAACTGAATCAAATGATTCGCGAATTGCACAGAAGGTCCCAAAATGATTCAATTGATTCGCGAACTGAATCAAATGATTCAAATGATTCGCGAACTGAATCAAATGATTCGCGAATTGCACAGAAGGTCCCAAAATGATTCAATTGATTCGCGAACTGAATCTAATGATTCAGTTCGCGAATCACACAGAATGTCCCTAAATGAATCAAATGATTCACGAACTGAATCAAATGATTCAAATGATTTGCAAATTGCACAGAAGGTCCCAAAAGGATTCAACTGATTCGCGAACTGAATCAAACGATTCAAATGATTCGTAACTTGCATAGAAGGTACCGAAATGAATCAAATGATTTGCGAACTGAATCAAATGATTCGCGAATCGCACAGAATGTCCCGAAATGAATCAAATGATTCGCGAACTGAATCAAATGATTCGTGAATTGCACAGAAGGTCCAAAATGATTCAAATGATCCGCGAACTGAATCAATTGATTCGCAACTTGCACAGAAGGTACCGAAATGAATCAAATGATTGACACGTCAGCAAATCAATAGGCGATAAAAAAAGAGTCCATTAAACTCAGTCAGAGCTTGAACTGATTTTCATTGCAAAACATGACAGAAAACATGACTTAAGGAGGAACACAGAGAGACACAGGATCATATGAGCATTCATCATCAGTCACACTGACTGTATCTGAAGCGCAGAAATCCTGATATTCAAGATGTTTGACACGAACAGAACTGAGTTGTTCCTCCCAAAAAGCCATTCCTCAGATCTTCATTAATGATTCAGACGCACCATTTTTACCTACTGGAGTAGAAACAGCTGGTAAACTCCCACAGAAGCACACAAACAGACACAGTGATGAAGAAAGCACTTGAGGAACAATACACACAGATAAACACAGATCACTGATGAAAGAACATCGTTTATTACAGTGAAATATCAAGATCAGCATCAAGCTAAAACTAAATCACAGCAGCTCTTCATCATAAGAAAACATCTCATGACATTCATTCTTAGTGTTTTCTGAAAAACTACTTCATCTGTTGATTCTGGCTGAATTACAATCTGATTCTGAGCCTCTCAGTGAATGAAGGCAAAAACTGTGATCAAAGACAAATACAATCCATTTATATGGATACACCTTAATAAAATGGGAATGGTTGATGATATTAACGTCCTGTTTGTAGCACATTAGTATATGTGAGGGGGGCAAACTTTTCAAGATACTAATGTGCCACAAATAGGGCTGCAACGATTCGTCGACGTTGTCGACAAAAATCGATAATAGAAATAGTCGACAATGAATTTCATTGTCGATGTTGTCGCCAGACATGTTTTTTTCCGACCGAGTGAGGCATCTCTCTGCCGAGAGTCGCACATAGGCATTAGCTTCTATGCTGAGCGATAACATACAGAAATGGCGGCGTCCAATGCACTGAATGCAGCAGCTGCGCGTACCAAAACACGCCCGTTTCACACATACTCCGTCTGCAGTGCGTATTTTTTTTCCACACCCATGTTAACGGATTACAACGTTCACAATGTACGGACTGTAAACGCGTTCTGTGTGAGCGCAAAACGAGTCCGTGCTGATTCTGCACCGCATACGTAACGCACACGGACTGTAGACGCAATGCAGACTGAGTATGTGTGAAACAGGCATAAAGTTTGGGAGCATTTTAGCCTGCTACGGCGAATAAAAAGATTACCTGCATGGTTTGTAAGGGGCCGTTCACATGTCGCGCCTAAAAACGCGTGGAAAACGCTAGGCGCGCTGCTTTCTTCCTTGTCAACAAAGCGCTCGGGCGCTTGCGCTCCGGAAGCGTCTGCCGTTTCTAAGCAACCATCAGCTGCGCTCTAGCTCCAAGCTGCGGTGCGCTTGCTGCATTCTGAAAAGTTGAGATGTTTTTATCTCGATGCGGCGCGGACGCGCCTGGAAAAAACGAGCGCGTCGCACCGCGTGCGCGTCGCGACCGCGTCGCTTCCAATATGCGCGCGCAAGCCGCGCGTCTCCATTTGAAATAACGAACTTGCGCGCGCAAAAGACGCTTCATGTGAACGGCCCCTAAAGCAGTCCTTGCGCATCACGGCAGCACCTCTGTGATGCACGAACATTTAAAGAGAAAGCACGTCGGACAGTTGAATGAAACGGAGTTTGGCTGGCCTCGGTAAGATTTAAATAACATGGAAGCCAGTACGTTGTGTTTTGGATATACATTTTTGTTTACGGTATTATTGCTGCTGATGTGCCTGCCCCTGGTTTACAGGAAGAAAATGTTTACTTGATTTTAATTTATTTTTTCTTATAAAACAAATGTGCCTGTCCTTTAAAAAGATTATAGAGTTTCTTAATTTATGCATTTATGTCTGTACTGACCAAGCACTGTGCCTAAATGGTTTTAGACAGGGCATTTTTATTTACTTTTAGTATGAATGAATCAGCAGCAAAGTTCAATAAAATATGCATTTTTCATTGAAGTACCCCCTTCTTTCTTGTGTTTACTATCATTTTCCACATAATTAAAGCAATCTCATGCTAAATTTGAGAAAAATTGAATAATTATCCGATTAGTCGACTAATCGTTTCAATAGTCGGTGACTAGTCGACTATTAAAATAGTCGTTAGTTGCAGCCCTAGCCACAAACAGGACGTTAATATCACCAACCATTCCCATTTTATTAAGGTGTATCCATATAAATGGCCCACCCTGTATTAGAGAAATACAGCACTGGAAACTAACTGAAATAAGATGATTGAAGCATCAAAAGTACTAATTGGAAATAAATAAAAAATAAAACTAAAATAAAAATGTACAACAGCGTTTTAGTGCCACGGTTAAAAATGTGTAAAAATTATATTTTGAGAATAAAGTCAAAATTACAAGAATAAAGTTGAAATATTATGAGAATGAAGTTGAAGTACTACAAGAATAAAGCCAAAATGTTTCAAGAATAAAGTCGAAACATTTAAACTTTGTTCTCAAAACATTTAAACATTTAAAATTTTGATTATTTTCGAAATATTTCAACTTTTTTCTCGTAATTTCTACTTGATTTTTAAAATATTTTGACTTTGCTCTCGGAAATTCGACTTTATTCTCTAAATATTTAGACTTCATTCTCACAGTATTTCGAACTTTATTCTTGAAATATTTTGACTTTATTCTCGTAATTTTTACTTTATTTTTAAAAATATTTTGACTTTGTTCTCGAAATATTTAGACTTTATTCACAAAATATTTCAACTTTATTCTCGTAATTTCAACTTTATTCGACTTTAATCTCATAATCTTAGTTTTTTTGAACATGACACGAAAACGCCTTGGTAAAAAAAAAAAAAAAAAAACCTGAATAACAATGACTAACTCTTTAGACTAACCTTAGCATGTCGTCTTTGAGCAGCAGCTACAAACTGTTAAAGGTGCAGTGAGCGATTTCTGAGAAAACTGTTGAAAGTGGATCAGACCGAACACAACACACTTCTAGCCAATCAGCAGTAAGGGGCGTGTTCGGGGGCGGAGCTATCAAGATAGGGGCGTTTCTCAGAAATCATTTACTGCACCTTTAAATAACATTAGTCACATGTCATAATCAAACCCTGACTGATAAAATGAGCTGGTCTGAGCTCATGAAACCCGTGTCTGAAAGCTTCTGATTCACAGTCTGTAGTGTTTCACTCATGAAGAGATGGAGTTGCGTGCTTATTTTGTATTTTAGTGTGAAATAAAGATAAGAGCTGCCTGTATTAAATAAATCACCTCGATAGTCACACAATCGAATAAATGCTCAAACGCGAGAGTGATTTAAAAAGTGCGTTAAAGTCTTCATGAGGATTCTAGCGGTCAGCAGGTAATATCAGGACTTTTCAAATGATCTGTATTATATAAACCGCTATAAAATAGGTGTGACTTATTACATATTTCATATTTATATTTTTTGGATGCCTGCTTCTACTTCATAATTTTAAATAATAAAGTTTTAATATGAGCTTTCTTTCAGTAGAATATAATAAAATTAAATAAACCCTAATAAAGTAAAACTGAATAAAATACTGGTCTTTTGCCCTGATGTTGTGAACTCAGTCAGTCCCTGAGCATCTTTCACTGTGTCCTTCATGAATCCCAGAGCTGAGGAGCGTCAGATTCCCATCGGTGATTTGTGCAGGATGGTGTTTCTCCTACATCTTGTAGAAGCCCTCGTACATGAGCGCTCTGAGCCGCAGCCACTCGCTCAGTCTCTGGACGTGGCTCTTGTCTCGGCTGAGCTCGCTGACGGCTCGCTGGAGTTTCTCCTGGTTTCTCTCCAGATACCGAAGACCTTCAGCCTGCAGCTGCATGAGCTTCTCCTCTCGACTCTCATCCAGAGCCACTTCTTCACTCATGTACGGGTTAAAACGGAAGTATGTGTTCGGTGGGAGCAGAGCGTCCAGCATAGTGTGCACTTCTGAAACGCAAACAGAGATGGAGAATTACTGTCTGATCAATGCGACGCTCTTAGTTTAGTCAATGCTTGTCTGCATTTAGTGCATCAGCATATGCACACAAATGCATATTGCATAAAAAACTCTGATAAAATATGTGGATGCAACAATAGATTGTGGGTTCGTTCTTACATGAATCAGTATTGACGTATAAGGCCACTTTTAAAATACAAAAAATAATAATATCCTTTGTAGAATGTTGTTTAAACATTAAGAATGTTGTGTACACAAATTCACATTATTATTATTATTATTTTTTCACTTAACCTTAAAAACGTCATGTGGTGCAACCATGATTTATATTAACATTAATTCATTTCCTTAACATGCTTAACATTTTTTAGAGGTTCTCAGTAATTAAACTGTTTAGAAACAAAGTGTTGCATTTCTTTTGAGAAAAATCATAACCACTAGTAGTATGATTTAAAGGGTTATAACTTTTGACCAGTCAATGTGGTGAGTTTAGTGTGAGGTTTGGTGTCAATATGTCAAAGCTTTGCGGAAATAAAGCCTTAGAGTCATTTTGGCATCATCATTGTGTCAGCACAGTCTGAAGATGATCTGACTCTATTTTGGTTAAAATCGGACCAACACTCTAGGAGGAGTACAAAAAAGTAGGTCTTTAACATAAATCAGCATGGCGGACAGGAAGTTCGGCCAACTGTGGCATAATTGTTATGTATGTTGTTGGCATGACCCAAGGAATATTTTGAGATCGGCTTCATTACAATAGGCTAATCCAAACAAGCGTTATTATTAATTGCAGAATTACTGATAAATTAATGATTCATCACTCTTGACCAATAGGTGGACCAAATTGATGTGGCTCGGTCAGTGTGAGGGAACAATGCCACATACTAAATTTGGTCAATATGTCAAAGCTTTGCAGAGATACAGACTCAGAAGCAGTTTGGCGTCTTTCCAGCAAATTCGTTGATGCGTTTAACGATAACCGTTGTGTATATCGACACGAAATCCAGAGCTTTTTGTCAGGATGGTCTGAAGATGATCCAAGCCAAATTTGGTGAAAATCGGACCAATGGTCTAGGAGGAGTTCGAAAAAGTAAGGTTTCAACACTAATCAAAATAGCGGACAGGAAGTTTGGCCAATTTTGGCATTGTGAGTTCGTTCTCACATGAATCAGTATTATCAACTCAACTTTGTATTTATTGTTTTGTTTTTTAGGTCATACCACATGATACCTAAATGTGGTAGCAACATAACAACTGTTAAAAAGGCTATTCTTTTCCAAATTTGAAAAAGTTGGGTGCTTGGCAAATTGGTATATGGTGCAACGTCTTTGAATGGATTTCAACATAAAAGTTCCAAAATGGTAGTTTCTTGATGGTTGCACCACATGATATTTCATTCATATTATGATGAAAATATAAATACAAATGCTACACAATATTATACAGGATTATAAAAAAACACTCTGTAAATCATGCCAAATAGTGCAGAAAATTAATCCGAATAAATTTAGGGTCATTTTATTTTAATATTTTGACTATTTGAATAACAGAAAAATTACAAATAACTAACGTTTTTTGAAAAGTTAATGTGGGTGTATACATGGGAGAGGTACTTCATATATAAGCCATCTTTTTATGCATTTAACAAATTTTTAACTTAAAAAAAAATGCAAATGGACAGAAAATGTAGGCGTCATGTCACTGACCCATAAATAAAACACCTCAACCCATCAGATCATCATTTTAGCAGCTGAGAGTCTCCATGTGTTCACGGCTATGAATGCAGCACTCGCATTGGGAGGAAGGGAATTAATCTGGATTTGGAAATAACCTGCGTGATTACAACTCCAGCAGGTTTAATCTCAGATGAGGCAAAGGCCTCTGGGTAGAACAAGCTCTTCCATCATGAGCGCTGCTCATCATGGATGTTTTTGTGCTCTCATAGCAGGACAAATGATTATTAACAAAACTAAAACTAGAAATGGTTAAAATAAAAACAAGTTTATTAAAATAAAATTAAATATTAAAAAATGACAACATTTGACTCATTTTTATTGTTAATTAATATGTTAGTTGCTGGTTTACGTCATTAGCATTGCTTAACTTAATAATGTAGTTGCTTATTAAGTCCATTTGCAATGATAGTACTAACTAAAATTAAAATAAAGTAATTTAAAATAATTTTATTAAAATAAAAAAGCGAATATTGGGGTTTAAGCGCTTAAGGCATTTAAGCACATAAGGAAAAAGGTAATTACATATTATTTAGCAAGGCTGTACCCATCTAAATCAATGATTTAAAAAGCATTTTTGTGCGACAAACTGTTTGATGTACAATTGTTTGTGCCCTTGGAAAATGCAATATCGCCCCCCAGTGGCTGATTTCTTTCAAATTTCTCACAGACCTTTGGGGCCTGGAGTCCAACAAGTTTCATTCCGATCTGCCTCTGTTAACCTTGTCTAAAAGCTGGAATACACTACATGACTTTTATCTGAACAGATTTTTTAAACAGTAGGCATCATACACTTACCGACTTTGTAAACAGTGATAGAGGAAAACTGGCCATCATACACTACAGGACTGAGGATCATAGACTAGCAGACTTTGAAGTCGTTCCGATCACAACAAACTCATGCAGAAACGTGCACATTGTTGCTAAGAGACGCATAACAAATTTAAAAAAATATGCGTTCCTAAATCGGTTGAAAATATCACATATGTTTGATATCCTCCGACTGGATGGAATCAACGTCTGAAGCTAAAAAATCGGAGTCTGCGACCATCATACACTACACCATTTTCTATGGAATCTGTCAACTCAAATCTGCAGACTCGCTCTGACTTTCAAAAACTAGCCTCAACTTCTCCAGAATGTAAATCGGTGGAAAATCGGGGCAAAAATCATGTAGTGTATTCCAGGCTTAAAAGGTGTTCAAACTTCGGCCAATGGTGGCCATGTTTTTTTGAGATACGCAAATGTCCTTACAGACACTTGTGGCACTTTGCTTAATGATTTTCATGTTAAAAGGACAAATAGTTGCACAGTTGTAGCCATTTTTAATTTTTTTCCTCTTATTGCACCACCAAATGGCCAAGCTCTGTGATTTTTGTCCTGTGACGTCAGATTGAGCTCTTACATCCGTGTTCTGAGTTTGGTGAAGATATCTCATTCCTTTCAGGAGTAATAGGCATTTTACTAAAAGTGGCCCTGCCCCTTTCCAACATTTTGGCGTCCATTTGCGACGATGAGTCGAAAGTTTTTTTGATAATTATTAATATTCGCTCTTTAGAGAATCTTTCTGGAGTGGTTTGGTTCCGATCAGGCGAAAAATCTAGGACTACTTCGCAAAAGTATGTTTTTTTGAGAAATTCAAAATAGCCGAAAATCTAATTCCAATGACTGACGGTTTAGGAGTTACGAGTGATTTCATAGTTTTGATGGCTGTAGCGCCCCCGTCAGGCCGATTGGGACGAGACTTGGTGACATTGTCAGTGGTGTGGGTACTACCATCTCTCCCAATTTCAAGTCTCTACGACTTTCGGTTTGGTCTGAACGATCATTTTAACGTGGAGATCACTGATCCATGACCATTCTAACAATAACAGCAGGGTTTCAGCGCTACACACTTGAACCCCTAATAAAGTCTATTTCCAAGCACAAGGAAAAGCTGTAAGAGTATGTGACTGACCCTCAGTGTCGGTGGCGCTGCTGATGACGTTGGTGAGTTTAGTCTTCAGACTGGTGTAGGAGACGTTGGTTGTGCCGGCCGTCTCGAAGCGTCCCGTCCCCAGAGACACCACACACTGCAGAGGGACGTCCGGCCACAGACATTGACACTCGTGGATGGCCAGAGCCGTGGGGTTATTGATCAGCATCCCACCGTCCTGCAGATGAACAACACACGGACCACACCATCAACACAATAATGTTTAAAGCTTTCATTCTACGCCAGTCAATGTCAAAATGTCTGAGTCGGCCAATCAAATCAAAGTGGGCGGGCCTATGGTCCAAATTAGCCGAATGCCAATTCCAATGCATCACTTTATTTTAAAACAGTGATTTAACGATTTAATATTTGACACCTGTTTTATGATATCGGTCATCAGTAGCATTCAGTTTTTCAGTCAAATTTCAATTTGAATTTCATCTGAATTTTGTTCTGAGCAGTTTCTGATATAATAACCATATGATTGAGAGAGAATGTGCAAAATAAAAATAAAATTAAATTAAAGCCCACCCTACATCATTTCCCGCTGAATATGGAGTTTGACTCTGAAATACGTCACATCACAGACGTTAAGCGCGCAGATTCCTGTTTTCTCATATAATAACATCCGTAAACTAGATAAAAAAAAAGTTTGTCAAGACCAACTTTAGGTCAGTTTGAGAAAGCCTGGCCTGAAAATTTGAAGCAGCTGTAAAAGCTTGAAGTTTTAAACTTTATATAGATAGATTAGATGATTAGTACTTACAATTAGCATGTTGCTAGTCTGTTTCTAGCATGATTAGTGTGTTATTAGCATGCTGCTAGCACAATTAACATGTTGCAAGCATGTTTCTAACATGACTAGGAAGTTATCAGCATGTTAAAAACATGCTAGTCTGTTTCTAGCATAATTAGCATACTACTAAGTTGCTAATATGTTTCTTGCATGACTTGCAAGTCCTTAACACTTTGCTAGCATGATTAGCACGCTGCTAGCAAGATTTGCACGTTGTTAGCATGTTGCTCACAGGATTGGCAAGTTGTTAACATGTTGTATGTTTCTAACACGATTAGCATGTTACTAGCATTTTGTTAATGTTTTCAGCATGACTTGCAACATGTTAGCATGTTGCTATCGTGATAGGCGAGATGTTATGTTTCTAGCATGATTAGCATGTTGCTAGCATGATTGGCGAGATGTTATGTTTCTAGCATGATTAGCATGTTGCTAGCATGATTGGCGAGATGTTGACATGTTGCTAGCATGTTTCTAGCATGATTAGCAAGTTTCTAACATGTTTTAGCATGATTGGCGAGATGTTAGCATATTGCTAGCATGTTTCTAGCATGATTAGCAAGTTTCTAACATGTTTCTATAATGATTGGCAATTTACTAACATGTTGCTAGTCTGTTTCTAGCATGATTAACATTTTAATAGCATGCTGCTAGTATGTTTCTAACATGACTTGCAAGTCACTAACATGTTTACAACATGATTAGCATGTTAATAGCATGTTGCTAGCAGGATTGGCAAGTTGTTAACATGTTGCAAGCATGTTTCCAACATGACTAGGAAGTTACCAGCATGTTGCTAGTCTGTTTCTAACATGATTAGCATCTTACTAGCATGTTGCTAATGTGTTTTTAGCATGACTTGCAAGTCACTAACATGTTGCTAGCATGTTTTTAAAATGATTAGCAAGATACTAAGCATGCTGCTAGTATGTTTCTAACATGACTTGCAAGTCACTAACATGTTGTTAGCATGATTAGCAAGTTGCTAACATGTTTCTAGCATTAGCAAGTTTCTAGCATGTCGTTAACATGACCAACAAGTGACTAGCACGTTTCTAGCATGATTAGCATGTTACTAGCATGATTAACAAGTTAGTAGCATGTTGTCAACATGTTTCTAACATTAGTAAGTTACTAGCATGTTGCTAGTCTGTTTCTAGCATGATTAGCAAGTTACTAATATGTCTCTAACATGACTTGCTAATCATGCTAACAACATGTTAGTGACTTGCAAGCTGCTA
Source organism: Garra rufa (assembly GCF_049309525.1). Taxonomy (NCBI): domain Eukaryota; kingdom Metazoa; phylum Chordata; class Actinopteri; order Cypriniformes; family Cyprinidae; genus Garra; species Garra rufa. The sequence continues at coordinate 1,138,722 of NC_133385.1, forward strand.
GCTTGTTTCTAACATTAGCAAATTACTAGCATGTCGTTAAAATGACCAACAAGTGACTAGCATTGTTTCTAGCATGATTAGCATGTTACTAACATGATTAACAAGTTAGTAGCATGTTGTCAACATGTTTCTAACATTAGTAAGCTACTAGCATGTTGCTAGTCTGTTTCTAGCATTATTAACAAGTTGCTAGCAAGATTAGCACAATGCTAACATGTTTGACAAGTTGTTAACATGTTGCTAGTCTCTTTCTAACATGATTAGCATGTTGCTAGCATGATTGTAGTTGCTAGGCTAGGCTAGATAGTTCAATAGATTAGAAATATCAGATAGAATGGCAATTTGAATGGATTAGAAATAGTTGATAGAAGGGAAGCTTGATTGAGGAGTTATCTCTACTTTATCTCTATCAGCAGCTGCTAGACACACTGAGATCCACACAGAGCCAAAAACAGCGGCAGCTTCACCATGAAAGACAGAAGACGTGAAACAGACACAAATAGCTCTGGAAACAGACGGAGAGAGCAGCTGAAGGAGTCTTTCATCAGTGGTCGGCATCAGGACTCGTTCTGTAGTCAGTCAGTAATGAAACAGTGATTTCATCAGCTTTAACTGTGATCACAAACACATGTGGATGTCCTGCTGTAATAATAATAATAGTTTTATTATACAGTGATTACTGTCAATCCCTGAACGACTCCTGCAGTGCTTCATACTGATGTCAAGAGAAAACTACTAAAAGAATATGCTGTTAACGATGTGATATTGACAAAACATAAATATAAAAATATGTAAATACAAAAAAAATAATATTCTTCGTATTCTGAACATGAAAGAAGTGTTGATTAAAAATATAATTCAACAACGTTTCATTGAATATTCCTGAGTCCCGATGAGCACGATTCCAAGAGTTTTACACACAGAGAGAAAACAGGAACAAGCTTTACTGAACACGTTTTACTGTGCTTGATTGTGCTTCTGTTTTATTATATTTTATTTCATTATCCCTTGCATCTGATCCATTTGTGTATATTTACTAGAACCCAGCATTTCTAACAAAACAGACGTGTTTGATCCAATATTCCTGTAAGTGCTGCATATTAGATTCTCACATTATTAGCTGAACAACATCAGAGCTGCTCTTTACTTTGTTTACCTCAAAGGCTATTGGATCATTCCGTGTCAAATCAACCAAATTTACAAAAAAGTTTAATTTTGCTAATTTTTCTTTTTTTTGAAGAAAGATAGAGAGGGATAGACAAAGATAGGGGGGTAAAAATGACCTCAGAAACATGGCAGCATCATAATGTTATTTGTACACAGAGATTGTCGCTCTATTAGTAAAATCTGTTGACTTTAGCAATCTTTGTTGCATTATGTGCCAATGGTGACCATTCAAAAATGGAGAAACAGCACTTTTCACAGTTTTGTCTCCAAAGTTTGCATGTCTGTAACTCAGGAAGTATTCAAAATATCTTAATGCCCTTTTAGATATGGGCTCTTAACAAACTTTCCATTTCGCATCTTTATTTTTAATGTCCTATGAGATTCGGTTCCAGAGATATTGGAATTTCAATATGGCTCCAGGAGTAAATCATTAAAATGCACATTTTCAGTGGACAGAAACCAAATGTGGGTCAGTTTGCAAAAATACAATGCTTATTTTATTTTAAAGAGGAATGTCTGATGAAGAAATAATGTTGAAACTAGAGATGTGTCTTTGTTTCTTTCTTTTGTTTGTTAAAACAACTGCATTGAACATACCGGTCTGAGTGCCGTAATATTCTTTTTCCAAAGTTTGCGTGCCTATAACTCAAGAAGTATTAAAGATATCGCAATATGGTTTTAGATTTTGTTTTTTATTCAACTTTTCTTTTGTAATCCTAAATTTCAAAGCCCTACATCATTTAGTCCCAGAGATATGAGGATCTCAATGAGGCTCCATTTTCAGATAATTGAATATTAACCATTTGTAGTGGTTGAAAACCAAATGTTAGTCACTTTGTATACAGCCAACACTTATTTTATTTAAAGAACAATGTCTGAAGAACAAAGAATGTTGAAACTAGAGATGTATCTTGTTTCTTTCCGTCAAGACAACCGCATTGAACATACCAGTCTGAGTGCCATAAATATAATTTTTTCAAAGTTTGCGTGTCTATAACTCAAGAAGTATTAAAGATATTGCAATATGATTTTAGATTCCAGTTGTTAATAAACTTTTCTTTTGGAATCCTAAATATCAAGACCCTACATCATTCAATCATAGAGATATGGGGATCTCAATGAGGCTCCATGTCCAGATTGTTGAATATTACCCATTTCCAGTGGTTGAACACGAAATGTTGGTCACTTTGTATTCAGCTGATACTAATTCTTTTTAAAGAACAATGACTGAAGAAAAAAAATCCTACTCATAATGGATACATAAAACACCTTTCCATAAAACAATCTGAATGTCTCCAAAGTTTGCATGTCTGTAACTCAAGAAGTATTAAAAAATATCTTAATGCCCTTTTAGATATTGGCCTTTAACAAACTTTCCATTTTACATCTTTATTACTTTACTTATTATAAAATCAGTATCAGCTGTGACCAACATTTGGTTTTCGACCTCTAAATATTGGTAACATTCAACAATCTGGACATGGAGCCTTATTGAGATCTCCATATCTCTGGGATTGAATGATGTAGGGTCTTGAAAATAAAGATTCCCAAAGAAAAGTTTATTAACAACTGGAATCTAAAATCATATTGCGATATCTTAAATACTTCTTGAGTTATAGGCATGCAAACTTTGGAAAAAGATGGCACTCAGACAGGTATGTGACAGTTCAATGTGGTCGTCTTGATAGTAAGAAATGAGACACATCTCTAGTTTCAACATTATTTGTTCTTCAGACATTCCTCTTTAAAAGAAAAGAAGTCTCATATTTTTTTAAACTGACCCACATTTGGTTTTTGACCACTGAAAATTTGTACAATTTAATGATTTACTCCTGGAGCCATATTGAAATTCCAATATCTCTGGAACTAAACGATATAGGGCCGTAAAAATACAGATGCCAAAAGTAAAGTTTGCTAAGACTACATATCTAAAAGGGCATTCAAATATCTTTAATACGTCCTGAATTACAAGCATGCAACCTTTGGAGAAAAAAACGTGAAAAGTGCTGTTTCCCCATTTTTGAATGGTCACCATTGGCGCCTAATGCAACAAAGATTGCTAAAGTCAACAGATTTGACTAATAGAGCTACCAATTACTATCTTTCTCCAGAAAAAAATATTAGCAAAGTAAAAAATTTGAGCCGGGGAAGACTTTGAAATTTGATTCCATAAAACAATCTGAATGACGTTTCTGTATTATTTGAAAAAGCATGCATTACACTCCCTTAGTAGACAGCTGCTCATGTAGTGAAGACTGGATGGGTCAGGACACGAGGTCGTTACGCCTCATTATCTAATTACTCTGACGGCTTCTGCTCTTTGACCTCTGACCTCTGGAGTGACAGACCTTAAAGGAGGTTCAAGTAGTTCTGATGAGGAATGTGAGAGAGAAAGAGAGAGAGTGAGAGTGAGCGAGAGTCCTGCCCTCAGGCTGCGATATCAGCAGTGAATAACAGCGCTGTGGGATTGTGGGTAGCAGAAGAACGACGCTGCTCAACATTAACTGCGGTTATTTGTCAATTACTTCTTGAATCTCATAAACGCTCATCTGAGAATCGCTCATTGAGGTCACATGACCACAAACAACTCTTGTGAATCACTTACGCGCTTCATAATAAAACATCTGATTAGAAACTGAAAGGGTTTGTAGCTTCTAATGCGACTCGTGTTTAATTCTGTGTTTAAACATTAATATTTTTATTAATATTTTATACAGTATTTTAATATAAGAACTATATTACTGTTGTTGCAATAATACTATTGCACACTTAAATAAAAAACATTTATTTTTATTATTAATATTATTATTAAGTATTCAAACTAAAATGTTATTTTCTTCTTATTTATGAAACATAAAACAAAAAAATAACGAGAATTAACAAATATGTTACTGTTGCAATAATACTATTCCGCAGTAAAATAATGATTAAAAAAATATTAATAATAATTTAGTATTAAAACAAATAAAATGTATTCTTATTTATTAAACATAAAACAAAAAATCAAGAATTAAGAATTATATTACTGTTGCAATAATACGATTTCACAGTAAAATGTGTATTTTTTATTATTTAAAAAAATGTATTTATTAATATTATTATTATTATTATTAATTTAGTATTCAAACAAAACATTTTTATTCTTATTTATGAAATATAAAACAAAACAAATCAAGAATTAAGAAATAAGAAATATATTACTGTAGCAAAAATAATATTGCACACTTAAATAAAAAAAACATTTATTTTTATTATTAATATTTTTATTAAGTATTCAAACTAAAATGTTATTTTCTTCTTATTTATGAAACATAAAACAAAAAAATATAACACTTAACAAATATATTACTGTTGTAATAATACTATTCCGTAGTAAAATAATAAAAAAATATGAATAATAATTTAGTATTAAAACAAATAAAATGTATTCTTATTTATTAAACATAAAACAAAAAATCAAGAATTAAGAATTATATTACTGTTGCAATAATACGATTTCACAGTAAAATGTGTATTTTTTATTATTTTAAAAAACATGTATTTATTAATATTATTATTATTAATTTAGTATTCAAACTAAACATTTTTATTCTTATTTATGAAACATAAAACAAAAAAAATAACGAGAATTAACAAATATGTTACTGTTGCAATAATACTATTCCGCAGTAAAATAATAATTAAAAAAATATTAATAATAATTTAGTATTAAAACAAATAAAATGTATTCTTATTTATTAAACATAAAACAAAAAATCAAGAATTAAGAATTATATTACTGTTGCAATAATACGATTTCACAGTAAAATGTGTATTTTTTATTATTTAAAAAAAATGTATTTATTAATATTATTATTATTATTATTATTAATTTAGTATTCAAACAAAACATTTTTATTCTTATTTATGAAATATAAAACAAAACAAATCAAGAATTAAGAAATAAGAAATATATTACTGTTGCAATAATACGATTTCACAGTAAAATGTGACCCTGGAGCACAAAACCAGTCTTAAGTCGCTGGGGTATATTTGTAGCAATAGCCAAAAACACATTCCATGGGTCAAAATTATTGATTTTTCTTTTATGCCAAAAATCATTAGGAAATTAAGTAAAGATCATGTTCCATGAAGATTTTTTGTAAAATTCCTACTATAAATATATCAAAATGTAATGTTTGATTAGTAATATGCATTGTTAAGAACTTCATTTGAACAACTTTAAAGGTGATTTTCTCAGTATTTAGATTTTTTAGCACCCTCAGATTCCAGATTTTCAAATAGATGTATCTCGGCCAAATATTGTCCTATCCTAACAAACCACACATCAATAGAAAGCTTATGTATGAGCTATCATATGATGTATATATCTCAGTTTTGTAAAATTTAACCTTATGACTGGTTTTGTGGTCCAGGGTCACATTTTTTTTTAATTATTATTATTTTAAAAAACATGTATATATTGTTATTATTATTTGCCATTAAATACTATCTTTTACACAACTGTAGAAAACGTAGCTTGTGCCATGCATGAAATAAATGGTCAGAAACGATGGAAATCTGTCAGAATGTGATCGGTTGGCGTTTGTCAGACTGAATGAAAGCTGAAATGCGATGACGTGAGAGACGGACTCTGTCTGGTGTTTTGTGGGAATCTCCAGCAGAAATAAGCTCATTGTGATGTTCACAGACGTCACTAAACCCACATCCAGAGACTGGATCTTCCTCTGAAGAGTCTGACAACAAACAGCCGTCTGTTTCCTGAAGAAGCGACACAAACCTGCCCACGTTCTCATCCGCACACAGACCATTACCTCAGAGCGTGTTCATCAAATCATCTCTTCCATCCTCTCATTAGTTCCTCTATTACACTGTCTGCACGACTGAATCGTCTTTAGACATTTTTGTTCTGTGTGAGGAATATTGGTTCAAAAGAGATGCATTTATTGTTTATTTTATTGTATTTTTATTGCCATTACTGTGTTGTTATTATCTTGATCTTTGTATTTTATTGTCTTTTATGTAATTGTATGGCACTTTGGTGCACACTGTGTTTTTAAGGTGCTTTATGAATAAATCTTTTTTGATTTGACTCCTGCTTTTGTAAAAGAATCAATCAACATGACTCTTGATCTACAGATTTGAATCAATTCAACGAATCATTCACTAAAATAAAATAACAAAAACATTATTTAAGCTTTTTATTTCAGCTACTTTCCAACACCAATATCATTGTTATTGTTATTTTAAATCTTTTTTATTTTATTTCATCTGATTTTGTTTTATTTATTTATTTACAAATATTTTCATTATTTATGTATTTTTCCTTTTTTTTAATTTTCAAAAATTTTCATAATTTATCTATTTTAATTTATTTATTTATTTTATTTATTTATTTTGACAAATAATTTCATTATTTATCTATTTTAATTAATTTGCTATTTTATTTTTACATTTTGTTTTATTATTTTTTTACATTTACAAATGCTTTCATAATTATTTTTTTATTTTATTTTATTTTATTTATTTATTTATTTATTTATTTTTTCATTTCTTTGATTTGTTATTTTTAATTGACAAATATTTTCATTATTCATGCTTTAATCTTTTGGCTTTTATGTTTTTTATTTTACAAATATTTTCATTATTCATCTATTTTAATGTATTAATTTATTTTCATTATGTATCTATTTCAATTTGTTTATTATTTTACTTTTAATTAATTTACAAATACTTTCATTATTTACCTACTTTATATATATATATATATATTTATTAGGGCTGTCAAATGATTAATCGCATCCAAAATAAAAGTTTATGTTTACATACTATATGTGTGTGTTTACTGTGTATTTATTACGTATATATAAATACACACACATACATGTATATTAAAGAAAAATTGGTTTAGATTTATATAGAAAATATCAAAAATTCTATATATAGTCTATATTAAATAGAAGTATAACTATTCATGTATATGTGTGTGTATATATATATATATATATATATATATATATATATATATATATATATATATATATATATATATATATATATATTTGGACTATTTTTTTAATGAACAAATACCTTATTATTTATCTATTGTAATTTTTAGTTTTTGTTTTATATTGTTTTTTTTATTTTGTTTTATTTTCTATTTTCAATTACAAATATTTTCATTATTTATCCATTTTAAATAATTAACTAATTTATTTGTTGTTTTTAAATTTAGAAATATTTTCATTATTGATCTATTTTGATTTATTTTTTATTTAAAAATTATTTATCTATTTAAATTTATTTTTATTTCTTTGTTTTGTTAATTTTTAATGTACAAATATTTTCCTTATTTTGTATTAAAAAATTGTTTAGTTTTATTTATTTTATTTATTTTTAATTACAATTTTTTTTTAATATGTTTTGTTTTGTTATTTTTTAATTTACAAATACTTTCATTATTTATCTATTTAAATATATTTATATATATTTAATTTGACAAATATTATCTATTTTAGTCAACAACAAAAAAAGGTTTATGCATGCATTTACATTGTTACTTGCTTTAACACATTTTCTGTCACTGTATGATTGACGATGGTCTGCTGAAGGTGTGTTTCTGTAACATAAACAGTGGTTCATCAGGTGTGTGATGAGGGTCAGCCGTACCTGGTGCAGGTGGTTCCCCAGAGCGAACTCCTGGAAGTATCCCGGCGCAGCAGACGAGGCTCTGATAGCCTCCCAGAGCCGGTGTCTGCAGGAGCCGCGGTAATGAGAACGAACCCCGACCGGAAGACTGTAGTTCCTGAAGACGAAGGCCTTCACCGGAGGACCGAGGTTCACCACTGTGCTCACCGCTGACACCTGCAGGACAAACACAACACCTGCTCAACCTCACAACATTTCACACACAGCCTTGTCTTTTATGACAAACATCATTAGAATATTAAGAAAAGATCATGTTCCATGAAGATATTTTGTAAATTTCCAACCGCAAATATAAACTTCATTTTTGATTAGTGATATGCATTGCTAAGAACTTCATTTGAACAACTTTAAAAACAATATTTAGATTTTTTTTGCACCCTCAGATTCCAGATTTTCAAAAAGTTGTATCTATATTACAAATATTTTCATTATTTACGTATTAATTTATTTTATTTTTTGTTTTATTTTTTCATTATTTAACTATTTTAATTAATTAAAAAAAGTTTTATTTTGGTTTATTTACAAATATTTTTATCAACTATTTCACTATTATTTTTTATTTTATTAAAAAAAAATTATTTTTAACATTTGCAAATATTTTCATTATTTATCTATTTCAATTTATTTTAAATTTTATTACATTTTTTGTTATATTATTTTCCCATAATTTTATTTATTTTCTTTCTATTTTTTGTTCTTTTTTTATTTACAAATATTTTAATTATTTATCAATCCTTATTTATTTTAATTATTTATTTTAATTAATTTTTAAATTTGCAAATATTTTCATTATTTTAAATTTATTTTTTATGTTTTTTTTTACCTTTTGTATTATTTTATATTTGCAAATATTTTAATTATTTATCCATTTTAATTTAGTTTTTTATTTACATTTACATAAAATGTTTCATTATTTATCTATCGTTATTTATTTGTAACTTTTTTTGTTTTATTATTTTTTACATTTCAATTTATTTTTCTGTTTTGTTCTTTTGTAATTTACAAATATGTTCATTATTTACCTTTTTAATCTAACTTTTTAATATGTGTATGCATGCATTTACTTACTAACGTTTCCTTTAAAAGGTCTTAAATTTACCCTCATAAAACCGGCCGAAATCATACAAATGTAAAAATGTGAAGCTACAATAATCTCGAGCATTTTAAACGTCTAAGAACTTCATTTGAACCACACACTGTATTACAAGGATGCCCTGCGGTACTTGGGATGTGTGCAAGCAAAAGACTTGCCAGGTAAATATTCTGACTGCTGGATGTTTATTTTAGACAGGATACTTAAGGAAACAGTGTCCTCTAGTGTTGGCCATAAATCAGCACATGCAGGTCAAAATATGAAGAAGAGCTGATACAGTGGTTCAAAGCTTTATCCCACAACAGAAGCGGAGCAACAAGAAAGAGTTTCACATGTAAATATATCTCAATCATAAACTCATTTTTTGTAGTAGATGTACAGTAAAAGATATTTCTATATTTTGTGTGTATTTTAATCTATTAAAATTGATAATGAAAATATTTGTAAATGTAAAAAATAATAAAACAAAAAATGTAAAGATAAATTAGGATAGATAAATAATGAACATATTTGTAAATTAAAAAAACCAAAAAACAATTAATAAAAAATAAGTTAAAATAAAAAATCATACGAAAATATTTGTAAATGTAAAAATAATCGAACACAAAAAGTAAACATAAATTAGGTTAGATAAATAATGAACATATTTGTTAATTAAATAAACAGAAAAAATAAAAACAAATTAAAATTGAAAAGGTAATGAAAATATTTGTAAATGTAAAAATAATAAAACAATGAAAATATTTGAAAAATAAATAAACATAATTAAAAATAATAATAAATAAAAACAAAAAAAATTAAATAGAAAAAGTAATGAAAATATTTGTAAATGTAAACATAATAAAACACAAAATTAAAAAATAAATTAGTACAGATAAATAATGAAAATATTTGTAAATTAAATAAACATAATAAAAATAAAATAAATCAAAACAAATTAAATTAGAAAAATAATTAAAAAAATATTTGTAAATGTAAAAATAATAAAACAAAAACACGTAATAAATTAGGATAGATAAATAATGAAAACATTTGTAAATTAAATTGACATTAAAATGAATTAAATTAAAAATAAATTCAAATAGATAATGAAAATTTGTAAATAAAAAAAACTAAAAAAAAAACCCCTGAAAACTAAAAAAACGTCTTAAATTGACTGTCATCGCATCTGCAGAAATCATGAAAATGTAAAAATGTGAAGCTACATTAATCTGTAGCATTTTAACCCTCTGTTGTTGAATTTATATATATATATATATTCGCCAATCTGCCTCCATTCAATTTTTTTATTTTTTAATTAACAAATATTTTCATTATTTAATTTTTTTTTTTTTTGATTCACAAAAAAAAATCATTATTTTAATTTATATATATATTTTTTTGCTTTTTTATTATTTCTCTTAATTTACAAATATTTTCATTATCTATTTTTAATCGATGTTTTGAACTATTCATGAACTTGAGTAAAACAAAATTAGAAATGTTGGCTTTTCCTATTAAATATTTTATATTTTTTTTTTCATATATACACATTTGACATTGCTGTTGTTTTTTTATTAAAAATTGTGTATTTATTTCAGTTTCAATTTATTTTATTAAATTCACAAATTATTTTTACATTTTTGTTTTTAACACAGTTTTTCTATTTTAATTATTTTATTTATTTATTTTAATCATTATTTGTACTTCTTCATGAATGTATTTCAAACTTGTTTCCCATGACTAATCTGCTTCCCCAGTTGTCTCAGTGTTCACTCATGAGTTCAGAAGTGAAGGAAGTGTTCGCTGGCGTACTTTAGGGCAGTCTGGGTCTCGAGTCGTCTCGATCAGCAGGTCCCAGCCCATCTTCTCCCTGTGTGGAGGTTCAGAGGAACAATCAGCTTTCAGGAAACACCAGATATTTGTGAAGCTTTCAGACACTCACTTCAGCACTTTCTCCCAGATCTGGCTGTCGTAGAAAGCGTGACTCCAGCTCATCTTCATGGTGCCCACGATCACGTTCTGCTTGAAGACGTCAGAGCTCAGCTTCCTGTAGAGATCCTCACAGTCCTTCAGAGGGATCTGGAAGACACCCAGCATGAAGCCCAGGATCGAACCTGAGGAGACGCAAACAATCATCAAACTATCGGCTTCAATTATTCGCCGTTCATATACACTGCTGCTCAGTAAGATTTTTAAATTAGACTTTTGTTTTAAAACAAAAAAATTTAATGAATTAAAATATAAATGGTAAAAAGTATTTGTAAAAAAAAAAAAAAAAAAAAATTAAATAGATAATGCCAATATTTGTGAATAAAAAAAATAATAATGAAAGTATTTGTAAATAAAAAAAGTAAAATAGATCAATAATGAAAATATTAGTAAATTAAAAAATATTATAATAAAACCAAAAAATTTAATAAATTCAAATATAAATAGTGAAAGTATTTGTACATTTTAAAAATAATCAAACTAAAATAAATTTAAATAGATAAATAATGAAAATATTTGTGAATTAATTTTTTTTTATTAATAAATTAAAATAAATATTTATTTAAATAAAAATACAGAAAAAAAACTGTAAGATTGTAAAATAATTAATGCAATTCAAAATAATGTTGATACCTTTTTCACTTCTTTGATAAATGTTAAAAAGAACAGCATTTGTTTAAAATAGACAACTTTTGTAACAATAAACACATTGTTCAAAGTTTGGTATCAGTAAGATTTTTAATGCTTTTTAAAAGAGACTTTTCTGCTTATCGAGGCTACATCTATTTGATTAAAAATACAGAAAAAAAAAATATTATTGTGAAATAATTAATGCAATTTAAAATAGCGGCTTTCTATTTTAATATACTTTAAAATGTAATTTATTCCTGTGATGTAAAGCTGAATTTTCAGCATCATTACTGCAGTCTTCAGCGTCACATGATCCTTCAGAAATCATTCTAATATACTGATTTATTATTTATTTGGAACCGTTGATACCTTTTTCACTTCTTTGATAAATAAAATGTTAAAAAGAACACCATTTATTCAAAAAAGAAACCTTTTGTAACAACAAACGCCTCGTTCAAAGTTTGGTAATGCATTACTTTTTAATTGACAAGAAAACATCTGAGTTAACTGGTGTTACTTATTTGAAAAAGTAACTCAGATTTTTTCTTGTCAATTAAAAAGTAATGCGTTACCAAACTTTTACCCCCCGAAATAACACAAATATCCTTTATTATATTTAATCTCATTTTATTAACCGATGTCTTTGCTGCTGACCTTCGATGATCCAATTCATCCAGACTAATAAGCAAAAACTACTCAAGATAATCGAACATTTGTTTTCCTTTTTTTTATCACTGAAGAGTTGACATTTGTTCTTCTGTGGTCTACTGTACAGACGTCAATCTACTTTTCTCTAAACCTGAGGCTTTTGCTGTGAAAAGGCTTTTACATTTGACAAAAATTCGTATGTAACACATGTAACACATTACTTTCCACAAAAAGTAACTCAGTAACGTAATTAGTTACTTTTCAAGGGAGTAACTCAATATTGTAACACATTACTTTCCATAAAAAGTAACTAAGTAACGTAATTAGTTACTTTTTAGGGAGTAACTCAATATTGTAACATTACTTTCCACAAAAAGTAACTCAGTAACGTAATTAGTTACTTTTCAAGGGAGTAACTCAATATTGTAACACATTACTTTCCACAAAAAGTAACTAAGTAACGTAATTAGTTACTTTTCAAGGGAGTAACTCAATATTGTAACGCATTACTTTCCATAAAAAGTAACTAAGTAACGTAATTAGTTACTTTTCAAGGGAGTAACTCAATATTGTAACACATTACTTTCCATAAAAAGTAACTAAGTAACGTAATTAGTTACTTTTCAAGGGAGTAACTCAACATTGTAACACATTACTTTCCATAAAAAGTAACTAAGTAACGTAATTAGTTACTTTTTAGGGAGTAACTCAACATTGTAACACATTACTTTCCATAAAAAGTAACTAAGTAACGTAATTAGTTACTTTTTAGGGAGTAACTCAATATTGTAACGCATTACTTTCCATAAAAAGTAACTAAGTAACGTAATTAGTTACTTTTCAAGGGAGTAACTCAATATTGTAACACATTACTTTCCATAAAAAGTAACTAAGTAACGTAATTAGTTACTTTTTAGGGAGTAACTCAATATTGTAACGCATTACTTTCCATAAAAAGTAACTAAGTAACGTAATTAGTTACTTTTCAAGGGAGTAACTCAATATTGTAACACATTACTTTCCATAAAAAGTAACTAAGTAACGTAATTAGTTACTTTTCAAGGGAGTAACTCAATATTGTAACACATTACTTTCCATAAAAAGTAACTAAGTAACGTAATTAGTTACTTTTCAAGGGAGTAACTCAATATTGTAACACATTACTTTCCATAAAAAGTAACTAAGTAACGTAATTAGTTACTTTTTAGGGAGTAACTCAATATTGTAACGCATTACTTTCCATAAAAAGTAACTAAGTAACGTAATTAGTTACTTTTCAAGGGAGTAACTCAACATTGTAACGCATTACTTTCCATAAAAAGTAACTAAGTAACGTAATTAGTTACTTTTCAAGGGAGTAACTCAATATTGTAACACATTACTTTCCATAAAAAGTAACTAAGTAACGTAATTAGTTACTTTTCAAGGGAGTAACTCAATATTGTAACACATTACTTTCCATAAAAAGTAACTAAGTAACGTAATTAGTTACTTTTTAGGGAGTAACTCAATATTGTAACGCATTACTTTCCATAAAAAGTAACTAAGTAACGTAATTAGTTACTTTTCAAGGGAGTAACTCAATATTGTAACACATTACTTTCCATAAAAAGTAACTAAGTAACGTAATTAGTTACTTTTCAAGGGAGTAACTCAATATTGTAACACATTACTTTCCATAAAAAGTAACTAAGTAACGTAATTAGTTACTTTTTAGGGAGTAACTCAATATTGTAACGCATTACTTTCCATAAAAAGTAACTAAGTAACGTAATTAGTTACTTTTCAAGGGAGTAACTCAATATTGTAACGCATTACTTTCCATAAAAAGTAACTAAGTAACGTAATTAGTTACTTTTCAAGGGAGTAACTCAATATTGTAACACATTACTTTCCATAAAAAGTAACTAAGTAACGTAATTAGTTACTTTTCAAGAGAGTAACTCAATATTGTAACGCATTACTTTCCATAAAAAGTAACTAAGTAACGTAATTAGTTACTTTTCAAGGGAGTAACTCAATATTGTAACACATTACTTTCCATAAAAAGTAACTAAGTAACGTAATTAGTTACTTTTCAAGGGAGTAACTCAATATTGTAACACATTACTTTCCATAAAAAGTAACTAAGTAACGTAATTAGTTACTTTTCAAGGGAGTAACTCAATATTGTAACACATTACTTTCCATAAAAAGTAACTAAGTAACGTAATTAGTTACTTTTCAAGAGAGTAACTCAATATTGTAACGCATTACTTTCCATAAAAAGTAACTAAGTAACGTAATTAGTTACTTTTCAAGGGAGTAACTCAATATTGTAACACATTACTTTCCATAAAAAGTAACTAAGTAACGTAATTAGTTACTTTTCAAGGGAGTAACTCAATATTGTAACACATTACTTTCCATAAAAAGTAACTAAGTAACGTAATTAGTTACTTTTCAAGAGAGTAACTCAATATTGTAACACATTACTTTCCATAAAAAGTAACTAAGTAACGTAATTAGTTACTTTTCAAGGGAGTAACTCAATATTGTAACGCATTACTTTCCATAAAAAGTAACTAAGTAACGTAATTAGTTACTTTTCAAGGGAGTAACTCAACATTGTAACGCATTACTTTCCATAAAAAGTAACTAAGTAACGTAATTAGTTACTTTTCAAGGGAGTAACTCAATATTGTAACACATTACTTTCCATAAAAAGTAACTAAGTAACGTAATTAGTTACTTTTCAAGGGAGTAACTCAATATTGTAACGCATTACTTTCCATAAAAAGTAACTAAGTAACGTAATTAGTTACTTTTCAAGGGAGTAACTCAATATTGTAACACATTACTTTCCATAAAAAGTAACTAAGCAACGTAATTAGTTACTTTTCAAGAGAGTAACTCAATATTGTAACGCATTACTTTCCATAAAAAGTAACTAAGTAACGTAATTAGTTACTTTTCAAGGGAGTAACTCAATAATGTAACGCATTACTTTCCATAAAAAGTAACTAAGTAACGTAATTAGTTACTTTTCAAGGGAGTAACTCAATATTGTAACGCATTACTTTCCATAAAAAGTAACTAAGTAACGTAATTAGTTACTTTTCAAGGGAGTAACTCAATATTGTAACACATTACTTTCCATAAAAAGTAACTAAGTAACGTAATTAGTTACTTTTCAAGAGAGTAACTCAATATTGTAACACATTACTTTTAAAAGTAACCTTCCTCAACACTGGTCATAAATGTCAGCTGTCTGAAAACACAGACCTGTGCTGACGCCGCAGATGTAGTCGAACAGCTGATGGACAGGTTTTCCTGACAGCTCCTGTAAGCGTTGTAGCGTCTGAAGGGCCAGCAGACCCCTGAAACACACCAGAAACACACCCCAAAACTCAGCTTTAACATCTCATTCAATACTGCATGCCAGTAATAAACCCATACAACCTTAAAATCAATCAGGTATCTCATATTCATTTAGTAAATTAAACAGGCTGTGGCACATTTAACTGCAAGATTCAATAATAAAGATGTGTTTTATTCAGTATTTACACAATGAAGTTGGTTTATGTTCTTATTTATCAATACGTATGAAGTAGGGGTCCATCAAAACTGGATTTTTGCTGATATAATAACATGTTTGAAGAAAAGCAACA
Source organism: Garra rufa (assembly GCF_049309525.1). Classification (NCBI taxonomy): domain Eukaryota; kingdom Metazoa; phylum Chordata; class Actinopteri; order Cypriniformes; family Cyprinidae; genus Garra; species Garra rufa. The sequence continues at coordinate 1,154,589 of NC_133385.1, forward strand.
TAAATATTATTGTGCAGACAGTAAATAAATCTATATACTCAATGTGTTAAATAACATTTTTAGTCTTGTTTTTCTGTGACGGGGCAAAAAGATAAATACCAGAGTTAACATTGATTTAAATGGCAGATACTGATTATGTTGTAACCAAAATACCAATAATAGCTCGGAAAACAAAGATCTTATGCATAATGAGGGATTGTTTATTGTAAACAATCCTGAAATACGTAGTTGAAATTCATGAGAAAAAAATCAATGTTTCGAGAATAAAGTCTAAATGTTCCGAAAAAAAAGTTGAAATTTGCAAGAATAAAATCGAAATTGACAATAGTTGAAATTACGCGGAAAAAAGTCAAATTGTTTCAAGAATAAAGTCGAAATATAATGAGAATAAAGTCCAAATTACAATAACGAAGTCGAAATATTTGGAAAATAAAGTTGAAATAATAAGAATTTTTTTTAAATGTTTTGAGAATAAGCTGAAATATAATGAGAACAAAATATTTGAGAATGAAGTCGAAATTACGAAAAGTCAAAATATTTCGAAAATAAAGTCAAAATTATGAGAATAAAGTCGAAATGTTTCGAGAATAAAGTTGAAATATGAGAACAAAGTACAAATTATGAGAAAAAAAGTTGAAATATTTCAAAAATAAAGTTGAAATTACGAGAAAAAACTCAAAATGTTTCGAGAATAAAGTCTAAATGTTCCGAAAAAAAAGTTGAAATTTGCAAGAATAAAATCGAAATTGACAATAGTCCAAATTACGAGGAAAAAAGTCAAATTGTTTCAAGAATAAAGTCGAAATATAATGAGAATAAAGTCCAAATTACAATAACGAAGTCTAAATATTTGGAAAATAAAGTTGAAATTATAAGATTTTTTTTTAAATGTTTTGAGAATAAGCTGAAATATAATGAGAACAAAATAATTGAGAATGGAGTCGAAATTACGAAAAGTCAAAATATTTCGAAAATAAAGTCAAAATTATGAGAATAAAGTCGAAATGTTTCGAGAATAAAGTTGAAAAATGAGAACAAAGTACAAATTATGAGAAAAAAAGTTGAAATATTTCAAAAATAAAGTTGAAATTAAGAGAAAAAACTCAAAATGTTTCGAGAATAAAGTCTAAATGTTCTGAATAAAAAGTTGAAATTTGCAAGAATAAAATCGAAATTGACAATAGTCCAAATTACGTGGAAAAAAGTCAAATTGTTTCAAGAATAAAGTCGAAATATAATGAGAATAAAGTCTAAATTACAATAACGAAGTCAAAATATTTGGAAAATAAAGTCAAAATTATGAGAATAAAGTCGAAATGTTTCGAGAATAAAGTTGAAAAATGAGAACAAAGTAAAAATTATGAGAAAAAAAGTTGAAATATTTCAAAAATAAAGTTGAAATTACGAGAAAAAACTCAAAATGTTTCGAGAATAAAGTCTAAATGTTCCGAAAAAAAAGTTTAAATTTGCAAGAATAAAATCGAAATTGACAATAGTCGAAATTACGAGGAAAAAAGTCAAATAGTTTCAAGAATAAAGTCGAAATATAATGAGAATAAAGTCCAAATTACAATAACGAAGTCGAAATATTTGGAAAATAAAGTTGAAATTATAAGAATTTTTTTAAATGTTTTGAGAATAAGCTGAAATATCATGAGAACAAAATATTTGAGAATGAAGTGGAAATTACGAAAAGTCGAAATATTTCGAAAATAAAGTCAAAATTATGAGAATAAAGTCGAAATGTTTCGAGAATAAAGTTGAAATATGAGAACAAAGTAAAAATTATGAGAAAAAAAGTTGAAATATTTCAAAAATAAAGTTGAAATTACGAGAAAAAACTCAAAATGTTTGAGAATAAAGTCTAAATGTTCCGAAAATAAATTTGAAATTTGCAAGAATAAAATCGAAATTATGAGAAGAGTCGAAATTATGAGAAAAAAAAGTCAAATTGTTGAGAATAAAATCGAAATATGAGAAAAGTCGAAATTATGAAAACAAAGTCTAAATATTTCGAAAAAAAAGTTGATATTATGAAAATAAAGTAGAAATTACAAGAATAAAGTCGAAATGTTTCGAGAATAAAGTCGAAATATTTTGAAAATAAGGTTGAAATTATGAGAATCAAGTTGAAATATTTCAAGAATCAAGTTATATAAATGTAGTATTAAAAACAGACTTGTGAAAGAGATAAAGTCATATTGTGCTTTCGGTTTACATTTGTCTGACAGATACTGTTCCAAAGCATAACGGCCCAAAACACAACTTTAAAGACCTTTTTATGCTAGAATAAGAAATTTAAATATATTTTAAAAACGTTTCAAATTGTAATGTGAGCGTGATAATATGGAGACAGTTTTGTTATGTTGATATCACAATATTGATAATATGGTTACATCCCTGATATACACTAACTGTGAACTGTGATCGTGTTTAAAGTGAAACACAGCCTTTAGAAGTGTAAATAATCACAGATCTGTATTGCAGTTTTTCTGTCTCCTTAAGGAGCTCTTAAAGGCTCTGAAGACTCTCACCGGGTTCCCCCTCCGTCGATGGCCAGGATGCGGACGCCGCGCTTCTTTACGGGTTCGATGTATCCCAGGAGAGCCAGAGCCTGACGAACCGCAGCCTGCAGACACACATCACCGGCCTGACGCAGACGCAGCAGACACGGGATCGCACGCTCCTGCAGAGAACACATGGAGATATCTGCTTACTTTTATTCATTTAACAGATGTGTTTATCCAGAGGTTCATATCTGATCTTCCTCTACAGCAACAGAAGCACAAAACCCACCGCAGCGCTTCACAAACATTCATGTTCCACTAAAACTGATCCTCCTCACGATCACACTCATGATATTTGCAGTCAAAACACACCTCATTTTATCTTTATGAAGTGAATTTGTTTATTTCATTTTAATTATGTTTTTCATGTTACTAAGCAATATTCACATCAAAATTATGGAGCATTTAGTTTTTTTTTAACATGTAAACAAAAAAGTGCCACTTAAAAAAAAAAAAAAAAAAATTATATACATTATATATATATATAAGATTACGAGAATGAAGTCGAAATATTTAAAGAGTGAAGTTGAAATATTACGAGAATAAAGTTGAAATTATGAGAATAAAGTCGAAATATTCCAAGAATAAAGTCAAATTGTTCTGAGAATAAAGTCGAAATGTAGTATTTTGGCTTTATTCTTGTAATATTTCAACTTTATTCTCGAAATGTTTCATCATTATTCTCGTAATATTTCAACTACACTCTCGTAATATTATCAAATTTATTCTCAGAGTATTTAAACTTTATTCTCATAATATTTCAACTTTATTCTCCTAATATTATTCGACTTTATTCTCCTAATATTATCCACTTCATACTAAAAATGTTTCAACATTATTCTCGTAATATTTCATCTTTACTCTCGTAATATTATCAAATTTATTCTCAGAGTATTTAAACTTTATTCTCTTAATTTCGACGTTAATCTCGTAATATTAAATTTTTAAAACTTTTTTACATTAAAATTTAAGATCTAACATTTAAGATTTAAATTAAGTTTTTTTTAATTTCACAAAACAAAATATGAAAATATATTTTGCTGTACATACTACAAAAAAATTAAGTGAGTGTATGAACTAAACAAGAACAAATATCTGCCAGTGGAGTCAGAAAAATCAACTTCATTCAGAGGAAACATGTTTTCATTCCTCACTGACAGATATTTGTGAACTGAATAAAAAAAGTTTTCTATTGATGTATGGTTTGTTAGGAAAGGACAATATTTGGCCAAGATACAACTATTTGAAAATCTAGAATCTGAGGGTGCAAAAAAATCTAAATATGGAGAAAATCGTTGTCCAAATGAAGTTCTTAGCAATGCATATTACTAATAAAAATTAAGTTTTGATGTATCAACAGTAAGAAATTTACAAAATATCTTGACAGAACATGATCTTTGGCTATTGTTAGGAATATACCTGTGCTGCTTTAGACTGGTTTAGTGGTCTTGTGGTGTGGTTTACAGCACACATACAGTATATGGAGCGAAGGCTCACCTGGACGGCCACCAATCGTGTTTCTGGGAACTCCAGCAGATGCAGACTGAGATCCTCCACCCGACGGATGTAGAGCCGCACATCTGACGCCCGCCGCAGAGCCTGAACCAGAGCCCTTGTGCGGTTATCCACACTCACACGAGCGATGATCTGAAACACACACAACACCATCCTCATCTTCATCTTCATCTTCAGCACTCAGTCTGATCAGCAAAAATACAGCAGGAATAATAAGAATAATAACAAAGAGCAATAAACGCTGCAACTTAGTGTGTTCATAATTAAGATAATGAATTAAAATAACACGGTTTAACTTGAAGAAATTGTGACAAATATATTACTATTGCACAGTTGAATGTGTTTTACTAGCACTGCTACTAATACAATTATTATGAAAACATAATTTAAGGCATAATCACATGTTTTCTTTCATGCTTTAATTTTAACAGTAAACCTCTGCAGCACTTTGTTGACAAAAAGGGTTTGTTTAATTTTCATTAGATTAAAATAATGCCGTGCAGTGATGAATCACGATCAGTCCCACCTTAAAAGTTTTTTTTATTTATTATGTATATATAAATGCACACACATGCATGGATATATTTAAGAAAAAGATGTTGTTTATACAAAAAAATGTATTTCTATATAAAATTAATTTTATCGTTAAAAATATATACATGTAAATATTTTTAAAATATACACCATTTGTGTGTGTGTTTATATATACACAAATAGTAAATATACTAAGTACACACTCCTACATTATGTAAACAAAAACCTTTATTTTGGAAGTGATTAACTAGATTAATTAAATTAGTGTTTTATGTCTTTATGGCTCTGTTACTGTTTAAAAAATTAGTTGTTATGAATTCAATTAAATACAGATGCTTTTGATTATTTAAAAAGAATATATGAACAAAACAGAATCTAAGAAAAATAAAACATTTCTTAGGAACCTTAATAATTTAGATGTTTTGTTAAACTTTTAATAAATTGTTGTCAAATTGTATAAGTTTCATGATTTCAATTAACTAGACATGCTTTTTGCTTAATACAAAAAAATCAAATTAAAATGCAAAAAAAAAAAAAAAAAAAAGGATTCATGTATTTGAGCCAGATTGCTGCTGTCTAGTTAAAAATAACAATAACATCAATTTCATAACAGGCCAAAATTATGTAATGACAATAACAGCTTCCAGAGAAGAACTACAGATTTTATCCTCAGAAAATGTGGATATTTCAAACATTATCCAACTATTTTTTTTTTTTTGTATTTATTTGCTTTAAACCATTTCTATTAAGATGAGACACTACAGGTGAATAGGGTAAAAAAAATAAAAAAAAATAATAATAGTTATCATCTTACTTACCCAGTTGATTGATTACATTAATAATTGCAAACATTTTCTGTGTTACACGTTTTCTAAAATGTTAGGTTTAAATATGCAAATGAGCATTATTTAATGCAATATTCACTAATTTGTATACATTTCTAGAACAAAAATTTTAAACACTGGATGAAGTCAGATTCAAAATGTTTAATTTTTTTGACATATTAGAGTCAAATGTGTTTACAGACACATTTTGCCACTTCGTAATTCAGAAAAAACTTTGACAGAAAACAATGTATTTTTTAGCATTTTTAAGGGAATAAAATGTTGTATAAAATCCAGCAAATTCTATCTGAACAAATCCCTCTGTAAAATCCTTCAGGACATAGACAGGGATAAAAGTGTAAAGTGTGGTGTGTGTAAGTGCTGCTGAAGTGGAGATTTATGGCTCAGTGTAGGAGAAAAAAGTCTTGGCCTTTAAAAATATGTATTGTGATTGAAATCTATTGAAACAAATAGATAAAGTGCTATAAAAGAAACTTAACAGTGTCTTTTGGGTGTTTTCTTTCCACTAGTCTGAAAAAACACTTCATGAAACACCAAAAAGTCCAAAATCTCAAACTTGACAGGTGCATTAAAAAAAACAGCATTTTTGCCTGCAGTGTCTCCTCTTAAATACGCAAAAATGAAAGTGGTCAAAAAAAGTGTATAATATCAGTATTATCCATGCACTGCTCATTATTTGTGGATTCATGTTTGTTCAAATGCGTGACTTTATGAGGCTTGTGTTGTGTGTTTGAGGTCAGGCTGGTGTCTATATGATTGAACACTAACTAATAACTTCACTCAAGAGCTCTGGAGAGATTTCAGCATGTGTGAGAACGGAGTTATGAGCAACGAGAGTCTGGTGGGAGTTTATTTTTGACAAAGCTTTCCTAGAAAACACGTGTGACGTCATCAGAGGATCATATTCAGCAGATCAGCATGTGGAGCATGTCAACACGTGAACAAGACCTCAACACATACACTAGTGTTCAGAAGTGTGTGCATTCAAATAAACTGGTCAAAGACAACATTTATAATATTATACAAAAGATTTCCATTTTAAATAAATGCTGTCTAAACTTTCTGTTCATCTGTGAATCCTGAAAAACAAAATAATAAAGTCGAAACACTACGAGAAAAAAGTCGATAATATTACGAGAATAAAGTCGAAATACTACAAGAATAAAGTCAAAACACTACGAGAATAAAGTTTAAATATTACGAGAATAAAGTCGATAATATTACGAGAATAAAGTCAAAACACTACGAGAATAAAGTTTAAATATTACGAGAATAAAGTCGATAATATTACGAGAATAAAGTCAAAACACTACGAGAATAAAGTTTTAATATTACGAGAATAAAGTCGATAATATTACGAGAATAAAGTCAAAACACTACGAGAATAAAGTTTAAATATTACGAGAATAAAGTCGATAATATTACGAGAATAAAGTCAAAACACTACGAGAATAAAGTTTTAATATTACGAGAATAAAGTCGATAATATTACGAGAATAAAGTCGAAATACTACGAGAATAAAGTTTAAATATTACGAGAATAAAGTCGATATTACGAGAATAAAGTCGAAATACTACGAGAATAAAGTTTAAATATTACGAGAATAAAGTCGATAATATTACGAGAATAAAGTCAAAACACTACGAGAATAAAGTTTAAATATTACGAGAATAAAGTCGATAATATTACGAGAATAAAGTCGAAATACTACGAGAATAAAGTTTGAATATTACGAGAATAAAGTCGAAATACTACGAGAATAAAGTCAAAACACTACGAGAATAAAGTTTAAATATTACGAGAATAAAGTCGATAATATTACGAGAATAAAGTCGAAATACTACGAAAATAAAGTTTGAATATTACGAGAATAAAGTCGAAATACTACGAGAATAAAGTCAAAACACTACGAGAATAAAGTCGATAATATTACGAGAATAAAGTCGAAATACTACGAGAATAAAGTTTGAATATTACAAGAATAAAGTCGAAATACTACGAGAATAAAGTTTGAATATTACAAGAATAAAGTCGAAATACTACGAGAATAAAGTCGATATTACGAGAATAAAGTCGAAATACTACGAGAATAAAGTTTAAATATTACGAGAATAAAGTCGATAATATTACGAGAATAAAGTCAAAACACTACGAGAATAAAGTTTAAATATTACGAGAATAAAGTCGATAATATTACGAGAATAAAGTCGAAATACTACGAGAATAAAGTTTGAATATTACGAGAATAAAGTCGAAATACTACGAGAATAAAGTCAAAACACTACGAGAATAAAGTTTAAATATTACGAGAATAAAGTCGATAATATTACGAGAATAAAGTCGAAATACTACGAAAATAAAGTTTGAATATTACGAGAATAAAGTCGAAATACTACGAGAATAAAGTCAAAACACTACGAGAATAAAGTCGATAATATTACGAGAATAAAGTCGAAATACTACGAGAATAAAGTTTGAATATTACAAGAATAAAGTCGAAATACTACGAGAATAAAGTTTGAATATTACGAAAATAAAGTCGAAATACTACGAGAATAAAGTCAAAACACTACGAGAATAAAGTTTAAATATTACGAGAATAAAGTCGATAATATTACGAGAATAAAGTCGACAATATTTTGAGAATAAAGTTGATAATATTACGAGAATAAAGTTTAAATATTACGAGAATAAAGTCAATAATATTGTGAGAATAAAGTTGAAATATTACGAGAATAAAGTCGATAATATTATGACAATAAACTCGATAATATTACGAGAATAAAGTTTAAATATTACGAGAATAAAGTCGATAATATTAAGAAAATAAAATCGATAATATTACGAGAATAAAGTAGATAATATTACGGGAATAAAGTTTAAATATTACGAGAATAAAGTCAATAATATTGTGAGAATAAAGTTGAAATATTACGAGAATATAGTCGATAATATTATGACAATAAAGTCAATAATATTATTACGAGAATAAAGTTTAAATATTACGAGAATAAAGTCGATAATATTAAGAAAATAAAATCGATAATATTACGAGAATAAAGTAGATAATATTACGGGAATAAAGTTTAAATATTACGAGAATAAAGTCGATAATATTATGACAATAAAGTCGATAATATTACGAGAATAAAGTCGATAATATTAAGAAAATAAAATCGATAATATTACGAGAATAAAGTAGATAATATTACGGGAATAAAGTCAATAATATTGTGAGAATAAAGTTTAAATATTACGAGAATATAGTCGATAATATTATGACAATAAAGTCGATAATATTACGAGAATAAAGTCGATAATATTATGACAATAAAGTCGATAATATTATTACGAGAATAAAGTTTAAATATTACGAGAATAAAGTCGATAATATTAAGAAAATAAAATCGATAATATTACGATAATAAAGTAGATAATATCAAGGGAATAAAGGTTAAATATTACGAGAATAAAGTAGATAATATTACGAGAATAAAGTCGATAATATTATGAGAATAAAGTTTAAATATTACGAGAATAAAGTAGATAATATTATGAGAAAAAAGTTAATAATATTACGAGAATAAAGTTTAAATATTACGAGAATTAAGTCGATAATATTATGACAATAAAGTCGATAATATTATTACGAGAATAAAGTAGATAATATTACGAGAATAAAGTTTAAATATTACGAGAATAAAGTTTAAATATTACAAGATTAAGTCGATAATATTACGAGAATAAGGTTGATAATATTACGAGAATAAAGTTTAAATATTACGAGAATAAGGTTGATAATATTACGAGAATAAAGTTTAAATATTACGAGAATAAAGTCGATATTACGAGAATAAAGTCAATATTATTAAGAAAATAAAGTCGATAATATTACGAGAATAAAGTCGATAATATTACGAGAATAAAGTTGAAATATTACGAGAATAAAGTTTAAATATTACGAGAATAAAGTCGATAATATTACGAGAATAAAGTTGAAATATTACGAGAATAAAGTTTAAATATTACGAGAATAAAGTCGAGAATATTTCGAGAATAAAGTCGATATTACGAGAATAAAGTCAATATTATTAAGAAAATAAAGTTTAAATATTACGAGAATAAAGTAGATAATATTACGAGAATAAAGTTTAAATATTACGAGAATAAAGTTTTAATATTACGAGAATAAAGTCGATAATATTACGAGAATAAGGTCGATAATATTACGAGAATAAAGTTGAAATATTACGAGAATAAAGTCGATAATATTACGAGAATAAAGTTTAAATATTTCGAGAATAAAGTTTAAATATTACAAGATTAAGTCGATAATATTACGAGAATAAGGTCGATAATATTACGAGAATCAAGTTTAAATATTACGAGAATAAAGTCGATATTACGAGAATAAAGTCAATATTATTAAGAAAATAAAGTTGATAATATTACGAGAATAAAGTCGATAATATTACGAGAATAAAGTTTAAATATTACGAGAATAAAGTTTAAATATTACGAGAATAAAGTCGATAATATTCCGAGAATAAAGTTGAAATATTACGAGAATAAAGTTTAAATATTGCGAGAATAAAGTCGATAATATTACGAGAATAAAGTTGAAATATTACGAGAATAAAGTCGATAATATTACGAGAATAAAGTTGAAATATTACGAGAATAAAGTCGATAATATTTCGAGAATAAAGTCGATATTACGAGAATAAATTCAATATTATTAAGAAAATAAAGTCGATAATATTACGAGAATAAAGTTTAAATATTACGAGAATAAAGTTTAAATATTACGAGAATAAAGTTTAAATATTGCGAGAATAAAGTCGATAATATTACGAGAATAAAGTTGAAATATTACGAGAATAAAGTCGATAATATTACGAGAATAAAGTTGAAATATTACGAGAATAAAGTTGAAATATTACGAGAATAAAGTCGAGAATATTTCGAGAATAAAGTCGATATTACGAGAATAAAGTCAATATTATTAAGAAAATAAAGTCGATAATATTACGAGAATAAAGTTTAAATATTACGAGAATAAAGTTTAAATATTACGAGAATAAAGTCGATAATATTACGAGAATAAAGTTGAAATATTACGAGAATAAAGTCGATAATATTACGAGAATAAAGTTGAAATATTACGAGAATAAAGTCGAGAATATTACGAGAATAAAGTGGAATTACAACGAAAATTGTCTAAATAAGTCAAAATATTACAGGAATATAGTCAATATATTTTGAGAATAAAGTCGAAATATTTCTAAAAAATGAAGTCGAAATACTATGAGAATAAAGTTCAGCTTTGATCACAGGAATAAATCACAGTTTAACAGATATTCACATAGTGACCAAAATCCCTTCTGTGAAAAATGTTTACTCTAAATATGTCAAAATAAAATAAACAAGTATTTTGAAACTGACTTCATCCAGTTTACATTTTTGTACTAGAAATGTATGCAAATTAGTGCATATTTCATTAAATAATGCCTCAGTTGCATATTTAAACCTAACATTTTAGAAAACTTGTAATACAAAAAATGTTTGCAATTATCAAAGTAATCAATCAACTGGGTGAGAGAGGTCATAACTATTAGTTAATTTTTTACCCTATTCACCCGCAGTGTCTGGCCTTAAGGTGCCTGCTCAGAATCATAAGACATCATTGTTCAGAAATCTCAGCAAATATTTGAATCCATGCGTACCTTCTCTCTCTGGAGCAGCAGACGTCTGGCTCTCTCCTCTCTCTGATCCTCGCTCTGGATGGTTTCCCTGTGTTCAGCATCATCAGAAGCAGAAGCAGCTTCATCCTGCTCCGGCGGTGTGTTTTTGGGCTCAGTTTTGAAGCGGGGGACCAGCGGCTTGATGTAGCTCCCAATGTAGCTCAAGTGACTCCCGAGTCCTTTCCCGAGAGAGACCGAGGGTTCAGTGCGAGGCGTCTCTGGGTGAGAGTCTGGGCCGGGTTTGGTCAAGCTGCTGAAGTAAGAGTTGATATGCTGAGACAGATAGTCGTAAGTCTCTCCCAGATGAACGCTGAGGGAGCCCGGGTGGAAGAGGGGTGTGGCCTGTTTTGTGGGCGGGGCCTGGTGTGTGGTGGGTGGAGCTGTTCCAGTTACTTTGCATTCCTTTTGTTCCTGGATCTCAGTCGCAACAACTGCTGAGGGCGGGGTCTGTTGTGTGGTGGGCGGAGTCTGTTGGATAGTGGGCGGGGCTGTTTCGGTCAGTCTGCCCACCTTCTCTTCTTTGATTTCAGTTGCAGTTGCAACAAATGTGGGGGGAGGAGCCTGTGATGAAACAGGTGCAGAGTTATTAGTTACATAAAACTAAAACCAAAATCATAAATAAATACTTTTGTTACATGAATGTTAAATTAAAAAGGCAACAGTTTCCAATACAGCAGTTCTCATTTTAATTTAGTTTAGCTTGATGTACTAAAATAACTAAAACTTAATCAAAATAAAAAAAACAAAGTTTAACAATACAAAAATGAAAATCATGAAAAAAAAAAAACATTTGTTACTAGAAATATGTTAAATGAAAAAAAGTACAAACTAAACAAACACTTAACTATAACTCAATTAAAATTAATAAAGAAAAAATATATAGATCTTTTTAAAACGAAGAAAATTCATTAAAATGAAGGCCTGAAACAAACCAAAAAAGTTAAAATCTTTAACGTAAAAAAATAAAAAATAAAAACATTAAAATTAATAAAAACTATAGAGACATATTCAAAACCAACAAAAAATTGTAAAAATGCAAAAAAAAATAAAGATAATAAAAAAATAAATAAAGAAGCATAAAACAGACAAATGTTAAGGAATAAATGCAAAATATTTAAAAAAATATATATTTGTATAAAAAATCTTATATAATATAACATAATACACAACTACTTTTAACAAGGTGTTTTTAACAAGTGGAAAACTACAAACAAACTAAAACTGAATTAAAATTTATGTAGAAAAAAAAAGTATTTTTAAAAACAAAAACAACAACAAAAAATATTAAAATGAAGGCATGAACAAAAATGTTATCTCCACGGCAAGTTTAACTTATGTACTAAAATAATTAAAACTAAGAATTAAAATTAATTAAAGCTATTTAGACATATTTAAAAAAAACAACAACAACTAATAAAATGATAAAAACACAATAAAAGCACTA
>NC_133385.1:1167738-1416728 GCF_049309525.1 Garra rufa
AGATTTATTTTACAATTACTTTTTAATTTAAATTTGTAAATATTTAATTTAACTATCACTTCTTTTTATTATTATTAATTCACAATCCTCCGTTTGGGAAACCCTGATATATCGATGAATACAAATGATGAATCTGATTAATTTGATACAAACGTATCAAAACGATACGAGTTTGATGAATGAGAAACAAGATGAAAGCTCAGTGAATGGAGTAAAGATACTCTTGTGTTTCTGGCCTTTCTCCTGCAGCATCTTCTGTCTGAAGGACACTTGGTTTTGTGCTGTGCTCATTTGTGTTGTTTCTCCAGACGATGGAAAGCAAATGTTTGCTCAGCGCGACTCTGAACTCTGAATGCATTAACATTAACATTCCCATCTCTCTCTCTCTCTCTTTCTCTCACACGCAGATTAACAAACACCAACAAAATACACACAGACCCCTCCTCTCTCGCTCTCTCTCTCTCTCTCTCTCTCTCTCTCATGCTAATTTCTGACAGCGCCTTCTAAAAACCAGGCCTTGTTAGCATGCAGAGCCAACAAGAGCGCTATCTCACACACAAACACACACACACACACAAAACAAAAAACTCTTCATCCTCCAGTTAATGCTGTAAATAATCCCATCTACATCGAACAGCTCACTGCAGAAACTCAACCTCAGATCAGTTCAAACTCATTAAAATGAGACGAAAGAGCCAAACATGACCCTGATGGGACCCATAGAGTTATCACTATTCATATTTTTATTTCATATTAATATTATTAATTCATCTTTATTTAAATTTTAGTTAAAGTATTAGTATTTTTATTACTATTATTAAAAAACAAGTTTGTACAAACTTTAATTTTTTTTATCATTATTTATGTTCATATTTGTATTCACATTTATTTTAATATTTTATATTTATTTATATTTATTATTAATATATTTTTTTCATGTCTTCAGTAATCTTGCTGTGTTTCTTTGGCATTTGTTTTTTAAAAATATTATTATTAATATTATTATTACTATTATGAAAAATGTCTATAGTTTTCATAAATTTCATTACAGTTCATATTAAATTGTGATTTTTGTTTTGTAAATACTTATCAATTTTATTTCATTTTAGTATCATTTATATTTTGATTTACATTTATTTAAATATTTAATGTTTTTATTAATATATATTTTATATATTATAATATATATTTATTGTAATATAATATATGTATTTTTATTTTAGTTAGTTTTTGTAATTTTGTTGTGGTTTTTTTTTTGGCATTATTAGTATTATTAAATATCATTTTGGTATTTTGGTCATTAAAGTTTAAGTATCATTATCTATATCCATATTTCTAATTATGAAATATTAATAATATTATACATTAGTTTTTATATTACTTTATTATGTACGTTTTAGTCATTTTTGTGTTTTTTTTTTACAATTACTTTTTTAAAACTCTAGCTTTATTTAATTTTGATATTTTTTATTAATATTATTTTTTTATTAATATTTAGATTTAGTTTCCTGTCTTCATTGTAATTTTAGTTAGTTGTAGTAATTTTGTTTTTTACACTGTATTATTACAATAATTATTATTATTTTGAAAATGTCTATTTTATTAATTTCATTACAGTTTTAGTATTATCTATATTCAGAATTCTATTTAATATGAACATTATGAATTCATTTTTATGTTCATTTTAATTAAAGTTTTAGTTATTTTTAGCTTTTTTACTTTTATAAATTTGATTTCATTTTAGTATCATTATTTAAACTCCATTCAAACTTCCATTCTAATATTTCTCATCGATTGAACTATCTAGCCTAGCCTAGCAACTACAATCATGCTAATACCTTGCTAATCATGCTAGCAACATGCTAATCATCTAATCCATCTATATAAAGTTCAAAACTTTTACAGCTTCTTTCAACTTTTAAGCTAGACTTTCTCAAGCCAACCTGAAGTTTATATTGATAAGCTTTTTTTATGTAGTTATTATTGTTATTAATTTGTTTCAAACTAGCTTTAGTTTTATTGAACACTAAAGCTGTGTTGTGATTGGACGAGGCTCTGTGAATGTGTCGCTCATTTGCATATGTAAACAGTCAAATGTACGAGTGACTGTGATTCGTCAGAATCTGAAGGAATCTCTGAACCAGAGGCTGATTTTATGCATGAGCAGCAGCTGATCAATCATTGGACGGCTCCCGTTTCCATGACAACGAACCGCTTCCAGAAATCCATTTCCTGCTTTAGTCCTGTTGACCTTTTCAATAAGCAAAGAGGAAAAGCTGCATTCATTCGCCTGATTCTCCACCAGCATCAAATACATCAGCAGAACTACTACTACACAACTACACTAGTCTCATCGGAAGATAATTAATGACATCTTTTGAATATTTGATAAAAGCTGAACTCCATCTCAATCAGTATTTGACTCATTCACATGCAGCTGTAATGAGCTCATACTCATTTATAGGACAGAATTAGTACACATTCATATTTCACACCGCAGGACCATTCAGAATCAACTAGAAAGTGTTTAAATATGGAGAACGCTGCAGAGATGAGGTATTTCTGTCTTGTTCTCCAGTACAAATGTATAAATCAAGACACATTTACTGGAAAAACAGAATGATTTAAGATAAAAAGTTCATTATTTTGAATATAAATATACTAGAATTAAATATAAAGTCATTTGTGGTTTGTTATTATAGTTAACTACAAAAAAAAACATATATTGAATGATTAATATTTTGTATTACTATTTTTATTTTCTAATACTTATTCAAATATATTCAAATACATTTTATTAATATTTTTAATAGTTTTTATTTTTTTATATTTTCTGTTTTTATTAAAAACATCTGAAATAAAATGTTAAATGTTAATGTTAAATAAAATTAAAAAGATGTTATTATAATTATTATTAAGTTTATTTTATTTCTATACAATTTACTTTTTATTATAATTTTATTTGAGCAAGTTTTCAGCATTTTTCATTTTCACTTGGTTTATCTCGATTTACTAAAATAACGTTTAATAAAAAATCTATATAGAATTATTTAAAACAACAAAAACTAATAAAAAACAAAATATAATAAAAAGTTAACTAAAAACATATATTGAATAAATATTTTGTATTCATATTTTTTATTGATTAAATCATATTTTTATTACTATTTTGAATTCGTTTTTACTTTTTATATTTTCTGTTTTTATTTAAAAACTTTTTTATGTTAAATGTTAAATATATAATAAATTATATTATATTTATATTTTTTATTTCTATTTAGTTTACTTTTTATTTAAATTTTATTTCAATATTTTATTTTTTTATTTTATTTACATTTTTTATTTCAAGTTTCATACATTTCTCATTTTTAATTGGTTTATCTTGATTTACAAAAATACCAAAAAAACTAAATCTATATAGAATTATTTAAAACAACAAAAACTGATAAAAACAAAATATAATAAAAAAGAGCAATAACATTGCTACAAATTTTAATAAAAAAAACATACTGAATGTAAGTTTGCAAGATTTTTCATTTTCATAGTTTTATCTTAATTTACTAAAATAACTTAAACAAAAAAATCAATATTTTAAAATCCATATTTGAAACACCGAAAACTAAAAATGACTAAAAAACGTAACTAAGAAGAAAATAAAAGCAGAAAATAAAATGTAAAATATTAACAAAAACAGTATGCCGATAATACTTAAATAGCACTAGTGTTCAGATATTTATACCGGAAAACAAGACCAGAACAAAACATCAGAAGTAGTGCAGTGCAGATCAAGCGTATAAATAAAAGATGAACAAGTGTTGTGTGATGTTTTCTAAATGGATCTCCAGCTCAAACACACACAGATGAGTCAGCGTCAGCAAACGGCGCTCAGTCGAGCTGCTAATGGCAGTGATTGTGATGCTAATGTGAGCCGGGCTCTTTCGCTCATTCCACGCTAGTCTCGGATCAATAGCGGCGTCAGGATGTGCTGACCGTCGCTCCACCGGCGCTTTACTGCTATTGTGACTGTCGAAGCTTCTGCATACATTCACAACACAACAACAGACAGATGAGATGATAAACACACATCAGTCCAGTGCGTTTACACCCATAGATCAGTCATTGAACACGGAAGATGTGGAGCTCAGAGCGCTGCTGACAGCTCCATCCATCACCTCAAACATCACACACCTGCTGCTCTCAGATCAGTCCCTAAACAACACACTTCTGATCACTGCAACTATCCACAGACTGTGGTTTGAAAATCTGTGGCAGCCCATAGAACTCAAAAAGATTTGTGGCAGCACCACCTTGTGGTCAAAAGTTAGCAAAAAAGGTAATAACATTTGATTAAATTGGTAATGAAACTGGTCTTCATATATTTCTTGGGTCATGCAAAGAACATCGATTTCAATTATGCCAAAACTGGCTTCCTGTCCGGCATTTTATCAATTGTTGAAAACCTACTTTTTAGTACTCCTCCTAGACTATTGCTCCGATTTTCACCAAATTTGACTTTGATCACCTTCAGACCATGCTGGCACAAAGTTATGGATTTCAAGTCGATTAGTCAAACCGTTCTCGAATAATGCTGGAACAAATTCTACGAAAGCATGCAAAAATGGATGTGAGGCCTATATCTCCGCAACGGTTTGGCATTTTGAGATCAAACTTGTGGGATTTTGTGGGAAAGTTATACAATTTGGCGCACATATAGAGGACAGTCTCAACATTAACCATAGCAAGATTGGAGCCTCTAACTCAAACTCTCTAGCATTCGAGAAACCGAGTTGAATTAACATCAAAATTTAAAAATCATAAAGTTTAGTTTTTCCACTATTTTTGATAGTTCATAAAACCTACTTTTTTCGAACTCGTCCTAGATGGTGTGTCTGATTTTCTCCAACATTGGCCGAGATCATCTTCAGGCCCCTCTCTAGCGCCACTGCTTGGTTAAAGTTTCACTCATGTTTAATAATAACTTATGAACCGTAAGGTCTGAAAGAAAAATTCCTCTGAATCCTTGGCTCATGTTGAGTCGAATTAACACTAAAATGTAAAAATTTTAACGTTCAGTTTTTTTTATTCACTATTTTTAATAGTTTGTAAAACATACTTTTCCAAACTTATCCTAGACGGTTTGTCTGATTTTCACCAAAATTGGCTCAGATCATTTTCAGACCATGCTGGCAAAAATTTATGGAATTCAAGTTGATTAGTCAACCCATTCTCAAATAACACATGAACGAATTTGATGAAGAACATGCAAAAATGGATATGGGGCTATATCTCTGAAAGGGTTTGACATATTGAGACCAAACTTGGTGTGTGTTATAATAAGCATGACCTTAGGCTACATGCGGTGTTTTGGCACAGTGCAACCTAGTGGTCAGAAGATATGAAAAATTGTTATTTTTGCTTATAATTTCTGAATGCTTTAGCCAAAAATCACTGGTCTTTATAGATTCGGTGGAGCATGCCGGGTTGAACCATAACCAATATTCACATGTCAGCCATTTTGGGTGTCGGCCATTTTTAATTTTGTCATAAAATGTTAGATTTTATGAACGCATTTCCGAATCACTACAAAACTCGGTAAGTGTCTTCGGCATCATGCCCTGATGGTACTCAAAAAGCTTTCTGTCAGTGCCACTTTTGGACAAAAGTTATGAAGACATTTGCAAAAACGTTAATTTGACTAAATTGGTCTATTGTAATGAAACTGGTCTTGATATATTCCTTGGGTCATGCCAAGAACATCGATATCAATTATGTCAAAATTGGCCAAACTACCTGTCCACCATTTTGATTAAGGTTAAAAACCTACTTTTTAGTACTCCTCCTAAGCTATTGCTCCGATTTTCACAAAATTTGGCTCAGATCATCTTTAGACCATGCTGGCAAAATGTTATAGAATTCAAGTTGATTTGTCAAACCGTTCTTGAATAAGGCATGAACAAATTTGACATAGAGCATGCAAAAATGGATGTGAGGCTACATCTCTACAACGGTTTAGCCTATTGAGACCAAACTTGGTGTGTGTTATAACAATTATGACTTGAGGCTACCTGCACAGTTTCGGTGCAGCGCCACCTAGTGGTCATGAGATATGAAACATTTATATTTTTGCTTATAACTTCTAAATGCTTTGGCCAAAAATCACAAAACTCGTCTTTTTAGATTCAAAGGAGCATGCCGAGTCGAACCCTATCCAATTCCAAGTCAGCCATTTTGAATTTTGTTGTGAAATGCTACATTTTACGAACACATTTTTACGTCCACGCCACATAAATTCAGTAACAGCACCACCTATTGGTCAAGAGTGATAAACCATTCATTAACCATAATAATAAAATGTCCAAAAATGCTAATAACTTTTGATTGCATTAGCCTATTGTAATTAAAATATAATCCTCAAAATAATCCTTAGGTCATGCTGACAACATACATACCAATTATTCCCATCCGCCATTTTGATTTATGTTGAAAATCTACTTTTTCGAACTCATTCTAGACCATTGTTTTGATTTGAATCAAAATAAAGTCAGATTATCTTCAGACTGCGCTGACAAAAAGTTACGGATTTCATGTCGATAGACGAAACCGTATTCGTACAGCGTCACAACAAATGAGTCATGATGCTAAAATGACTAAGGCTGTATCTCTGCAGAGCTTGGAATCATTTTTTAGTCTCATTAGGATCTTTTGAGGAATGTTTGTTTCTAGAAGCTTTACTTTCTCTGTTTCCTCGATCTTCACAAGCCTCCAAAACGTCTCACATCATCTTTTGAAGAAAGTTTATTTGCTCATTTCTCAATCCTCATTATATTGCATTGCATTATATGTTTGGATCATTTCCATCTCATCTTACTAAGACATATTATTGGACATACAGAGTGACCACTGATATTTACATCGTTTTATGTCAGCATTTGCTCTACTGCTATAAAGATCCCAGTGATTTACATTACAAACTCAGTTTGAGTCTCTGAATGAAACCAAGCAGAATAAAACATAAAATACACATGCAACTGTTTTAAAGTAATGTGTAAAAGGTACTGTAATGTGTGGCTCTCATTGAGTCTGTGCTCTTGTGAAAAGCCTCTTCAGACTCTCAGACTCCATCTGCTCGTCTCAAAGGTTTCCTCTGAAGAACTCACTCCCACTCCATGGTCTTGGGAACAGTATATCCCTCTGAACACACACAGAAAGACGTCTCATTGTGGCCACGGCGTGTAAAAGTGTACGATCCCGTCCGGCTCGGCCTCTATTGTGCCTGTAACGCACTAACCTGACACCCCATTGTGTGGGACCATGAAAGGACATTTAATGTAAGACTTCTACCTTCGGTGTCGAACTACGTGAAGCGTGAGAAACGAGTGCAGGAAATCAAATGCAATTAGCTCAACTTAAAAGTAGTACATCTTTATATGTAACTTAGTTAAGTCTCATCCGCTCACTAAGGCTGCATTTATTTGATCAAAAATACAGTAAAATAGTAAAACATTATTATAATTTAAAACAGCAGTTTCTATGTGGATATCTGTTAAACTGTAATTTATTTCTGTGATCAAATCTGACTTTTTAGCATCATAACTCCGGTCTGATATGCTTCTTTCAAAAGCATTACAAATCCAAACTTTTGAGAGATACAGATGTAGGATATTTCCCATCAGTTGTGGCGATTGTGTGGCTCTTTTCTCCTCATTCAAGCTCTGCAGGTGAATAGAAATCACTTCCCCTTCATTGCCCTCAAAAGCCACGACCCTCCGATCCCAGAGCCGCAGCTACGAACAAAAGCTCATTCAAAGTGTGAGAAAATCAAATCACGGATGAGCGCCTCAGAGCCCCACAATCAACAGGTCCATCCTTCACAACATATTTGTGACCCTGGACCACGAAACCAGTCATAAGGGTCATTTTGTTGAAATTTTGAGATGTTTAAATACATATCCAATCAGCTTTCCATTGAGGTATGGTTTGTTAGGACAGGACAATATTTGTTTGAGATAAAACTATTGGAAAATCTGTGTCTAAGGGTGCATAAAAATCTAAATATTGAGAAAATCACATTTAAAGTTGTCCAAATGAAGTTCTTAGAAATGCATATTACTAATCAAAAATTAAGTTTTGATATATTTATGGTAGAAAACGTACAAAATATATTCACAGAACATGATCTTTACTTATATGCTAATGATTTTTGGCATAAAATCAATCATTTTCAGCCACACAATGTATTTTTGTCAATTGCTACAAATATACCCATGCTAAGAAAAGTGACCTTTTGTTATTTATCATTTCAAACTTTAACTCTTGTGCAACCTTATGGACATTTTTGTCCATTTATTATTATTTTTTTTTTTTTATCTATAAAAGTATGCTAACTGCATACATTTTGGCTCAGGTGTGTATTTATATTGGAATTTTAATATTTCACCCTCACTTCCTTTATTTGTTGTACTTAGTGTAAAATACATTTATTAGTTCCTCTCAGCATGTTTTGGACAAAAAAATGTCCTCATTGAAACCCATTAAAATTATTTTAATCCTAGAGCCATTTAAACAGAAAATGATGCAATATTTGTTAATATGCTTTTATTCTGTTAAAATGTTGACTACTTTTTACTAGATGGTGCCATTGTTTCAAGTTTGGTGCATAAACCAATTACTCGCTTTATTCGCTTTGCTGGAATCTAATGGGAAAAGTTTGGTACTGCATCCAAACAAAATCTTACTAAAAGCTCATTATTTGAGAAATCAACCTCAAATTTGGAACACAACTTGTTTAGACTAATGGCTTTGGTTTTCTATCAAAGTTTAAAATGTTTTATAAAATACATATTTTATATAAAATTGGCTCATAAATCATATTCATAAACTTCTATAACTTGTTTGGTTTAGATTTTTTCCAACACTTTTCGACTTACAACTTCAAAAATAATCTGCCAATGGTCTTTTCTAATGAGACCAAACTTAAGTCTGACATTTTTGTCCTCTATGAACCTATGTGTAACGTTTTTAAATTGATGCACAAGGGTTAACTGATGCAGTTTGTATTTCAGTGGAATAGTAAGAAGTGAATCCTCAGCTCTGAACTGTTCTATAGTTTCCTGTGTGATCAGAGCTCCAGTGAGCATCTTTTCTGAGCTGCTGTAATGTGTCTCGTCTTCAGCAGTGACCCGATCAGACCCGACACTCGACCGACCGCTGACCCGTCACACAAACACGCCACATTACACCTGCTCCTTCACCACTGCACCCACGCCTGACTGTTAGAGAAGCTAGTTTCTGCAACCAAATAAAATACAAAAAAGGGTATTGCATCTCACAATTCTGGCTTTTTCTGCACATTTGTTTACATCATGCAGTTGACCCTTCACAAAAACTTCTAAAAAAAATCTAAGTTCACGCCTCACGAGTACTAACGTGCGACTGTAAGATACAAATGTGCAACTCTTAGAAAAAAACAGTCAGAATTGTAACTTTGCAAATGTGAGTTTACATCTCGCATTTCTGAGAAAAAAAATAGCAAATTGCAACTTATGACTTTTCTGCCTCAGAATTGCTCAAATGTTGAACTTTTTGGAACCACTACAAAAGTGTTACGTTTTGTTGTCCTTTGGTGCGACACCCCTAAATGATATTTTTTAAATAAAAAAAACTGTATATTAAACTACATAATCATAAGCTAATGACAGTAAGGGAATAGCAAGGTCATTAACTGACACAAAAGGCTAGAATGTCCTTTGGTGTGACAGAAAATGTCCACAGGTGTGACACTTGTACAAAGACGTCACAGCAGAGAACAAGGTCTCTTTACATTGCAAATTGCAACTTTTATCACTTTTATAACTCATAAAAAAAAGTAATAATTGAAAGATTTAAACTTGCATTTGCAAGTTTGATTTTACAGGATTAGTAGAGATGAATTGTGCAGACTGAGCTCGCATCATACGATAACTTTCTCAATTATGATACATAAATTTGCAATTCTAAAAAAATGACCTTGTGTCTGACTTTATTCTCAGTTTTTCTCACAGTTTTGACATCTCAAAATTCTGACTTTTTTCAAAAAGACTGAAGTTTACGCCTCACGTGCGATTGCAAGATACAAATGTGCAACTCTTAGGGAAAAAAAGTCAAAATTGTGACTCCTCACATTTCTGAGAAAAAAAGTAGCAAACTGCAACTTTTCTGACTTTTATAACTCAGTTTGCACAATTCATCTCCACTAATCCTGGAAGATGCAAGTTTAAATATCACAATTCTTTACTTTTTTTAATTGCTCAAATGTTGAACTTTTTTGGAACCACTACAAAAGTGTTACGTTTTGTTGTCCCTTTGGTGCGACACCCCTAAATTATATTTTTTAATTAAAAACTGTATGTCAAACTACATAATCATGGAAAATTGTGTCAGGGTTAGGGTTACAATATCAAGTTCATTAAGTGACACAAAAAGCTGAAATGTCCTTTGGTGTGACAGAAAATGTCCACCGGTGTGACACTTGTACAAAGACGTCACAGCAGAGAACAATGTCTCTTTACATCTCGCATTTCTGAGAAAAAAGTAGCAAATTGCAACTTTTATGACTTTTATAACTCAGTTTGCACAATTCATCTCCACTACCACTGGAAGATCAAACTTGCAAATCCAAGTTTAAATCTTGCAATTCTTACTTTTTTCTCAAAAATTGCAATTCTAAAAAAGTGACTTTATATCTGACTTTTTCTCAGTTTTTTCTCTCTGTTGTGGAATCTCACAATTCTGGCTTTTTTCTTAGAAATCTAAGTTTATGCCTCACGAGTAATGTGCGATTGCAAGACACAAATGTGCAACTCTAAGAAAAAAAGTCAGAATTGTGAATTTGCAAATGTGAGTTTACATCTTGCATTTCTGAGAGAAAAGTTGCAAATTGCTCAAACTTTTTTGGAACCACAACAAAAGTGTTACGTTTTATTGTCCTTTGGTGCACCACCCCTAAATTACATTTTAGATATTTATATATATATTTTACAACTCAGTTTGCACAATTGATCTCCACTAATCCAAACTCAGCTGTCTAATGTCAGTTCAACGCCTGACCAGAGTTGACCACAGCCTACATCTGTAATGATCCACAGCTCTGTGATTGATGGAGGTCAACGGAAACACAGCTATCAGATCAGTCGATCAGGTCACCCAGAATGCCCTGCAGCACTCGAACATCACAATGCCAAACCCAGAGCTGTGTGAAACCATCAGCTACATCAGATCAGATCAGAGAAACCAAACAAAAAGAACATACTTAAGTGTGTACTGAGTGTAGACACTTAAAGGGATAGTTCACCCAAAAATAAAAAATGTGATTTTTGAAACCATATATAAGAGGCTTCTCTTTTCTGTTTGTTGATAATCAGTGGTGCACAAAGAACAGCGAGGACAACTGTAGTGCATACTGGCGTCTAATGTTGAGCAGCAGTGCAGCAGTGAAGCTTTCACACAGATTAATGAAGTATGCATACTGTAGACGCAGTATGAGCAGATAGAGAGGTGTTCCTGCGCTCCATCTGCCGCTGATCTCAGACCTGCTGCTAAATCTGATTGAGCGCTCACCTGTAGAGAGCCTCCCGCCTCCTCGCCATATGACACCCATCCGCTCATGGTCTGCTCACCTTCACTACACACTAGTGTCCGCATACTAACATTTAGATACCTCCATACTACTACTGAACACACACTACCACAAAAACACAGAACCACAGGGAAAGTAAATGAATAATAGATGATCCACATTGAGGAATAAACTATGGAATATATTGGAATAGATGTATGGAATTTATATAAAATAATTTAAAAAACACACGCCTACAGGAGAGATCTTTGCAACTTTGATACGAGCTAAAAGGATAAAAGCCAAATCTTATTTCATGATATAGTCCATTTTATTTCATAATAACTATTTATATCATGATATAGTCAATTTTTTTAAATCTTCGTTATTAATATTAAGAACATAGATGCAAGTGACAAACTAAAGGACAAATAGAGTAAAACATAGACATAAATGAAAGAAATAGGGGCCTATGAAACTAGTTTTATTTCCAAATTCTGTTTTATTTTTTTCCAAATTCATTTGAATTTTTTTAAGTTTCCGTTTTTAATTTTTCTAGACTCTGTTAAGGCCCAATAAAATATGGTTTATTATTTTTCTCAAATTCAGTGAATCTGTTTTCTATACATTTTTCTGCATTCCACTTTAATAGTTTGATTGAATTTTAATAATCAACAGCATGTCTAATTAATTTATAAAGATTAGATAGATTTTTATTTTTATATTTATTTATTTCCTTTTTGTTTTAGAAATACTGTTTTATTTTCTTTATTTTTTTAATTTCTAGACTATTTTAATGATTACAATTAAAAAATATTAATCAAAAAGCATGTCTAATTAATTGAAATCGTGAAACGTACCCATTCTGACAGCAATTTTTTAGAAGTTTAATGAAAATTTCATTTTAAGGCCCATTAAAATATGCTTTATTATTTTTCTCAAATTCAGTGAATCTGTTTTCTATACATTTTCTGCATTCTGTTTTAATAGTTTCATTCAATTTTAACAATCAAAAGCATGTCAAATTAATTTATAAAGATTAGATAGATTTTATAAAGAATTATTTATTTTTTATTTATTTTTTCAGAAATACAGTTAATTTTTTTCCAAATTCATTTAAATTTTCTAGATTCCGTTTTTTCCATTTTAAATATTTCTAGACTCTATTTTAATGATTACATTAAAAATATTAATCAAAAGCATGTCTAATTAATTGAAATAATGAAACATACACATTTTAACAGCAATTTCTTAAAAGTTTCATGAAAATTAAATTTTAAGGCCTTATTAAAAAAACGTTTTATTATTTTTCTCAAATTCAGTTTCATTTCAGTTTCAAATCTGGTTTCCACTATTTTCTACATTCCATTTAAATAGTTTCATTAAATTTTAATAATCAAAAACATGTCAAATTAATTTATAAAGAATCATTTATTTCCTTTTTTTTTTCCAGAAAAACTGTTTTTTTTCCCCCCAAAATTCATTTAAATTTTTCTAAGTTACTCTTTTTTCCTTTTTGAATTTTTCTAGACTCTATTTTAATGGTTACATTTAAAAAATATTAATCAAAAAGCTTGTCTAATGAATTGAAATCATGAAACATACACATCTTTACATTTTTTTCCTAAAAGTTTAACAAAAATGACATTAAGTCCCTATAAAATACGTTTTATTATTTTTCTCAAATTCAGTGAATCTGTTTTCTATAAATTGTCTGCATTACATTTGATTAGTTTCATTAAATTTTAATAATCAAAAGCATGTCTAATTAATTTATAAAGATTAATTAAATTGTATAAAGAATAAATTTTATTTATTTCCTTTTCCTTTTTTTTCTCGTGTATTTACAATTTTCTAATTGTAAAATATTGCTTTAATAATATTTAATAATAATAATAATAATACAAAATGCTTTCTTAAAATATCAGTAATAGTAAAATGCAGAATCGTACCGTTGTTTTAAAGCAGGGTATCGCAATACTATTTTAGTATCAACATCTTTACAATCTGAGCTGGATTCTCTCTAGATGAGCCTGAACTGAATTGATCTAGACTCCGCCCTCAGAGCAACTCCACAGCCAATCAGAAGCCAGATGTTAATGAATGATGTCGAAGCTCATTTATATGCAAATAACTCATGTTTATTCATGACGTTTGTCAGCATACTTCCTCTCTGAGATTTTCTGATGTGTTTTTCTGACTCTGAATAAATGAATCTTCTCTTCTTGACAAACCGCTGACTGTCCAGGACAGTTTTAGTGCTTTGAGGAAGAACAGAGATCAATCTTGTTTACACTGAGCTGTTTATGAGACGACAGACTTGCTTGACCAAACTATATTTCCCATGATTCAGCACCGCATCAAGACTCATTCTGCTCTATTGGGGTCCATTATCACTAAATCGACTTCCTGCGTGTCTTAGAAATAAAACAACTCCAATGTGATTATGTTTGTGAGCTCATAAGCAGCAAGCGATGAATGTATCGATCTGGAGAGCTTCAGCGTCACTGATCGATCAGGAAACATCAGAGATAGCCACACGTCTCCAATCCTCCAGCTCTCAGACGCGACAGAAACCTGACGCTAACTCGCTAATAAAGCAGCAGGGACTCACCGGAGGAGATCCGCTTCAGTTCCAGCGGTGTCCAGATGAGGAGAACCTGAAAACACAAACACACGTTCAGACACCTGCACTGAAAAAAACTATTTGTTGAGTCAACTCAAACACAAAATTATTTGTTACCTGGCTGCCTTAAAATTTTAAGTTCAGTCAACTCAAAAAAAAAAGTTTTGTCAACTTGAAATGTTAAGTTGTACTAAGTGACAACTTGACAAAACAACAATAATAATAATAATAACTTTAACTAAAATTAAAACATAAAATATAAGTTAAAAAATAATTGAAAATGTTAATGAAAAAATATGAAAAATCAATAAAAAAAATATACAGACAATAAAAAAAGTAATAAAAAAGTCAAAAACAAAATTTCAACTAAAATTAAAATTAAAACATAAAATATAAAAATGAAAGAATAACTTAATATGTTAATACAAAAAAATTAAGAAAAAGTATACAGACATATTTAAAAGACAAAAAAAAAAACTATACCGACAAAAATATCACAAACAAAATTTGAACAGAAAATAAAGGGAAAACAAAATATATAAACTAAAATAATTTAAAATATTAAGAAAATGTGAAAAAACTCAATTTTAACAAAAAAATGTACTAAAATTAAAATGAAAGCAAAATATAGAAATAAAAATAATTCAAAATGTTAATAAAAAAAACTATACAGACATTTAAAAGAAAAAAAATAACATTTACTATAACTTTCATTAAATTAAAATGAAAACATAAAATATAAGTCAAAAATTATTGAAAATGTTAATAAAAAATACAAAATATCATGATAAAAATATCCAAAACTAAATTAACAGAAAATAAAACGAAAACAAAATATAAAAATGAAAAAGAATTCAAAATTTTAATAAAAATAAAACTATAAAAGAGCTATGCAGACATATTTAAAAGAAAAAAAAAACTGATCACATGAAAAAAACGATATATTTACTATAACTTTAACTAAAATAAAAATGAAAACATAAAATATACTTGAAAAATGATTGGAAATGTTAATAAACAATATGAAAAATCAAAAAAACTATATAAAAAAGAATTACAAATATTAATAAAAATAAAAAACTATAAAGACATATTTTGAAAAAATTACAAAAACGATAAGTTTACTGTAACTTTAACTAAAATTAAAATGAAAACATAAAATAAGTGAAAAATGACTGAAAATGTTAATAAAAAATACAAAAAATCACGATTAAAAATATCAGAAACAAAATTTTAACAGAAAATAACATGAAAACAAAATATAAACATTAAAACGAATTGAAAATATTAATAAAATAACACAACAAAATAAAAACTTACACTAATGACGGGCAATTTCCCTTTAGCTTCACGAGTCGCAGACAAACAAACTCCAGAGACAACCAGAAGAACCTTCTCGATATGAGACAGACGTGAGATAAACAAGCCAATGCGATATTTCTCTGATTCGTCTGTTTCTGGAAGAGCAGTCAGTAATAGTCCAGTGTGTTCCTCAGCAGCGACTGATCCTGATCCTGATCCTGAGCTCCAGCGTCCCGCCCCTCACGGCCCCATTAAACCACGCTTTTGTCTTCCACTCAATGGAGGTTAAACATTTCCTGCTCCCACAATCCTGTCAGTTCAGCACACGCTACAATCCTGAATCATCACCTCAAACTCACAAACATTCCTGTGCTTTACAAAACTAAAAAACTAAAGTCTTCAATAGCACCAAAGCAGACAAAAATACACTGCATGGGTCAAAATGGCAAAAAGCATTAGGATATTAAATAAAGATCATGTTCTACTGATATTTTGTACATTTGCTACTCTAAATATATATCAAAACATATTGTTTGATTAGTAATATGCATTGCTAAGAACTTCATTTTGAAAGCCATTTTCTCAATATTTAGATTTTTGTGCACCCTCAGATTCCAGTTCACAGACCAAATATTGTCCTATCCTTTTTTTTTATTATTATTTGATTCTATATTACGCTTTAATAGGATGTTAAAAACTAAATGCAAACAAGCAAAATAAAAGAATCTGGTATTTAAACCAAATAAAAATGCTAAATACTAGATACACTGCTGCTCAAAAGTTTGGGATCAGAAATGCTTTTTAAAGAGACTTTCTTTCTCATCGAGGTGGAGTTTATTTGATTAAAAATACAGAAAAAACTGTAATATTGTGAAATATTATTGCAATTTAAAATAGTGGTTTTGTATTTTAATTTACTTTAAAATATAATTTATTTCTGTGATGCAAAGCTGAATTTTCAGCATCAATACTGCAGTATTCAGTCACACACTAAAATTAAAAGTATAAACGTTAAAAAGCATTAAAAAATGTTAATAACATTTAAAAAAAATGACAGAAAATTTTAAAATAAATAATAAAACGTTCAAAAATTTTTTAACTAAAATAAAATGAAAAAATATAAAAATGAAAAATAATTCAAAATGTTAATAAAAAAAAATCATATTTTAAAAAAAAGTCAAGAAAATATAAAAAACTAAATTTCAACTATTTTTTTTACTAAAATTAAAATGAAAACTATATAAAAATATATATAATTAAAAATAACTCAAAATGTTAATAAAAAATTTAAAACTATACAGACATATTTAAAAGAAAAAAATTGACAAAATGTTAAAAACAATAAATTTAGTATAACTTTAACTAAAATTAAAATGAAAACATAAAATATAAGTTAAAAATTATTGAAAATGTTAATTTAAAAAAAAGAAAAAGAAAAATCAATTTTAAAAAAAAAAATCACGATAAAAATATCCAACAAAATTTAAACAGAAAATAAAATGAAAACAAAATATACAAATTAAAAATAATTAAAAATATTAATACAAATAAAAAAAAATGATACAGACATATTAAAAACAAAAGGATAAAATGGCAAAAACAATACATTTACTATAACTTTAACTAAAATTAAAATGAAAACATAAATAAATTAAAATTATTGAAAATGTTGATAAAAAAATTCAAAAAAATCACGATAAAAATATCAAACAAAATTTAAACAGAAAATAAAATAATGACAAAATATACGATTTATATTTTTTATACCCTAACCCAAACTACAAAAAAAATCACAATTAAAAATATCAGAAAATTTGAACAGAAAATAAAACGAAAACAAAATATACAAATTAAAAATAATTTAAAATATGAATAAAAAAATATATACAGACTTATTTAAAAAAAAGGATAACATGACAAAAACAATAAATTTACTATAACTAACTAAAATTAAAATTAAAACATAAAATAGGTTAAAATTATTAAAAATGTTAATTAAAAAAAATAAAAAAAATATCAGAAACAAAATTTTAACAGAAAATAAAATGATGGGGAAAAAAAAATAATAAATAATCGACCTATGCAGACATATTAAAAAACCATGTTCAAAACCCAAATGCAACAAGCAGATGTTTTGTGTGAGTTGTGTGTGGCGCAGATGCGGCGATGGGAAAGTGTTTATGGGCGTCATTAGGAAGCTCTTTTGAGGTCTCTTCTACGGTTGTGGCCCGTGACAATGGAGGCCGATGGGCCTTTCAGGAGGTCTCTATTCTCCTGGACAAACCACAATCATCACAAAAGAGCACGAGCTGAAACATAATCCAGCTCAAAGTGTTTTCTTCATCACGGCAGACAATGCCTCACTAAAGCTCCTCTACGCCACAGAATCACAGCAGATCTCATTACCGCTGCCTCTGCTTCTCCTCTTCATCTCAGAGCAGGAGAAACATCTTTCAGAGGAACGGAGGACTGAGGAGTTTCGGAGAATATCTGAAAGAGCAGCCGCTGATCCAGGGTCAGTGTGTGTGAGGCAGGACTGTGTCTGCGCTCTGATTGGCTGAGAGACTCTGCTCTGTGTCTTAAGTGTGTCTCAAGTGCCCTGCGGTGCCCCAATGGGCCCCTCCATAAAGCATAAAGCGGGGCCCCTTCCCGCCGCAGAGCGCCGTTGTGCTGTTGTCTTGGGGACACCGATGGCAAACACACAAACACCACTGATATCCATTAAAACAACATCCTTCAGTGCCAGACGCCACTGATCAACAGAACTCACCGCCGTCAGCATCTACCACACACATCGAAATCACTCACTTTTTATTTTTTTTTTATTTTTAAAATTGTAATTTTTGTTTAAATTTGGTTTTTGAAAAATGTATAGTTTTTTTGTCATTTTTATTAATATTTTTAATTTGTATATTTTATGTTTTCATTTTAATTTTGGTTAAAATTTTAGTTAAAAGTTAGTTTTTGAAGTTTTCTTTACTTTTTAAAAAATATGTCTGTATAGTTTTTATATTTTTATTAACATTTTGAATTTATTTTTAATTTTTATATTTTATGTTCTCATTTTAATTTTGGTTAAAATTGTAGTTAAAAGTTAGTTTTTGAAGTTTTCTTTACTTTTTAAAAAATATGTCTGTATAGTTTTTATATTTTTATTAACATTTTGAATTTATTTTTAATTTTTATATTTTATGTTTTCATTTTAATTTTGGTTACAATTTTAGTTAAAAGTTAGTTTTTGAAGTTTTCTTTACTTTTTAAAAAAATATGTCTGTATAGTTTTTATATTTTTATTAACATTTTGAATTTATTTTTAATTTTTATATTTTATGTTTTCATTTTAATTTTGGTTAAAATTTTAGTTAAAAGTTAGTTTTTGAAGTTTTCTTTACTTTTTAAAAAATATGTCTGTATAGTTTTTATATTTTTATTAACATTTTGAATTATTTTAAATTTTTATATTTCATGTTTTCATTTTAATTTTGGTTACAATTTTTGACATTTTTATTACTTTTTTTTGAATATCGGTGTAGTTTGTTTATTTTTTACATTTTCAACATTTTGTAACTTTTATATTTTATGTTTTCATTTAAATTTTAGTTAAAGTTTAGTAATTTTGTTGTTCATATAATTTTTTATCATGTTTTTCCTTTTAAATATTCAAATTGTGAATTATTTTTCATTTTAATTTTGGTTAATTTTAGTAGAAATTTAGTTTCTTTACTTTAAAAAAAATATGTCTGTATAGTTTGTCATTTTTATTAACATTTTGATTGATTTTTAATTTGTATATTTCGTTTTTATTTAAATTTTAGTTAAAACTTCAGGTAAAATTTTGTTTTTGACGTTTCTCTACTTTTTAAAACATGTCTGTATAGTTTTTATATTTTTATCAACATTTTAATTTTTTTTTTTAATTTTTATGTTTTCATTTTAATTTTAGTTAAAATTTTGTTTTTGACATTTTTATTACTTAAAAAAAAACACCTGTAACAATTTTTATTGATTTTGTTAAATTAACATTTTCAGTATTTTTTAACTTTTATATTTTTTGTTTTCATTTTAATTTTAGTTATAGTAATTTTGTTGTTTTTTTTTCTTTTAAATATGCCTTTTAAATAAAGTTTTTTTTAATTTTTTATTTTTATTAACATTTTGAATAATTTTTCATTTTTATATTTTAAGTTCATTTAAATTTTTGTTAAAATTATTTAAAACATTGTTTTTGACATTATTTTTTTAATATCAGTACAGTTATTTTTTACATTTTGTTTTCATTTTGAATTGTTCTTATTTTTTATATTTTCATATTTTCATTTTAATTTTTATGTCTTTATTTTAAATTTAAAGTTACAGTATTTTAACAGTTTTTGGCCTTTTTTAAATTTTTTCTTTTAAACAACTAGTTTAGTATTTGTTAATTTGCTTTTAGTTATTTTAGTATGATTGGATTCATTTTTATTAATATTTTGAATAATTTAAATTTTTTCTGTTTATATTTTAATTTGAGTAAACAGTTATAACTCAGTTATTTTAGTAATTTTATTATTTTTATTAGTCTGTGTTTCTTTTAACAGTACTTTTCATTATATATATATTTTTTTTACTTCAGTTTTAGTTACAGCTGAAATAAAGTAAGTAAGCTTTTTTATATTTCATATTGCATGAGTTGATTTTATTAGAAGTAATAAAGTGTTTTTATGGTCAGAGTTTTAGTGAAGTATAATAAGTGTGATCCAGACTGAGGCGTTCATCTGAGAATGTGGGTTAATTTAAGAGGGAATTAGAGACTCTGAATCGATATGAGATGATGTTATGGGATCTGTGTGAGTATCGAGGAGGGAATGAACGCTATTAAAACACACAAATGAAGCCCATCCTGTGGGATCAAACGCAGCAGTAGGCCGGGACACACAAGCGGGACAATGGAGCCCGTCTGAAGGGATATTTACAAGATTTACAGCCCAAATCTCAAGGAGAGAGCGCTGAGGTCGGCCTGGCCTCTTTACATCCCTCTTTACAGAACAACAGTCTCCATGGATCTGACACACAGAGCTGCCCACAGACTCACATTCACCATCACCAATAAACTGAACTCAACATTCAAAAATAATACAATTATTTTATTTTAGCTGAAAAAAAAATGTTATTAAGTAAAAACACTAAAATAACTAAAATAATAATAATAATAATAATAATAATAATAATAATAATAATAACAACAACAACAACAACAACAACACAAAAATGAATAAAAATGACAAAAAAAACAGAATTCCTAAAACGTCAACTAAATGATACTGAAAAAATTCTAAATAATATTTGTTAATATTTTTCATTTTTATTTGTAACTTAACTATACTGAACAAATTTCAAAATATTAATCTAAAATATAATAAAATATAATATAATAAAATATAATCAAAGTATACAACACAATTATTAAACCTTTACATTTTAAATAAAAAGGAAAAATATAAAAAATACTTTAAATATTTGTAAAAAAAATAAATATATATATATATATATATATATATATATATATATATATATATATATATAGTAGTAAATTAATGCACACACTAAAACAACAATTAATAGTGCTTAAAAAATAAAAAATAAATAAAAACATTAATAAAAAGCATAATAGCAAATTAAATACTGAAACCACAACTAAACTTCTAAAACTATAAAATTAAAATTATAAAAGTAAACCTGCAAATTTTAAACTCCTACAAAATATTAATACAAATTATAAACGTTTATAAACGTAATGGTACTAAAACAACAACATTTTTAACGGTAATATGAAAAGGGAAAATATCAAAATAAATACTACTTTAAATATATTAATAGAAACTAATAGTTTAATAAGGATATAAAAAGCAACAATAAAAATACTAAAACTTGAGTTAAAATTATAACAAAAGGGGAAAATGAAAAAATATCAAACAAATATAAAATATAATAATAAAGTATATTAATAATATTAAAACAACACCACATTTTTTAATTAGAATCTAAAAATGAAAAACAATTTCAAAATAATAAAAAATAAAATAAAGGTTTATTAATGGTACTAAAACAACAAATAAACTGCTAAATGAAACATGAACATGAAAATATAAAAATAAAAACTACTTCAAATATATTAATATAAATTAATAGTTTAATAATGATAAAAAACAACAACAACAACAACAACAATACTCAAACTAAAACTAACTAAAATTATAACAAAAAATGGAAAAGAAAACTACTTCAAAATATTATAAAATATAATAATAAAGTATATTAACAATATTAAAACAACAACACATTTACTAAAACTTTAAAATCAAAATGAAAAGAGAAAATATGCAAATTAAAAACTACAACAAAATATAAATAAAAATAGTTAAAGTTTATTAATGGCAGTTAAACAACAACAAAATTATTAAATGTAACATGAAAAGGGAACATGAAAACTACTTTAAATATATTAATAGGAACTAATAGTTTAATAATGATATAAAAACACCAACAAAAATACCAAAACTTCAACTAAAATTGTAACAAAAAGGGAAAATGATTTTTTTTAATATTATAAAATATATCAATAAAGTATAATAATAACATTAAAACAACAACAAATGTACGAAAACTTTAAAATGAAAATAATGAAATGGGGAAAATATACAAATAAAAAAATTTCAAAACATTAATGAACTGTTAAATGTAAAATGAAGAGCTATAATATAAAAATAAAAACTATTTTAAATATATTAATATAAACTAATAGTGTGGTAATGATACAAATCAACAACAAAAATACTAAAACTTAAAAAAAATAAATAGGAAAAATATATTATTGATATTATAACAGTTGTTTTAATTAATTTCACTCCAGCGAACGCCATCGTAACTGTGCTGAAGAACATATGTGATGCTCACAGGATTTAGCACTAATAATAATTAAAGATGTGCACTAATGAACACAGATGCTGAGGTGAGAATCAAACAGCATTGAAGATCACAGATCAGCTTCACAGCTCCTTCATCAGCTGCCAGATCAACTCTCTCCAGCGCTCCTGTGCTCATCTACAGCGGCACACAAATACAGGAGAATACTGACACATCTACTGCTGATTTATGACCGGAAATCATGTTTGAGTATTTCTGTGCAGTTTACATGCATATCAGGTGATTCAGTCAGTGAGTGAGTCATGTGAGCCGATTCAGTGAGCAAGTGAGTCATCTGAGCTGATTCAGTCAATCACATCACAGTGACAGATCAATTAATCAACCAATATCTGTCCATTGTTACATTATTATACCTACAACAATTAACTGAGTGATCAATCCACCTAGCAGACCCAAAAAACTCCCTACAGACTAAACATGTTTGTGATTTAAAAGATTCAGAGAGTTATCTGAACTGGCTGAAAGACTCATCTGAACTTGTCCAAGGAGTCATCTGCACTAATTCAGTAAGTCATCTGAGCTGATTCAATGAGCTCTCAGTGAGTCTTCAAGAGTGGTTAAATGAGTCATCAGAAATGATTCAGTGAGTCATTTGCAGTAACTCAGAAAGTCATCTGAGCTGATTCAATGAGTAATTTGAGCTGGGCTAATTAGTCATCTGCAATGATTCTGTGAGTCATCTGCACTAATTCAGTCAGTCATCTAAACTGATAAAATTAGTCATTTGAATGATTCAAAGAGTCATCTGAACTGGTCTAATTAGTCATTTGAGATGATCATGTGAGTCATCTAAGGTGATTCAGTGAGTTCCCTAAACTAGGTTAATAAGTCATCTGAAATGATACAGTGAATCGTGTGCACTAACTCAGCAAGTAATTTGAGCTGATTCAGTGAGTCAGTTGAACTGGTTAAATGAGTCATCTGAAATGATTCAGTAAGTCATCTGAGCTGATTCAGTGAGTCAATTGAACTGGTTAAATGAGTCATCTGAAATGATTCTGTAAGTAATCTTAGCTGATTCAATGAGCCATTTGAACTAGTCTAATTAGTCATCTGAAATGATTCAGTAAGTCATCTGAGCTGATTTAGTGAGTCATCTGAACTGGTTAAATGAGTCATCTGAAATGATTCAGAGAATCATCTGCAATAATTAAGTGAGCCATCTGAGTGGATTCATTGTATCATCTGAAC
The DNA here is from genome assembly GCF_049309525.1 of Garra rufa. Classification (NCBI taxonomy): domain Eukaryota; kingdom Metazoa; phylum Chordata; class Actinopteri; order Cypriniformes; family Cyprinidae; genus Garra; species Garra rufa. The sequence continues at coordinate 1,191,414 of NC_133385.1, forward strand.
TGGTTGAAGGGGTCATCTGAGTTAATTCAGTGGGTCATCTGAAATGATTTAGTAAGTCATCTGAGCTTATTCAGTGGCACCTACAACAGCTAACTGCTGTAAGTGATCAATCCACCCATACAGTCTAAATGTGTTTGTGATTCAAATCGGTGAATTGTAAATCGAATCGGTGTAGTTCTTGATTCATATTCATTCATAATAAGATACTTGGCAATAGTGTGCCACTGATACTAAAGCAGATTTGCGCATCAGTGCTGCAGTGTCTGTCCTGGTTTCAGCAGCGATGTGAAACTGGTTCAGGTCAGGCTTTACTCTCTTTTTCCAAACGCAGGCTGGAATGAGTTTATCATTTTTCCATTTCGTCTCTGTAAATCACACCATTTTCAGTCTCTCATTGATCTTCTATATTTCTCTCGCAGCAGACGTGTGGATGGATGGATGGATGGGATTCAGCGGTAAAAGCTTCACACTATTGATCGGACCCCCATTAGACCCGAAGCGCTGGACTTTATGAGTCTGTCCCGCATCGGAGCACACTAAAACACTTTCCAAAAGTGGAGCGGGTCGCGGGTCATGAGGCGTTTAACCTGAAAAACAAACCCGTATTTGTCACAACTGACTAGTAGAGCAATCCCAATGACTAATTCAGGATAAAAACAAGAAGAACAGCCTGGTAACTGTTTGATGGCTGTTAGACATGCTGTGCTTGTGAATGCGTTTCACAAATCTGCATATTCTCTGACACTCGTTGAGCGCTGAAATGTTATTGTGCGTGAGTATGCATCTGACAGCACTAACATGAAAAATGAGTCATTGAGTTTAATGGAGAGCAGATCCAGCTGCAGTCAGCATCATCATCACTGCAGACTCCAAACACTCAAACTCAAGGACATTCAGTCATGTGGGGTGTTTCATTAAAACATTCATTAAAAAAAGTTAGGATTCGTGTCGTTTGAGTCATTGAGTCTGAGTGACAGGATGTTTTACAAAAATATTACAAGCTTTCAAAACAGACGATTTTATGAGTTATGAGCTGATTCACTAAACAATTTACATGATTCAGTCCCACGAATCATTTGAAATGACTGTGAGTCATCTGAGCTGACTTTGTGAGTCATCTCAAGTGGTTCAAGGAGTCATCTGAACTAATTCAGTAAGTCATCTGAGCTGATTCAATAAGCCATCTATGAGCTTCTTAGGGAGTCATCAAAAGTGGTTAAATGAGTCATCTGAAATGATTCAGTGAGTCATCCGCACTAATTCAGTAAGTCATCTAAGATGGTTATATGAGTCATCTGAAAGAATCGCAGACAACTTTGTCCCGGTCCGCAAACTACGTGAGAAGTGACATGGAAACAACGCGAGGTCACAGATTTGCCTGTGATTTTGGGCGATTTCTCAAAACCTGTCGGCAAGTCAAAATCGGGGCTAAAATCATGCAGTCTGAACTCGGCATAAGTCGTCTGAGCTAATTCAGTAAGTCATCTAAGATGGTTAAATGAGCCATCTGAAATGATTCAGTGAGTCATCTGCACTAATTCAGTGAATCATCTGAAATTATTCAGAGAGTCATCTAAAATGATTCCGCAAGAAATCTGATTTTATTTAGTGAGTCATCTGAACTGAATAACGGTGTTATCTGAAATGATTCAGTGATTCAAATGCACTAATTCAGTGAGCCATTTGAATTAAATCAGTGAGTCATTTAAAATGATTCAGTAAGTAATCTTATGTTTATTCAGTGAGTCATCCGAACCGGTGTAATTAGTCATTTGAAATGATCCTGTGAGTCATCTGAACTGAATAACGGTGCTATCTGAAATGATTCAGTGAGTCAAATGCACTAATTCAGTGAGCCATTTGAATTAATTCAGTGAGTCATCTAAAATGATTCAGTAAGTAATCTTATGTTTATTCAGTGAGTCATCTGAACCGGTGTAATTAGTCATTTGAAATGATCCTGTGAGTCATCTGAGCTGATTCAGTCTATGATTCAGTCTCTTTTTTCAAAAGCTGCAGTCTCAGGAGGAAAGAAATTACAGTATTTTACGCCTCACAGAGAATAACAGGCAATTCTATAACAGTTACTTTTCTGAACTGAGACATCCTCAATGAATGCGGCTGACAAACCATTAAAAATAACCTCATCATTTGAGCGGTTCGTTGTCAAACAGAGCACCACGCTGTGCTGTATACAGTATGTGTTTACATGTGGTCAGCGAGAACAGCCAACATGAGCGAATGTTGTATTTTGCAGAGGTCAGTGTTTCAGACGCACAGGTGGACGCACAGCTGCTGACTCAAACATCTGCTTCAGCTTCAGTAAATCCACAACAAGCTCCCTAACAAACACGACAAACCCGTCTCAAGCACATAGAATCATGGGAAACACTCTGAAGATGAAGTGGGCTCGTTCGGACACTAGTAGAGACGGCGTCTCCTTCACTGGTTCATTAGCAGATTAGTTGGATCAGCACAGACTAATCAGACAAACTCAAGAGCTGGTTTACTTTAAGCACTATTTAGGAAACAGGGTAAATTAACTGGCTAGACAAACTAACACTAACCTCATGTTTGCGCGGCCAGTAAACGGACATCAAGTGCTCTAAATGTGGTTAGTATTGTTTGGATTGAAGGGCTTGTTAACCCTTTTCAGTGCTTTGAGTAGAGGAGTGTTTATTTAGGCCGTCAGGAAACAATCGGCTCCAGACAGCTGTTATTAGAAGCATTCAGTGATGTTTGGACAGACGCTGTTGGATTCTACAAATCACTAATACTAACTTAACAAATACACATGTGAAATAAAAAAAAGTACTAACCCAGTAAAACTCAGAGCACTGGGTGAAATAATTCAACCCAATATCTGCCCAATTTTATGTTATCATACCTACACCCATTAACAGAAATAATAAATCAACTTTTATTTAAATATTTAGATGCTATTCGTGTAAAAAAGTGTTTGTGCCTTACATCAACAACTTTTTATTTTAGATTTTATTATTTATTATAATTTATTTTGTTTTTATTTTATTTATATTATTAAATAAATTTTGATATTTTTTAAAATGTTTATTTTTTTAAACGTTTATATATTATTTAAATGTTAAAAATTACATATAAAAAATATTGCATTTTGGTGAAATAAAATGATATATAATTACAGATTTTTTATTTATTGTTTATTTTTTTGATGAAAATATTTATATTTTTCATTATAAACTCATGATAAAAATACATATTAAATAACATAGTTGAGTTTTGGTGAAGTAAACATTACATAGTATGGGTGGGCGGTACACCGGTGTCATAGTCAGCACCGGTGTGACATTGCGCCACGATTTTCTAATATCGTCAATACCGTTATAAATCAATTATGTGCCTCGAACGGCTGCATTTACATCAATAATAGCTAATTCTAAATAATAAGGCATTACATTTTCTTCAAACGTTCAGTTGTGGTCTGAATACCTGTCCTTATACTATATATCTTGTTGTAAATAAAAAAGTAAAACATATTCGTGTCATTTGCAGGTGGTAGGTAAAAGGGGAGTGGCCATTAAACGAATTGTGAAACATGGTGAAGAAAGGTCGGGCCTGTAGCCTATAACAGGGGCGGAGTGGCAATCGGGACGACCGGGACTTTTCCGGCGGCCGGCCGAAGGATTTATACAGCAGATCACAAATTGAGCGACCGGCCTGAGCTTATTAGAATCAGTGACGTTACTAAATTCTCCGCGAATAGCAGCCAAATACTCCCACATACTCCCCCCTAGACGTCCAACCAATATTTATATCAGTTGCATGTCCTTGCATGATGCTTGAAATTTCCATCCGCTCACAAAGCTCTTTCTAGAATGCTCTGAGTTCTATAGTTCCTTACAGACCCGGCTCCACGGCCACCCAATCAGAAGCTTGGCCAACCGGAGCCCCACACTTCATAGCCAATCACAAAATTAGCACGATATTTAGTTGAGCTCCATATTTTTTTCTTATCGGCGCACCCGTAAATATTCTAATATTGTATATCATTTTCGCACTTTCAATATGCAGGGTATAGAAATCGCTTTTAAATTAGGGCTCACACTGTTTACTTTTACTTTCGATTTTACGATAACGCACACTCTGTGTAAAGGAGCAGCACATCTTATAATAGATATTTGTCAGTGAGTACAAGATTGCAGCAAATCATCCAGTCTATTTTTGTCATCTCTCTTTACTTTCGACCCGTGATCATTCAAATCTAAAGGTCATTGTACACTGAGTCCGATTTCCGTATGCATTTTTTTTGTTTGTTTTCTCATATTCGCCATCCTTATCAAAATGCTTATTATGGATGCGAAAATGCTGAAAATCAAACACGAATTTTTTTTATGACGGACGAAAGTTTCAGAGGCAGTGTGTAAACTCGATTAACATAACCTGGATTATTTTTGTTTACGTGCAAAAATCTTGGACGGAAATTTCGTACTCATGTGTGCAATGACATTAACTCCAGCAGCTGGTGTTGGATGCAGGGTTGCCAAGTCCGCGTTTTCCCCACAGAATTGGTCTACTTTTAAACTGTTGCCATGGGTTGATTTCCCCCAGTTATTTAAAGGTTTTAAATATTGCAGAAATTAAATTTCAATAAAAAATCATTTTTGTTTTGTTGTACACTGTAAAGTAAGATCTTTAGGTTTTTTGCAAAATAAATATGTTGAGAATGCATAATACTCTCCCATGTCTCTTTTTGATAAGGAAACCTACCATTGACTTATTATATTATAAAAATACTGACTTTATTCACATACTAAAGGGACAGGACAGTCTACTCCTCCCAAAATGCACCAAAAAAAAGTAATACCATGATATTATACCATCACCGTTCAAAAGATGAAAAATACCGTGATATTAATTTTATGTCATATAGCCCACCCCTATTACATAGCTTGACTCAATACAAAACAGCCATTACGCATTTTTTTTTATTGAGCTATCTGAAATGATTCAGTGAGTCATCTGCACTAATTCGGTGAGCCATCTGAGCTGATTCATTAAGTCATCTGAACTGGTCTAATTAGTAATTTGAAATGATTCTGTGAGTCATCTGCACTAATTCAGCAAGCCTTCTGAACTAGATTACTCACTGAATAATTTCAGATTACTTCTTTAACCAAACTTGTTCAAGGAGTCATCTGCACTAATTCAGTGAGTCATCTGAACTAGTTAAATGAGTCATCTGAAATGATAGAGTGAGTCATTTGCAACAATTCAATGAGTCATCTGAACTGGTGTAATTAGTCATTTGAAATGATTCTGTGAGTCATCTAAGTTGATTCAGTGAGTGAGTGAGTGAGTGAGTGAGTGAGTCATCTGAGCTGATTCAGTGAGTGAGTGAGTGAGTGAGTGAGTCATCTGAGCTGATTCAGTGAGTGAGTGAGTGAGTGAGTGAGTGAGTCATCTGAGCTGATTCAGTGAGTCATCTGAACTGCACAAATTAGTTATCTGAAATAATTCAGTGAGTCATGTGCACTAACATAGTATTAGTAATAGCATTTTTCGCATACAACTGCATAATAAAATACATATAAAAAAGTTGCTTTTTGGTCAAATAAAATATATAATGCTGGATTTTTCACAAACATGTTTTATTATTTATATTTTCATTAAAATATTTATATATCATGATAAAAGTTTTGGTGAAATAAACATCACATTGCTTGAAACAATACAAAACAGCCATTAAGCACATTATAGTTGGAGTCTGTCAGAAGTCAAAAGAGTCTGTATAATCAGGAATGTTTTTCTCCGCTCAGGTTCGGTCACTGATGTCACTTGAGCTGTCATCTGTGTGAATGTGAGTTCCAGCGTCAGTAAAAACCTCCAGAGCAGCTTTCATTCAAGAACTTCTGTTCTTTACATACCAAAAGCCAAGAATCATTGCTTCATGCTTAATAATGTCCAGCCCGACCAATAATCAGGAGTTAAACACAAAGCCTGTCAGAGCCCACCAATCATCAGCGGACAGGAAGTACAATGTCCAATGGAGAGGTGGAAACCCTTTCCAAAGCACCACACACGGCGTCGGGCGGCTCTTTCTCATGATAAACACCCGTCATGTTCCCTGCTTTGTCATGTTTGGCTTCACTGTCTGGTTTATGGCACGGTAAAAATGCATTGTCCCATTGAGCGCGGAGACTTTGACCGTGACACGGAGCAGGAGGAGGTCCATCACCCTCTGACCAGACAGGCCCACATTCTGCATTCTCAACAATAGAGCCCAGAGACTCTGATCGCAGCGGGCCGGTCATTCAACGCCCAAGCAGGGGCCGTCAGCGTTACGGGGGTCTGGGCCGGCGGCCCGCTGCACTGGTAGGGGTGGTTACACTCGCTCAAACTCAACAATACGTCCATTTACTCTCAACGCTTTCAAAGTGTCTGCCAGGAGCGTAAATGAGTTCAAACGCCAAGAATCTTTCACATTACTGTCAGCTGTTCACATTCACATCATCTACAGTGAAGATCTGCAGCACACTACACTCAACACTTCAGATACAACACTGTGCTATTCCGGAAACAGCCAATACTTCACTCGACAGGTAGGGGGACACCGTTTCATTCTTTTTTAAATGCAATATTATATTTACCAGCTACAAATATTACATTCAACTGCTACACTGCTACATTGTGACATTTAATTTGCTTCAGAATATTTTTTGCATGCTAATATTATATTTATCTGCTACAAATGTTACATTTAACATCTTTGTGTTACATTTAACTTTTACTAGGGTTACATTTAGCTGCTACAATATTGTATTAAACTGATCCAAATGTAACATTCAACTGCTACACATCACTTTTAACTGCTTCAATATTATATTTAATTGCTGCAATGTTACATTTAACGACTACTGTTACATTTAATGGCTACAAATATTACATTTAATTGCTATAATGTTATATTATATTTGTCCATTACAAATGTTACATTCAATTACAACAATGGACCCTTTTCCTGGCTACAAATGTTACATTTAACAGCTATGTGTAACGTTTAACTTTAACAAGTGTTACATTTAGCTTCTACAAAACGGTATTTAACTAATACAAATGTAACATTTAACTGCTACAATATATTTACCTGCTACATGTCACATTTAATTGCCACAAGGGTTAAAATTAAATGCTGTATTGTTATATTTATCCACTACAATTTTACATTTAACTGTTCTATTTAATTGCTACAATATCATTTTTGCCTGCTAATATCATATTTACCTGTTACAAATGTTACATTTAATGACTACTGTTACATTTAACTGCTAAAATATTATATTTAACTGCTACAATGTTACATTCAGGTGCTACAATATGGTATTTAACCGATACAAATGTAATATTTAACTGCTACAATATATTTTCCTGCTACATGTCACATTTACCTGCTACAATGTTACATTTAATTGCTACAAGGGTTAAATTTAAATGCTGTAATTGTTACATTTATCCGCTACAATATTGCATTTAACTGTTATATTTAACTGCTACATTGCTGCAGTTAATTGCTACAATACAATTTTTGCCTGCTATCACATTTACCTGCTACAAATGTTACATTTAACAGCTACTATATTGCATTTACCTGCTACAATGTCACATTTAATTTCGACATTATATTTATTTGCTACAAATGTTTCATTTAACTGCTACAATATTATATTTACCTGCTGTTACATTTAACAGCTACCATTACATTTAATTGCTAAAATATTATATTTAACTGCTACAATGTTACATTTAAGTGCTATAATTGTTACATTTATCTGCTACAATTTTACATTTACCCGTTACAAATGTTACATTTAACAGCTGTGTGTTATGTTTAACTTTTACGAGTGTTACATTTAGCTGCTACAATATTGTATTTAACTAATACAAAAATTACATTTAACTGCGACAATGTTAGATTTAACAGCTTCAATATTATATTTACATACTATAAAATTTACATTTAACTGCTACAATGGTACATTTAAGTAGTCAATAACATGAACGATTCTTCCCGTTTAAACTCATATCATAATCCAGCTGTAGGAGGCCAATCAGGTGTTCATTTAACTGGATAACAGACTCACTGTAATGACTGCAAATGAGATGAAGGTCTTAAAGCACTTAACTGTTCCCCCGGAGCCTCATTTAACAGGTCAGTTAGTTAACATACTTCTGCTAGCAAATTAGTCTATCTCCACGAATCAAGTTCACTAGAAAACCCAAGAATGCACGAAAAGAATGATGACATGAAAAGATGAAAAAATTAAAAAGAGTCAAAGCTTCTAATGAATATTATCCCTCATGTTGTGTTCTTCCAGTCAATAATACAGATCATTAGAGTAACTGCAGCTGTTTCTGATTTTATGTCACTGCTTTTAATAGATCTTTGATTTGAGAGAAGCTCACCATGACAACAGCCACACACTAAAAGAGCCTCTTGACACGCGGACATCATCAATGTGAGACACATATTTCACTGTCAGAGGAACAACCGCGGCACAGCAGGTCTACGGCAAGCGCTTAGAGACACATTCCATCATTTCCTAACCAAACGACCCCATAAACAGCCACTGAAGGCCGAGAGACGTGCAGCTTTTAAAGTCAGATGCTGTATAAACGCTAAAGGTGTAAAACAAGTCAGAGATTGAATTGGACACATCGAGGGAGCGCTTTGTTGTGCGTCTGAATCGCTTAACCTTGCCCGACTTCAGAAGCTCTTTAGCTTTGTGAGACTCGTCTTGATTGTCATGCAAATGCTGAAGGAGTAAAGCCTGGAGAATTTGTAACTTGTGTTTTCAAAGGATTCCCAACCCGCCTTCAACCCTAATTACATTTCACCTCTTTTGTCGGCAACACAAACTAGTAGAAGTCTTGAGCGTGTTTCCCATGCAGCGCACAGCTCTAAATCTCCCTGCAGACGGCCGCTTTAATGTCAGAGCACTCCAAACATCAACACACTGTCAGCGACGGCCGCTCTCCATGAGCTCGACTGAGCTGAACACGGACGGTTCGGACACGCACTCAATGAGAACAAGCAGAAGAGCATCGGAGATGTTGATCAAGGCTGATTCTGGTTCCTGAAGATTCACGCTGCATTTGTTTATTGAGCGTGAAATGAAAGCGTTTGGGTGTAAAAATCAATTTTCCAAAGCAGTTGGTGATTCTGTGATTTAATACATGTTACATAAGACTGTGTGTGTGTGTGTGTGTGTGTGTGTGTGTGTGTGTGTGTGTGTGTGTGTGTGTGTGTGTTTGACACATATTGTATATCTAGAGTCTACATTGACCGCACAGACATATTTGTTGTCTCTATTGCGATTATTTTCACATGTTATTTCAGTGCTGCTTTTCATGCATTAACTGCCGCCATGTTACATTTAATTGCAACAAAGTTATATTTAACTGCTATATTGCTACATTTAATTGCTCCAGTATCATTTTTGCCTGCTAATATTATATTTACCTGCTACAAATGTTACATTTAACAGCTGTGTTACGTTTAACTTTTACAATGGTTACATTTAGCTTCTACAATATTGTATTTAACTGCTACAAATGTTACATTTAACAGCTAAAAAGCTACATTAACTGCTACAATATATTTACCTGCTACACTTCACATTTAACTGCTACAATGTTACATTTAAGTGCTGTAATTGTTATATTCGAGTAAGTCAGACGTTTTTTTCTAAGCACTGCTAGTTCAAACTTTCACTCGATTCAATGTTACATTTAACTGCTACAGTATTTTATTTACCTGCTACAAATGTTACATTTAACAGTTAAAAAGCTACACTGAACTACCTTTAAAGACTACAAATGTTGCATTTAGCTGCTACAAATGTTACATTTATTTATAGTTACAACAATATTATATTTACCTGCTACAATACATTTAACTGCTACAATGTTACCTTTAAGTGTTATAATTGTTACATTTATCCACCACAACTTTATATTTAACTGCTACAGTTATATTTAACTGTCACAAATGTTACATTTAACCACTACAATATTACATTTAACTAAATTGCATTTAACTGTTAAAAAGCTACATTCAACTGCTTCAATGTTGCATTTAGTTATTACAATATTATATTTACCTGCTACAGATTCTACAGTCGTGGCCAAAAGTTTTGAGAATGACAGAAATATTAGTTTTCACAAAGTTTGCTGCTCAACTGCTTTTAGATCTTTGTTTCAGTTGTTTCTGTGATGTACTGAAATATAATTACAAGCACTTCATGCGTTTCAAAGGCTTTTATCGACAATTACATGACATTTATGCAAAGAGTCAGTATTTGCAGTGTTGGCCCTTCTTTTTTCAGGACCTCTGCAATTCGACTGGGCATGCTCTCAATCAACTTCTGGACCAAATCCTGACACCAGGCCATCTTCCAAAAGTCTTGTCCTCACTGTGTGTTCAGATGCGCTCACACCTGCCTGCTGCCATTCCTGAGCAAGCTCTGCACTGGTGGCACTCCGATCCCGCAGCTCAATCCCCTTTAGGAGACCATCCTGGCGCTTGCTGGACTTTCTTGGACGCCCTGAAGCCTTCTTAACAATGCAGTGGAAAGTTTTTTTTCAGGATTAAGTTAATTTTCATGGCAAAGAAGGACTTTGCAATTCATCTGATCACTCTTCATAACATTCTGGAGTATAGGCAAGTTACTACTATAAAAACTTAAGCAGCAACTTTTCCAATTTCCAATATTTATGTAATTCTCAAAACTTTTGGCCACGACTGTACATTTAATTGCTACAAATGTTACATTTAACTGCCACAATAATATATTATAAATGCAGGCTTGGTGAGCAGAAAAGACTTCTTTAAATGTCAAAAAAACATTCAAATTTTTTGACTGATAGCATATAATATAGCTATATATAATACTATATATATGTATAACTTATTTTAAAAAATATGAATAGAATAATTGTATACATTAATATAAATATTTTATATAATATTTTAATACATATACATACATACATACATACATATATATATATATACACACACACACACTAAATATAAACACATTTAAAGAATAATCATTGACGTATTATTTATTTTCGTTAGAAATTACTCTATACTTCAATATAAATGCTTCATAATACATTATATTAATAATATAATTTTAATAAAAATATTAATGTGTTAAAGGTGACATGATTTGTCAAAGGTGTATTTCAGACGTGTGGGAAACGCCGCATCTATCATTGAAACGCTGGTCCGCTATCATCTCCACAGACTGGATCTGAGAGACCCGAGAGAGACGGCCGCAGGCTGTTTGTTTTGGTGCGTGTGCTGGATTTATCAGTCTCTCGCAGGACTTTAGACGGATCGTAATCCCAGCGGGTCTGACTGCGGGCGCCGCACGGCTAATTGGATTTTTTTTCTACCATGGAGAATCCAATCAGAGTCGGCCCTGTTCAATTTCACTAACCCATGCTTTTAACTAGCCCAGATAAACTCAGACGCACTTTCACACAAACACAAGAACGGGTTCACCTCCCACCGCACGGGAAAATACACACAAATCAAACTAGATTAAAAAAAACTTTGTTAAGACCAACTTTAGGTTGGCTTGAGAAAGCCTAGCTATTTTCTTAAAAAATCATCAGAATCCCATCGACTTACATTGACTAATGTTCAAATGATCAACAATATTCAAACTCACACTGACAACACTCCCACAATCCCTTCAGACTCAAGATTATGATCAAGCTTAATATAGATAGATTAGATGATTAGCATGTTGCTAGCATGATTAGAATGTAGTTAACATGATTCTAACATTTTTCTAGCATGTTTAGTATGTTTCTAGCATGAATAGCAAGTTGTTATGTTTACAGCATGTTTCTAGCATGATTAGCATGCCATTAGCATGTTTTTAACATGATTAGCAAGTTATGTTTCCAGCATGTTTCTAGCATGATTTGCATGCCATTAGCATGTTTCAAACATGATTAGCAAGTCACTAACATGTCATTAGCATATCTGACAAGTTACTAGCTTGTTTCTAGCATGATTAGCAAGTTACTAGCATGATTCTAGCATAATTAGCAAGCTACTAGCATGATTATCAAGTTACTAGCATGTTGCTAGCATAATTAGCAAGTTACTAGCATGGCATTAGCATGACTGACAAGTTGCTAGCATGTTTCCAGCATGATTATCAAGTTACTAGCATGATTGTAGTAGCAGCAAGTTACTAGCATGATTCTAGCATAATTAGCAAGCTACTAGCATGATTATCAAGTTACTAGCAGGATTAGCAAGTTATTAGCATGTTGCTAGCATAATTAGCAAGTTACTAGCATGACATTAGCAGCACTGACAAGTTGCTAGCATGTTTCCAGCATGATTATCAAGTTACTAGCATGATTGTAGTTGCTAGGCTAGGTTAGATAGTTAAATAGATGATAAGTATTAGAATGTAAGTTTGAATGGATTATAAATAGTTGACAGAAGGTGAGTTTGATTGAGTCTGAAGGGATTGTGGGAGTGTTCTCAGTCTGAGTTTGAATAGTGTTGATCATTTGAACATTCCCTCAATGTAAGTCTATGGGATTTTGATTTTAAATCTTCAATTTGATGAAAAGTATAAGTGAGATCAGTCTGAAGAGCTGGACTGAGTTTGGTGTTTGTAGAGTTAATGCTCTAGGAGGAGTAGCGTTCACAAATGTAGTCTAAGAAGAAGAAGAATCTGAAGTATCAGATCAGTAGATTGTGTTTCTGTAATCAGTGGAAGCGGTCATGTGTTGGGTGTGTTTAATAGAGTCGGTGTCTTGCGTTACATGTTAACAAAACCAGCCGTCTCCAGTTACGCTGAGAGGGGTGTGTGCTCAGTCTTTCACAGGCCGCATTATAAAGACAAACTGATCTATAGTATCCGGATCAGCCCTCCTCTGGACCCCTATGGAGATTCCCAGGAGAACAGATTAGAGCAGGAAAACTGAGCCGGAGGAATCCCTTGATATTAATGAGATCCGTGCTATTAGTACACAAACTAGTCAGATCTACTGGAGAACATACTTATGCTGCTAAAGTCAGAGTATATCTGGAGATGTGAGGCCCCTAGCAACCACCCACACACCTTAGCAACCGCACAGCACTGTGATAAAACCACCAAGAAAAACACACAACACCCCAGGATCATATGGAAGTGAAGCTTGGACAGCACATCTTCAGAAAAGCAAAGAAAATGGTTTAATTTTACAGATTTGTTTTCTGCAGAAAAAAAACAGCAACAAAAAACATAAATTGTCTTTAAGAAAATATCCAAAAATAATTATTTAAAGACATAAAACAAACAAACAAAAAAACATATTTTTATATTTATTCATTTTCCTCAGCATTATTTAAAAACAATCTATAATATTCAATGTATACAGCACATAAAAATCTTTAGAATTAAAATTAAATCATTAACCTGTTATAAAATACAGACAAATTGTGATAAATATATTTTTATTTTATTATTTTTTAACAACAAATTAAAAACTATTTGTCTTCAAAATGTAATAATAATAATAATAATAATCACATGTTGTAATAAATGTAAAAAATATATATATTTTAATTTTATAGATTTTTTCTGAAATTTCAAAAAACCTCAGCAATATTTAAATACAATCTATAAAAAGCTGAGTTTATACAGCATATTTACTTCAGAAACTACCGAAAAAAATAATATCTATACAATTAAAATTAAATCATAAACATATTAAAAATAAAGAAAAATTGTGATATCAATATTTTACATTTTATAGAATTTTTTAAACATCAAAATTAAAAACTATTTGTCTTCTGTAAAATGTAAAATAATATTAACAATACTTATAATTAATATTATTAATAATATAATATTTATATACTTATAATTATAGTATATTATATAATATAATATCTATATCTATATATATATATATATATATATATATATATTTTTTTTTTTTCCCTGTAGAAAATACAAAAATAAAAAAATAAATAAATAAAATTTCTTCAGAACATTGTTCAAAACATTTTCTTTAGAGAAAAAACCTTAAACACCTCACATTTGTTAAAAATAAATCTTATATGTTTTTAAACCATATTGTTTATATTTTCTCAAAATCTAAAAAATTAAAATTAAATCATAAAAAACAGATATAAAGATATAAATATTTTGTTTTATGGAATCTTTTAAAAATCAATTTTAAAAACAATTTGTCACATTTGTAAATAAATTCTAAAAGCAATATAGAATTAAAAACTGAATTTATACAGCATACTTCAGAAGCTACAGAAATAAATTTAGAATAATGTAATAATAACTATTAAATTAAATGTAAATCACAAACATGTTTTAACATAGAGAAAAACATTGTGATGTTGATATTTTTAATTTTTAGAATTTTTTAAACATCAAATTTAAAAACTGTTTGTCTTTAGGAAACTGAAAATTATCACATTTTGTCATAAATATGTAAAAAATTTAAAAAAGGAAAGAAAATTTCACATTTTTTTTGGAAAATGTCCTTTTTTAAATGTATTTATTTTTTATTGTTGCTTTCATTAGACACAGTGGAATAGTGAAACGCCGCAACACAGCTCTGATGAAACACCAACTCAACCAAACACAAACGTGTCACACATCAGCTTTACATCCTCTTCCATCATTTCTGAAAAGGTTTGCTCAGCACAGGTTAAACTCAGGTTTGCAAACCGAAGCCCAGCAGAGAGTGAGAGCTGAACGGCAGGCTTTAAGCGTTCAGAGTGGAGGATCATGGTCTTAATCTCACTGCGTCTGTGGTATTGTTCATTTCTCCAGCTGTCTTTAACTCTGTATCGCTCAGATAACCTCGTCTGAGAGCACATCTGTAAGCAAGCCTGTTCCCAGTATCCATATGGAGCAGCAGACTCTCAAAATAAAGAATTTCATTGACAGATGAAAAGAAAAAATCTGATAATGTGCAATAAATCTGAGATATGTGCTCACGCTAACACAGCTGTTCGTGAGAGACGCTTCACTTCATTCCATCTGGACTAAACAGAGCAACTGTACTGAAGTCAGTTTCAAAACTCTTGTTTAATTTTTTGACATATTTGAGAGAAAATCTGGGTATCTCATTTCATCACGACATAATTCAGAAAAACATTAGAACAGACAGGAAACACTATTTTTTTTTTTACATTTTCTGTGGAATAAAATCAAGCAAATTCTATATGAACAGATTCCTCTGTAAAAACCTTCAGGATATAGACAGGAATACAAATGTAAAGTGTGGTGTGTGTAAGTGCTACTGAAATGGAGATTTATGGCTCAGTGTAGGAGAAAAAACTCTTGGCCTTTAAAAATATGTATTGTAATTGATATCTATTGACACAAATAGATGAAGTGCTATAAAAGAAACACTCAACAGTGTCTTTTGGATGTTTTCTGTCCTCTAGTCTGAAAAAACTCTTTATGAAAAAACAAAATGTCCAAAATCTCAAACTAACAATCTACAAAATTAAATTTATACAGCATTTCTACTTTAGAAGCTACAGTCAAAAATGTAATAAAATCTATAAAATTAGGATCATAAACATGTTATAAAATAGAGTCAGTAGTATTTTTAAATAGTAATACAAATTTTCACATTTGGTAATGAATATGTTAAAAAAAAATTATATTGTGTGAGGTTTTTGTTTCCTGCAGAAATTACAAAAAAAACACATCACTTGTCCAAAACAATTTCTTTATAGAAAAAAATTTAACATCTCATATTTGTAAAAAAAAAAAAAAAATCTAAAAGCAATCTATAAAATTAAACTTCAGAAGCTACAGAAATAAATTATTCTAAATGTAATAATATCTATCAAATTAAATGTAATTCACAAACATGTTTTGAAATGTGATGTTAATATTTTGTGCCAAAAAACAAAACGTCAAAAATCTCAAACTTGATAGGTGCATGAAAAAACAGAAGTTTTGCCTGCAGTGTCTCCCTTTAAGTTATGAAAATTATATTTCTGAATGTTCTCTGAGCATTCAAAACTATATTCAAAGTTTTTCTATTTTTCCAAAATGTTAACATTTAGTAAATCATGGGGACATTAGAGATTCAGTTAGTTATAAATCTATAAAAAGTTCAACTGAGAGTGAGTCTGTGGTTTGGTCATTCGTCAAAACATGTTTGGAGACGGGTCAAACGAGAGGCCAATCACATTACTCTCTGAGGTAGATCTCGTTTTGAACTCTCTGGAGATCCAGTCCAGCTCTGAAAGACCTCCATTAGATACGGCATGAAACCTTCTGCCAAGCCACAGGAACACAGTAACCTGATGAGGTGAGGTAAAACGCTGACCCGTAAAGACCAGACACAAACACCAACTCAAGCTACATGACGGCTCGCTATACACCATCTGTTAGGATTTATGAGAGGATGCTGTAATCAGCAGAAGGGCATAAAGGTTTAAAAACATACATTGAGTTATAACAAAAAACAATGTTGGATTTACCTCGAAAAAACTGATCAAAGTTTACAAATAATGACAATGAAATGGTAAGTAATGCATTGAATAAAAGCAAAATTGTTGTAAAAATCAGTGTAGACGAAATATGAACAAACCCTACAGTAAAAACCTTCAGAATATAGAGAGGAATAAAACCCTAAGTTTTGGTTTATGTGAGTGCTGCTGAAGTGTAGAAACAAACGCATAACCTTTAAATATATGCATTTTCACCATATTTTTAGGAATTAAATGATGTAAAAATCAATGTAAATGAAATATAAACAAACCCCTCAGTAAAAACCTTCAGAATATAGAGAGGAATAAAACTGTAAGTTTTGGTTTATGTGAGTGCTGCTGAAGTGGAGAAACAAATGCACAACCTTTAAATATATGCATTTTCACCATATTTTTAGGAATTAAATGATGTAAAAATCAGCGTAAACGAAATATGAACAAACCCTACAGTAAAAACCATTAGAATATAGAGAGGAATAAAATTCTAAGTTTTGTTGTGTTTAAGTGCTGCTGAAGTGAGAAACAAACTTAAATAATATGGATTTAAATATAAATCTACAGATGTAAATTAATAAAGTATCATAATATAACAGTTAAATGTGTATTCTGGATGTTGTCTTTCCACTAGTCTGAAAGAAGACATGATGTGAAAGCAAAATATAAAATTTTAAGTAACACATTGAATTAAAGCGAAATTCTGAAGTAAAATAACTAAAATAATATTTTCTTGTAAAATGTACTCCAATCATCTATTTTTTTACAATAGCATTGTTTATAGCATGATTCCAGACCAACATGCAGGTTCGCCGTCATTATGACTGATTATAATTATTCTGAGTAATTATATTCTAATCTTTCACCTGAAGGCTTGGACATTAATTCACACTGGCAAACAACTACTTTACTTTCTGTGCGTCTCTGACAAACATTAACAGACTGTAATGAGAGCAAATGAGTCTGAGAGCTGGAGGTGTTTCTCTTCATGTCATACTGATGAATTACAGCGGCAGAGTAGAGAATAAACACACACACAAGAGTTCTTCTTGAAAACAATGACACAAGACCTTTTTAAACCTTGGCCTGAAGAAACTCTAATGAAGCATCAAGAACTTGATCTGAAAAACCAAAAAAGAATCATATTTTAAATAAGGAATATACAGCCAAAACTGGATTACTAACAACTAAAGATTGTTTACTGCTTTTGTTTTGTTTATAATTTTAAGAACTTCCTATTTAATAAATAATGACAATTCAGATTAATAACATAATACATCAGTAAGCCACTCTAAATGCACCACAGTTGAATTTTTAGCTGACTTGTGTTTTTAATTTAGTTGAAATGTTAAAGTTTAAATACACAAATAAGGCATTATATAATTAAATCCACACTAATTTGCATACAGAAAATAAATCTGAACGTTGGATAAAGCCAGATTAAAAATTCTTCTTTGATTTTGTTGACACATTAGAGTTGAAGGTTTTTACAGAGGGGATTTTGGATTTATAACTCCATAGATCAGAAAATACTGTCAACAGACAGGAAAAAATAATAATTTTGCCATGGTTTTAAGAATAAAATGTTGTAAAAATCAGTGTGAATGAAATATGAACAAACCCCTCAGTAAAAACATTCAGAATATAGAGAGGAATACAACTGTAAGTTTTGGTTTATGTGAGTGCTGCTGAAGTGGAGAAAACATCTAATAACCTTTAAATATATGCATTTTCACCATATTTTTAGTATTTAAATGTTGTAAAAATCGGTGTAAACAAAATATGAACAAACCCTTTAGTAAAAACATTCAGAATATAGAGAGGAATAAAACTCTAAGTTTTGGTGTATGTAAGTGCTGCTAAAGTGGAGAAACAAACTTTTAAAGATACAGATTAAAATTTAAATCTACACACGTAAATACATAAATTGTACATAAATATTTTGGATGTTTTCTTTCCTAAAGCCTGAAAGAAGACATGATCCGGAAGCAAAATAGACCAAAATCTTGAAATTCGCCAGTGCTGTGACTTAACCAAGCAAAACAACTGACCACAGAATGAAATCTCCTCTAAGACTGATCTGAGAGCCGTGCTGCTGGGTTCGTCAGTGTGAATGTGAATGTGTCACAGCTGACACACTGAATTAGGCTCCTGCAGAACAGCATTAATACCTATTGTCCTCACGCCCGCTCTGATTGGCTCGTTCGAATCCCTGGAGTCATGTGACCTCCTGGCTCTCTCCCTGATTGATGCGTGGAGGGTTTTTCATTTGATTCAGTTCTAATGTGCTGATTTTAATGGGTTTTTGACCTCAATCTCTTATAAGCGTTTCCAAGCCCAGACGAAGATTAGAGGAGGGAGATTATGATTTCAGCCAGCAATGGAACAACAAAACAAGACCTGCATTGTTACCAACCGACATGATGTATTTTATAGCTTAATACTATAAACTTTGAGCAAAACTGTCCTCAGACCAGCTGCTGTTGGCCTCATTAGAAGGTTCCCATGATTGTGAAGAAAGGCTGATTGGTCTCAGCGCAGCAGTGAAAGCAGGAGAGAGCCGAGCTGTCAGCCTCTCTGGATTAAAAACCCCTCGCTGTTCACGTGTGAAGGCACACAGCGGTAAACGCGAGGTGTTTTCTTCCTGCTGCGTTTCTCTCCACTGCGTCTGCTTCCATCTGTAATCTGAGATCTTCCCTATAGAGTCAATCTGGCCATCAGACCTGCATTACGGCTCAATAACGTAAACAGCAAGAGCCTAATGGACAAACCCTAAACACACTGCAACTAAATGATTATTTTGTTTACTTTAATGGTTATTTCATGAACGTAGGCAATGTTCAGTTAGGCTGTTGAAGATCTTGTGGTCATCATTGTACTGAAGAATAGAGCTTATGGCAGCACTTAAAATAATTTGGTTTCATTACTATAGAAATATTGTTGTTTGCAACCTATAGAAATATTGTTGTTTTAGAGTGTAAGTTGTACAATGGCATGCTGTTTTATTTAATGAATGTAGTGTGTGCTAATGTCAGTGTATTGACAAACTAAAAATGTGCTTAAAATGAAAAAATAAATAAATAGTAGTATGTCAAAACGTGCCTTTAAAAGTAATAAAGTATGTAAATTGTAAAAAAAAAAAAAAAAAAAAAAGATTTTTCGATGTAAATAGAAGAGATTATTAGAGTACATTTTACAAGAAAATACTGTTTCAGTCGTTCTAATTCAAAATGTTACATTTAATTAAATGCTACTTGCTATTTTTTGTAATTATTTGTGAAATTTGCTAGCAATTTCAGATTGAAAACTTTGCAGAGTATTTTTTCACTGTCATTTTACTTAACCTAGTGAGGTGGATTTTACTTAATGTGTAAATTTCTTAGAAAAATGTGCGTGCAAAACTAAAGTAAAATATCTTTTACTTCCCTTTTTCAGACAGATTGAGGCTGTTTGACTGCAGATGTGTCAGATCTCCTCATGGAGAACAGTTTTCGGATGAAATACTGCATGAAGCTGCACTGCTGTGTTTGCTGAGCAATTAAACTGCACAAGTGGGCCGAGTGTGTTCGTGTGTGTGTGTGTGTGTGTGTGTGTGTGTGTGTGTGTGTGTGTGTGTGTGTGTGTGTGTGTGTGTCTCGGGACTCTTAAGATTATGCAAATGTGAGGAGGATTTGGAGAGCCTGAACTGAGCGTCTCTGTGTGTCGTTGTGAATTCTCACACTGCAGATATATTATGATCATGATCTGCTCATGTTCTCCAGTCACAGCCTGTTTAAACACACTAAACCATCCATCAGCACAGAAATTCAGTTTGTGAACACAAGCAAAATCACATTTATAGTAATGCACTTGTTGTTCTGCCTCATTTTGACACATTACTGCTCAAATATCATATGCTTAGTTTTATAGACCAAGGGTTTTTAAACTGGAAAAAGAGGAAAACAGAGTACAAATGTAAAATTAAGTAAATAAAATAGAAAAATATAGCTGCAAGCAGCAATTAAGGGGCCAAGTACTAGGTAAGCAAGGCAGCAAGCATCAGAGCAACTGAAGCATTAATTGTAGTAATTGAAGCCATTGTAAGATGATTTTAGTCAAAATGGGTGGAAATCATAAAAGCAACCACTAATAAATACGATTTTTGGGTTACCACTAGGGTTGCAAAAAAGTGGATTTTTGGAAACATTCCAGAAATTTTGGAAACTTTCCAGGATTTTTTTAATTTTTTTTTCCCATGGATTTTTGGAAAGTTCCCGGAAATGTTCCACCCCTTTGCAACCCTGGTTATCAACTTTGACCAAATAGGTGGCGCTGTTATCAGATCGATGTGGTGAGTTCAGTGTGAAGTGACAATGACACACAAAGTTTGGTGTCAATATATCAAAGGTTTGCAGAGATAAAGCCTCAGAGTCATTTTGGCATTGTGGCTTAAATTTGTTGCATTGTTATACAAAAATGGTTGTCTATCCACACAAAATCCATAACTGTTTATCAGCACCATCTGAAGATTATCTGACTCGATTTTGGTGAAAATTGGACCAACACTCTAGGAAGAGTTAGAAAAGTAGGATTTTAACATTAATCAAAATAGCGGACAGGAAGTTCGGCCAACTATGGCATAATTGGTATGCACGTTGTTGGCATGACAAGGAATATTTTGAGACCAGGTTCTTTACAACAGGCTAATGCAAATAAAAGTTAATCACATTTTTGAAGATTTAATGTTAAATTCGTTGATGCGTTTAACGATAACCATTTTGCATATTAACACGAAATCTATACATTTTTGTCAGCATGGTCTGAAGATGATCTGACCTAAATTTAGTGATAATTGGACCAACAGGCTAGGAGGAATTTGAAAAAGTAATTTTTAACATTAACTAAATGGTGGACAGGAAGTTAGTCCAATTTTGGCATAATAGGGATCAATGTTCTCTGCATGACCCAAGGAATATATTGAGATCATTAGTTTTTATTACAATAGGTCGATTTGTTTAAATGTTATTAGCATTTTTTCTTTATAAAATTTCTTTACAACTTTTGGTCACAAGGTAGCGCTGCCCCCATATTTTTTGAGTACTATCAGGGCATGCTGCTGAAGACACATACAGAGTTTTGTAATGATACACCAATGGCTGACACCCAAAATGGCTGACATGCGAAAATTGTTTATTGATTGATTGGCATGCTCCACCAAATCTAAAGAGACCAGTTTAGTGATTTTTGGCCAAAGCATTCAGAAGTTATAAGCCAAAATATTTCCTATCTCCTAACCACTAGGAGGCACTGCACCGAAAATGTGCAGGTAGCCTCAGGTCATTCTTGTTATAACACACACCAAGTTTGGTCTCAATACGCCCAACCGTTGCGAAGATATACCCTCATATTCATTTTTGCATGTTCTTCGTCAAATCCGTTCACGCGTTATTCGAAAATGGTTTAACCAATTAACTTGAATTCCATAACTTTTTTCCAGAATGGTCTGAAGATGAACTGAGCCAATTGGGGTAAAAATCAGACAAACTGTCTAGGAAAAGTTAGAAAAAGTAGGTTTTAAGAACTATTAAAAATAGCGAAAAAAACAAACGATTTTTAAAGCAAGGTAAATAAATAGTTTGTTTAAAGAAAAAAAAATTATGATTTGATTCAAACAAATAAAAATTATATATTTTTTTTATTTAGTCAAAAGATTTGTAAATAAATAAACACTTAAAAGTAGAGTACGATGAGTACACAAAATAATGCAACTTAATAGAAATGATACAGAAGCCTTATAAATTTCAGAAACACTTTAACCCGAATATTTCTGCTCAAAATGATTCACTGCAAAGGACTCATTTTTACTGAGATGATGGAGAGACGTCACAGTGAAGACGTTGGACACTTGTCCTAAAGCATCCGTCACACAGAGGTCACACGGAGTGCAGTGGTGCATGCTGGGAAAGAGGACATTCCAGAGCCCCGTCTCTCGCCCCGTCGCCCAAACCCTCCTACTGAAGATAAAGACGAGAACAACGACCCGCCAACAGAGACGCAGCAAACAGACCGTCTTTGTCCAGCGCTTCCCCCTATCCTCAGGCCTGAGATCTCACACACACACATTAGTCCGTCTGTCTCTGTGTGTGTCCTCTCAGAGCTGATAGTTGCACAACATCACAGCGCTAACCTGTCAACACAGCGTCCTGTCTGATTAACCTCAAACCGAGAAGACGCCACACACACACAAGAGTCAAATACTGCATTCTGATTGGTCACCAGTGTCATTCTGAGCTCTAATGACAACACATTTCAATGTTAGTTTTGTGTTTCACATAATAAAATCATTCACACTTACATTACCTCATGTCCATTTATTGATTTATTTGTTAAGTGCCCGTGTAAGAAGATCTAATGTCCAGTCAGTCGGTCAGTTTTCATTGGTTAATGATCTTTTGGGCTTCATCAGATCACACTTTACATGATCTAACGAACACCGAACAATTACTGTAAATTAATTTAGAGTTACATTTTACACACAATGTTGTCTATTTTTTCACAAACAAAAATAGTTCCAAATAAAACCACAAGATAACAATGTTTGCTGACTGAATGAATCTATGTTTTTGAACGAATCAATGATTCAATCATCAATTCATTAAGACAGTGGCTGCATCTGAAATTGTATGCCTCCCTACTATAGATCAGAAGGACATATTAATACTTAAATATTAATATGCATATATTTCAAAGATGCCCGAAAGAGAAATTATAATCAGATGCAAAACAGATGCAATTATTCAAACGTACCCTGAATCAGACACAAAACAGAAATAATGTAAAACACGAAAAGATGAGTTGAACACCATGAAGCATTAATGCTGATATGTAACACACAGCTCTTGATTTACAAATATTACTAGATTGAAAAAGCTCAGTTCTGTAAATGATCTCTGATCAGACTCAGCTCAACAAAACACACTTACACAAACTACAACAACAGCTCTCATGTGCTCTGAGATTGAAGATTTGTGTTGATATCCCTATTGTAATTCTAATCGATCTCCAAGTAAAACTGATCGATCAGACCAAACCGTAAGTCGTGGAGACTTGAAACTTGGAGGGATGGCAGTACTCACACCACCTACAACGACACCAAAGCTCATCCAAATCGGCCAGACGGGGGCGCTACAATGAACAAAAGTATGAAATCGCTCATAACTCCTTAACTGTCATTCATGGGCTCAAGTGTCTTATTTTGTTGGAATTCTGTATTTATGAAAAACCTACTTTTGCAAACTAGTCCTAGGTTTTCACCTGCTTGGAACCAAACCAGTGCAGAAAGATTCTCTGAAGAGCGAATATCAATAATTATAAAAAAAAAAAAAAAGTTGAACTTTTGACTCTCCATCGCAAAGGGACACCAAAACATTGGAAAGGGGCAGGGACACTTTTAGTAAAATGCCTATAACTCCTGAACGGAATGAGATATCTTCGCCAAACTCAGAACACTTATGTAAGAGCTCAATCTGAGGTCACAGGACAAAAATCGCGGCGCTTGGCCACTTGGTGGCGCTATATGAGGAACAAAAACGTAAAAACAGCTTTAACTACCCAACCATTTGTCCTATCAACATGAAAATCGCTGTGCACAGTCTTGGTCCAAAGTGCCAGGGTGTCTATAAGGACATTTGCGTATCTCAAAAAATACATGGCTGCCATTGGCCGATGAAGTTTGAGCACTTATTAGATACGGTTAACAGAGGCCAATCGGAACGAAACTCGGTGGGCCTGTTTGACTCACGGCCCCAAAGGTCTGACAACAATTTAAAAGAAATTGGCCACTGGGGGGCGATATAAGATTTTTCAAGGGCCTAAATGATTGTACATTGTGCAGTTTTTTGCACATGCATGCAATATTCGTATCATATGATAGAACTCCTCAACTTTGCCTCTAGAACCACTGCTGAAATCATGTGTTAAGTGATTGAGAAGATGTAAAAAACCTACTTTTGCGAACTAGTCCTAGGTTTTTTGATCAATCTGTAAAAAAACACCGAAGAACAATTCTCTGGACTCTCTAGGACAATAATTATATATAAAAAATGAAATTTACCCTTTGGGAAGCTATAAAAGGCTTGTTTAAAAAAGGGGCCTGTCTGAATTTACCCAAAATCCTATAAAGCCTGAAGCTTCACGAAACCTGCTGAGCTCATGCTCATTTGTGATTCTAAACAAACATGCACAGTTTTGAGAAGATCAGACCACAGCTGGCGCTATAACAGTTATAAACGTTACAAAACATAATATTTCTATGGTTCATTACGTGGATTTGCCAAAAATGCTTTTTTAAGATGCTGAACTAATGTTCCACAGCAAGACAAACGCATCAGTGCAAATGTACTTCCAGAAACTAACGACAAAACAAAACATCCCATAAGAGTTTGAGCTCATCATTGACAGAAAATCATTAAAAAATATGATTTCTAATGATATGGTTAATACTTTTATTCATGAGGGTTGGATTAATCAATGTCACTGAAGATTTCTATTTCAAACAAATGCTGTTTTTTTTTTTTACTTTCTATTCATCTGTGAATCCTAAAAAATAAAATGCATCACAGCTTCTGCAAAAATACTGGACAATGATTTTTGAAGAATCGGACATGTGACACTAAAAGCGAGTAATGATGCTGAAAATTCAGCTTTGATCAACATGAATAAATTAGAGTTGAACAGATATTCACATAGAGAACAGCTGTTTTAGATTCTAATAATATTTCACAATTTTTACAGTTTTTACCCAAGTAGACGCAGCCTTGGTGAGCTGAAGAGAATTCTTTCAGTCTTCTGTTGACTGCGAGTGTACAATGTTGTGTATAAGTATATGTCAGCTCAGTTCAGGGTCAGTTTATATATCAGTCCAAATCTGTGCAGTTATTTTTGGACTTTAGACTAAAAACCAAAGGAGAGGGAGAAAATCTCCTCAAAAGGCACTTGAAAGTGTTTCTAGAGCAGGATTTGGTGACAAAAGTAGGCCAAGCGGAGCACAGAGATCTGATGAAACGCCGCTAAATATTAATACGACACTCGATTCTTCAGAGGAATCTGCGATGACATCAGGACTCTGTGTGTGAGAGTTATTGTCATCTTTATGGGTTTGCTCAGCGTCAGAATACCCAGCATGCCTCAGCAGCCCACGGGCCGGAATAAATGGCATTCGCGTCCTACGACACGCTTCTTTCCCACGGCACACGGATCATACGCGAGGAGGCCTTCGCTTGTGTCACAAACAAACAAACGCAGCGGCGCACAAACACGTGTCTGCGGCTAATGCGGCCCATCTGCTGGTTCTGGATCGCTGGCGGCCAACATGAGCTCATCATCAGACACACTCCAGTCAGCCACCGTCCCAAATACTCTCCGTATGACTGGAGACGGTTGAGCTGCTATTGTCCCGTCGGGCTGAAACGCTCCGGAGCAGCAGACAATGGAGCGCTCCACTCATTAGCATTGTATTAATTGGGAGATGTGACCCAGTAATGGAATGCAGTGTGAGTGAAGGGGGTCCCCAGAAGTTAGATAAACATGAACGGGACCCTCTTCACATTTGGTCATGTTCATGTTTATAAAAAACATATAAAATTTTCAAAATTTTATTTTTAAAATTCACTTTTTCATTTACAAATCTTAATTTACATAAGATTTTTTTTTATATTATAATTTTATATATACAAAATATATCAAAAATACTTTTTATGTATTTTATATTTTATTAAATATATTTATATGATTAGAAAACATTTTGTTATCAAAAAAAAAAAAAAAAAATATATATATATATATATATACACACACACACACACACACACACACACACACAATAAATCATAACAATAACAGTATTTTTACATCATTCTTCATTTTAATGTACTTTTTAATTAACATTATAAAATAAAATGTATTATGAAATATTTTTACATTATAGATTTTTTATACACAAAATTTATCATAAAAATTAATTAGATGCAAATTATATTTTATATTATTATTTTTTTTAAATTATAATTCATACAATTATACACATTTAGTTAAAAGTTTAGCAAAAAGTTACATAATTGTATTTTTCTTCATTTTTTTAAATATTTATTATAATTTACACAATAATAAATATATTTTGTTCTAAAATTATTTTATAAATTGTTTCATATAAACAATAAATCATACAAATAAACCTATTTTACCCTTTTTTCTCCATGTTCTATTTACACATTTTAACTTACATTATAAAATGAAGTGTATTATAAAATAAATGTTATATTACAGATATATATATATATATATATATATATATGAAAAATAAACTTATTTTTACCTCTTTGTTTTTATTCACTTCTTAAATGTACATTTTAAATGTACAATACACTGTAAAAAGTGAACAGTTGGATCAACTTAAAAAAATACTTCAATTGGTAACACCTAAACATTTTAATAGTTATTTCAACTTAATTTATAATTAATTTATGTGATAAATTAAGTTGAAAGAACTTAAAATGTTTAGGTGTTACCAATTGAAGTAATTTTTTAAATTGATCCAACTGTTCACTTTTTACAGTGTTAAAATAAAATATTAAATAATATCTATATTCTAGACATCATTTTATACATACAAAATATCTTAGAAATTAGATATAGTTTATATTTTATTTACTTATACAACTATAAAAAACATTTTGTTATAAAAATGATTTCATAGATTATTTCATATCATTAAAAACGCATTTTACCTTCTTTTTTCAAAACTACAAATAAACCTATTTCATATCTATTTTTCTCTATAAATACCGCCTAGTCAAAAAGTTGCAAAACACTTGAATCTTAAGATACGATTTAGTTTTAAGTTCATAATCAAAACAATTGCTCTAACCCGAGCACTGACTGAAATAACACTCTTGGTTTTCCCATTAAAACCGGACACAAAAAAAGTACGTCATAAATGAAAAAACTCTCACCTGATTCAAACCGCGCGCGCGCCCGCGCTGCACCTGCTCGCGTCACCTGCACGCAACATCACAACTACTACAACACCATCATCACATTACACAACACAACACAACACAACACTGGGTATGATAAACATTATATTTCACACCAGTCTAACCCTGACACTTCAATCCGACGAGACCAACTCACATTAATGAGACCTAATAATAATCACCTGAAACCAACACATCTGAGAATATCAGCTCATAAGAACACCCTGTCCCACATCATATCCCTTAACATCATGTGAGGAGCGACAAACCAGCGATTCGGACACATTTGTCCAGTCTAGCGATCCTGCGCGTTTGACAGCTGCGCGCTCCTGCGCTTTAAACGCGATTCAAGCCAAATATATAAGAACCAACAGCAGCCACTGACCTGATAAAACCCGCTGACTCCTGCTTCTGGTCCGGTTCTGTGCCTGTCTCTGTCTCTGTCTCTGTCCCGCTCTGCGACTGACTGACTGCTGGACTCTCCGCGCGCTCATCTCCAGTAAAAGCTCGGGAGCGCGCAGTCTCAAATGCGAGCCGCTCTCTCGGGGACGCGCAGCCAAGGCTCAGCTGAACTGGTACCAGCAGCACATTATAAAACACTCACAAACATCTCTGACGCAGAGGGGATCGAATTAAATATCAAATACAAGAGAAAATGCTGAATATGAAATAAAATATATTTACAGATTACTCCATCAAAATTATAGTGTAGTGTTTTTTGTTTTTTTTTTGTTTTTTTTTGCAGTTTTCGGCTCATCTGCGTACAAGCATTCCGCTAAAAGACCTCAAAATCGATGTGTATTTATGTTTACAGTTCTAACGGAAATATATTTCAATAATGTTTTTATAACATTCCCATTAAGTTAAACAAATGTTATTTTATTATCTCTCTGAAACCTGTTTGTTTAAAACAACAATAATAATTCTAGGTAAGGAGAGACACTGCAGGTGAATAGGGTGAAACATAACTAATATTACTCAGTTGATTGATTACTTTGATAATTGCAAACTTTTTTTGTTTTTCAAGTTTTCTAAAATGTTAGGTTTAAATATGCAAATGATCATTATTTATTGAAATATGCGCTAATCTGCATACATTTCTAGTACAAAAATCTAAACACTGTATGAAGTCAGTTTCAGTTTCTTAGACATATTATAGTCAAATGTTTTTACAGAGGGATCTCACTTCGTTACTACATAATTCAGTAGTCTGTCATAAAACAGACAGGCAACACTATATTTTTTACCATTTTTGAGGAATAAAATGTCAAATTCTATCTGAACAAATCCCTCTGTAAAAACCTTCAGGATATAGACAGGAATACAAATGTAAAGTGTGGTGTGTGTAAGTGCTGCTGAAGTGGAGATTTATGGCTCAGTGTAGGAGAAAAAACTCTTGTCCTTTAAAAATCTGTATTGTAATTGAAATCTATTGACAGAAATAGATAAAATGCTATGAAAGAAACACTTAACAGTGTTTTTTGGGTGTTTTCTTTCCACTAGTCTGAAAAACACTTTATGAAAAACCAAAAAGTCCAAAATCTCAAAGTTGACATGTGCATGAAAAAAACAGTATTTTTGCCTGCAGTGTCTCCTCTTAAGGGAACATGTCTGAACCTTCTGAAATAGTTGAAAATGTTAAATAAACGAAACATTTTAACAGACAAATGTGAATGAATGATAATAATGTTTTTGTACTTCAACATTATTAAAGACCAGATAACCTTATGTAAAGCATGTTTGATTAAGACGTGTAATAATGCACTGCCAAAACATTCTGTAAACATTCACTCTTCTGATTAAAACAACCAGTGATGGGTCAATGGCATGACACCTACATTTTCTGATAAAAATTGGATTGCGTTTTTTCGCAATAAATTTGTTTTAAATGTGTAAAAAAACATGCCATATATATATGAAGCACCTCTCCCATGTATGTACTCACTTTAACTTTTTAAAAAACAGTTATTTGCCATGTTTCTGTTATTAGAAGTGTTAAAATATCATGTGGTGCGACCGTCCGGACATAACTTGTGTTTTGGAAACATCTTTGAAATGACCCTACATTTATTCAGATTAATTTTCTGCACTATTTGACATGATTTCCAAAGTGTTTTGTAATCCTGTGTAAAATTGCAAAGCATTTGTATTTATATGTCCATCATAATATGCAAACAAACAATGGTGCAACCATCAAGAAACTACCATTTTGGGACTTTTATGTTGAAATCCATTCAAAGATAGGACATTGCATCATATACCAATTTGACCCAAAAAGACCCAACTCTTTCAAATTTGGAAGATAATAACCTTTTTAATGGCTGGTATGTAGCTACCACATTTAAAAAAAACACAGAATATTAAGTTATTTCTACAAATATTTATTTGTATTATAAATTTCATAGTGACCTTTTGTGGGAAGCTAGCTTGTTTTATTCAGGCGGTCAATTCTGTGCTTGTACATTTTGACTGAATTTGAAATATCATGCGGTGCGACCTCTGCCGACTGTTTTCCATCATAGATATATGTCCCAGATGGGCAGTTTTTGTGCTTTTATATTCAAATAATGGTTTATATACATAAAATACTTTATTTTAGTATCAGAAAAAAATCAGGATTGAATAAATTTGAACAACAAATACTGTTTTGTGGCTTTTTGATTTGTCTAGACAGACCGCTGTAGCGCATGAACCGATCATCTCTTCATCTTTACTAGTTACAGCACAAAATAAACATGAATGAACATCAAAAGGTATCTTGTTTAAGCGTAAAAAAGACAAACCGGCATTATTCTGCGTTATGATTGGTCAACAGAGCAGCCAAGATTGGGCAAAGTCCAGAAATAACTGGGGCTAAAGAAATGCCTGCAGTTAATGCCATGTGCAAAACTTATTTCTTTAAATAGATTTTTACTGATATAAGGTTTTTGTGTCATTTGGAGCGACCGCTCATCATGTGGTGCGACCAATAATAGCAATTACTGTATTTAATGAAAATAAATTATCCTATTTCTGTGGCTGAAATATGAATCACTGCTACAGTATCCTCAAGTAAATAGTATTTTAAAAACATTTCTATCAGTTTTAAGCAATTAAGAAGGCAACTCTGAAGATCATTATTCACAAAAACTCAAAAGTAATGCAAATACTTTGTTCCTAAACACTGTAATTACTGAGAATGTCTAAAAAAAAGTGAAGCATGATAAGGAAATGAATTATTTTTAATATAAATCATGGTCGCACCACATGACATTTTTAAGGCTATGGCCAATTCATCTAGATTAAAAAAAAAAACACTAAAATGTTAATAAGAATTTATCTTTACTCAACTTTCTTAATGTTTGAACAGCTACAAAGGATATGATAACTTTTTGTATTTTATATGTAGCCTGTGGAAAATGAACCGTATACAGATGATTTATTGTGTGTATCCTGCAGTAAACTGTCATCATCCGAGGAGAGCCATTCTCATCTCTTCACCGTCTCTGTCCTGTGTCCGTTTGTGAAAGTGCAGCGGGACGATGCAAAACTCCACTTTCGGGAGTCATTGGACATTTCCCAGAATTCAATTTAAAATCAGCCAGGCGTTCCATCTGAGAGCAGAGCGCCACAAACACCATCAGATACAGATGAAAGCCTGATGTCACTGCAACACATGAATGAAGACGAATACAGCTGAGCGCATGAGTTTACACCAACAAAGCCCTTGCACAATGTATACTAAGATAAAAGATCTTTATTTGTTAGTGCTGCCCTTCGGAAACTACATGAAATATTTACATATTTAAACAAAATAATAATAATTTACACTCATGATCATCCTGTTCAAAAATGTACAAACCCAAACGTGCAGAATGATTGACAGCAGCTCTGACAGTCCAAAAATACAGAAAAATAATTTAATAAATAGAGCTGGGCATTATGAATGAATTTGCATTATTTTTTGCAAATAAAGGTAATTAACCATAGAAATATGTTTTTAACGTTTATGACCGTTATAGCGCCAGCTGTGGTCCGATCTCCTTATGCTTGTTGAGAATCAGCTGTCACATGAGCTCAGCAGGTTTCGTGAAGTTTTCAGTTTTCATTTAGGCTTTATAGGATTTTGGGTAAATTTGGACAAGCCCCTTTTCTAAATGACCCCGTTGTAGCTTCCCAAAGGGTACATTTCAACACTGTTTTGATGATTATTGACCTAGAGAGTCCAGAGAATTGTAGGAAAGTAGGGTTTTACATCTTCTCAATCATTTAACAAATTATTTGATTGACAGCAGTGGTTCTGGAGGCAAAGTTGTCCGGAATGAGGAGTTCTGTCATATCATATGAATATCACACGTATGTGCGAAAAACCTTGCGATGTACAATCATTTTACAATAATCGACCGATTTCTTTCAAATTTCTCTCAGACCTTTCGGGCCATGAGTCAAACAGACCCACCAAGTTTAATTCCAATCGGCCTCCGTTAACCTTGTCTAATAAATGCTCAAACTTCATCCGCCAATGGTAGGCATGTTTTTTGAGATACGCAAATGTCCTTGTGGCGTTTTGGACCAAGACAGTGCACAGCGATTTTCACGTTGATAGGACAATTGATTGCGTAGGTACAGACATTTTAATGTTTTTTTTTCCTCTTATAGCGCCAACAAGTGGCCAAGCTCCGCAATTTTTCTCCTGTGATCTCAGATTGAGCTCTTACATAAGTGTTCTGAGTTTGGCGAAGATGTCTAATTTTATAGGCATTTTACTAAAAGTGGCCCTGCAAAGTTTTGGCGTTCCTTTGCAACGGTGAGTCGAAAGTTCTTTTTTTTTAATTATTGATATTCACTCTCCAGAGAATCTGATGTGAATTTGAAGTTTTCTGAAATGTATTGTTAAATATACAAATGTGGCACCACACAATTAAATATGCATTAATTTGCATACATTTCCAGAACAGAAACTTGAACTTTGGTTCAAAATTCTTGATTGATTTTGCTGACATTTTAAAGGTTGTTCCAGAGGGGATTTTGGATTCTTTTTTTTTTTTTTTTTAGAAAACAAACAGAAAACAAACACATTTCCATTGTGTTTTCAGGAGTAAAATGTTGTCTAATCATGTATAGTCAGTGTGAATGAAATATAAACAAGCCTTCAGAATATGGAGAGGACTAAAACTTTAGAGTTTGGTGAATGTAAGAGAAACACTCTTTAAAGATTGAAATCTAGATAAAGTGCAATCAAATAAACACCTAAATGGGTATTTTGGATGTTTTCTTCCCACTAGAGTCTGAAAGACAGCATGTTATGGAAACAAAACAGACCTAAAAACTCAGCAGTGCATTAAAAACACTGGGTTTCTTCACTTAAAACAAATGATAACTTCTCAGTGCCAGTATGTGATTATTCAGCGGATGCAGGAGAGAGCATTTGTGGAAGATCATCACATTATTTTCATTCTTCTTAGGTCTGATGGCGACACAACATCCTCTTTCCATCGACAACAGACTGATACACACAGATAAACCAGAGTAAAGCAGTGCGAGACGCAAAACAGGCCTCCAGATGTTACCAGAACATTACAGATATTGCAGCAAGACTCCCAAAATCTTCTCAATCTGCTTTGTGATCCAACCATTATAAACAGCAAAGGATTATGGGAAGCCCGTGTCCATACACTCTCTGGTCATTCGCTCATCGTCAGCAGCGGCGTGAGATTTGAGTTCAGATACAGTGAAGAACGTCCAACATCTACTTCACGCACTAATAAGAATCGATACTTTACTAAACATGTCCTTTAGAGAACTTTC
Source organism: Garra rufa (assembly GCF_049309525.1). Classification (NCBI taxonomy): domain Eukaryota; kingdom Metazoa; phylum Chordata; class Actinopteri; order Cypriniformes; family Cyprinidae; genus Garra; species Garra rufa. The sequence goes on from NC_133385.1 coordinate 1,224,741, forward strand.
TGAATCAAACCATTGTCTGATGACATTAAAGGAGTCTTTCATTCTGTCATGATTTGTGTGTTCTGGTGAACTGATGAGTGTTAGTGCAGATACCTGAGCACAGAAGAGTCTCAATGACCATCAGCATTTCAGCTAGCCCTGTCCTCCAGATCCGATCATCAGCAGATCTCCAGCTAGTCCATGAGCAGATCCTACAGAGCAGAAGAACAGACAGCACTGAACATCTGACAAACACCACATCACTGACTCATGAGCACTGAACCAAAACACACCACACAACTGAATCATTCTGAGTGAATCAACTCAACACACTTCACCTGATTGGGTCCATCTGCTCTTTTAACATTCACTGTCACTCTATAGACTAATACAATCACATTCAACAAACATTTTTCAAATATTTATTACAATATATACTGATAAACTCAACACTGACTTGAATGGTATGAGATAACTAGATGCTTTTAGCTGATTTCCTGTTGAACTGTCAGCAACTGAACTGCAGCTCAAACTATTTCAAATATAGTGAATTAAGCTACAAACTCCGTCATAATGCACAATGTTCACATCTAATGTGTATTTTGAGCTGCAGCTCATCATATTAAAGGAGTTTCACTAGTTAGCAGCAAACCAGTTACCTCACTTCAATATGTTCCTAGATTTGTGTTGGATATCTTCAATGATTCGTGAATCGCACAAAACGTCCTGAAATGAATCAATTGATTCAAATGACTCGTGAACTGAATCAAATGATTCGCGAATTGCACAGAAGGTCCCAAACTGATTCAATTGATTCGCGAACTGAATCAAATGATTCGCGAATTGCACAGAATTAAGGTCCCAAACTGATTCAAATGTTCCGCGAACTGAATCAAATGATTCGCGAACCGAACCAAATAATTCAAATGATTCGCGAACTGAATCAAATAATTCACGAATTAAACAAAAGGTCCCAAAATGATTCAAATATTCCGTGAACTGAATCAAATGATTCGCGAATCGCACAGAATGTCCCGACATGAATCAAATAATTTGCGAATTGCACAGAATGCCCCAAAATGAATCAAATAATTCATAATTCATTTGATTCGCGAACTGAAATAAATTATTCAAATGACTCGCGAACTGAATCAAATGATTCGCGAATTGCACAGAAGGTCCCAAAATGATTAATCTGATTCGCGAACTGAATCAAATGATTCAAATGATTCGCGAATAGCACAGAAGGTCCAAAAATGATTCAATTGATTCACGAACTGAATTAAATTATTCAAATGACTCGCGAGCTGAATCAAATGATTCGCGAATTGCACAGAAGGTCCCAAAATGAATCAAATGATTCACAAACTGCATCAAATGATTCGCGAACTGAATCAAATGATTCGCGAGTCGCACAGAAGGTCCCAAAATAATTCAATTGATTCGCGAACTGAATCAAATTATTCAAATGATTCGCGAACTGAATCAAATGATTCACGAATTGCACAGAAGGTCCCAAAATGATTCAATTGATTCGCGAACAGAATCAAACGATTCAAATGACTCGTGAACTGAATCAAATGATTCGCGAATTGCACAGAAGGACCCAAAATGATTCAATTGATTCGCGAACTGAATCAAACGATTCAAATGATTCGCGAACTGAATCAAATGATTCGGGAACTAAATCAAATGATTCAAATGATTTGCGAACTGAATCAAATGATTCGCGAATTGCACAGAAGGTCCCAAAATGAATCAAATAATTCACAAACTGATTCAATTGATTCGCGAACTGAATCAAACGATTCAAATGATTCGCGAACTGAATCAAATGATTCGGGAACTAAATCAAATGATTCAAATGATTTGCGAACTGAATCAAATGATTCGCGAATTGCATCAAATGATTCGCGAACTGAATCAAATGATTCGCAAATTGCACAGAAGGTCCCAGAATGATTCAACTGATTCGCGAACTGAATCAAATGATTCAAATGATTCGCGAACTGAATCAAATGATTCACGAATTGCACAGAAGGTCCCAAAATGATTCAATTGATTCGCGAACAGAATCAAACGATTCAAATGACTCGTGAACTGAATCAAATGATTCGCGAATTGCACAGAAGGACCCAAAATGATTCAATTGATTCGCGAACTGAATCAAACGATTCAAATGATTCGCGAACTGAATCAAATGATTCGGGAACTAAATCAAATGATTCAAATGATTTGCGAACTGAATCAAATGATTCACAAACTGCATCAAATGATTCGCGAACTGAATCAAATGATTCGCAAATTGCACAGAAGGTCCCAGAATGATTCAACTGATTCGCGAACTGAATCAAATGATTCAAATGATTAGCGAACTGAATCAAATGATTCGCGAATTGCAGAGGTCCCAAAATGATTCAATTGATTTGCGAACTGAATCTAATGATTCGCGAATCACACAGAATGTCCCTAAATGAATCAAATGATTCTCGAACTGAATCAAATGATTTGCGAATTGCACAGAAGGTCCCAAAAGGATTCAATTGATTCGCGAACTGAATCAAACGATTTAAATGATTCGCAACTTGCACAGAAGGTGCCGAAATTAATCAAATGATTTGCGAACTGAATCAAATGATTCGCGAATCGCACAGAATGTCCCTAAATGAATCAAATGATTCTCGAACTGAATCAAATGATTTGCGAATTGCACAGAAGGTCCCAAAAGGATTCAATTGATTCGCGAACTGAATCAAACGATTTAAATGATTCGCAACTTGCACAGAAGGTGCCGAAATTAATCAAATGATTTGCGAACTGAATCAAATGATTCGCGAATCGCACAGAATGTCCCGAAATGAATCAAATGATTTGCGAACTGGATCAAATGATTCGCGTCCCAGCATTCATCATCAGTCACACTGACTGTATCTGAAGCGCAGAAATCCTGCTGAGCTTTGACTGATATTCAAGACGTTTGACACAAGCAGAACTGAGTTGTTCCTCCCAAAAAGCCATTCCTCAGATCTTCATTAATGATTCAGACGCACCATTTTTACCTACTGGAGTAGAAACAGCTGGTAAACTCCCACAGACGCACACAAACAGACACAGTGATGAAGAAAGCACTTGAGGAACAATACACACAGATAAATACAGATCACTGATGAAAGAACATTATTTATTACAGTGAAATATCAAGATCAGCATCAAGCTAAAACTAAATCACAGCAGCTCTTCATCATAAGAAAACATCTCATGACATTCATTCTTAGTGTTTTCTGAAAAACTACTTCATCTGTTGATTCTGGCTGAATTACAATCTGATTCTGAGCCTCTCAGTGAATGAAGGCAAAAACTGTGATCAAAGACAAATACAATCCATTTATATGGATACACCTTAATAAAATGGGAATGGTTGATGATATTAACGTCCTGTTTGTAGCACATTAGTATATGTGAGGGGGGCAAACTTTTCAAGATACTAATGTGCCACAAACAGGACGTTAATATCACCAACCATTCCCATTTTATTAAGGTGTATCCATATAAATGGCCCACCCTGTATTAGAGAAATACAGCACTGGAAACTAACTGAAATAAGATGATTGAAGCATCAAAAGTACTAATTGGAAATAAATAAAAAATAAAACTAAAATAAAAATGTACAACAGCGTTTTAGTGCCACGGTTAAAAATGTGTAAAAATTATATTTTGAGAATAAAGTCAAAATTACGAGAATAAAGTTGAAATATTATGAGAATGAAGTTGAAGTACTACAAGAATAAAGCCAAAATGTTTCAAGAATAAAGTCGAAACATTTAAACTTTGTTCTCAAAACATTTAAACATTTAAAATTTTGATTATTTTCGAAATATTTCAACTTTATTCCCATAATTTCAACTTTATTTTTAAAATATTTCGACTTTGCTCTCGGAAATTCGACTTTATTCTCTAAATATTTAGACTTCATTCTCATAGTATTTCGAACTTTATTCTTGAAATATTTTGACTTTATTCTCGTAATTTTTACTTTATTTTTAAAAATATTTTGACTTTGTTCTCGAAATATTTAGACTTTATTCACAAAATATTTCAACTTTATTCTCGTAATTTCAATTTTATTCGACTTTAATCTCATAATCTTAGTTTTTTTGAACATGGCACGAAAACGCCTTGGTAAAAAAAAAAAAAAAAAAAAAAAACCTGAATAACAATGACTAACTCTTTAGACTAACCTTAGCATGTCGTCTTTGAGCAGCAGCTACAAACTGTTAAAGGTGCAGTGAGCGATTTCTGAGAAAACTATTGAAAGTGGATCAGACCGAACACCACAACACACTTCTAGCCAATCAGCAGTAAGGGGCGTGTTCGGGGGCGGAGCTATCAAGATAGGGGCGTTTCTCAGAAATCATTTACTGCACCTTTAAATAACATTAGTCACATGTCATAATCAAACCCTGACTGATAAAATGAGCTGGTCTGAGCTCATGAAACCTGTGTCTGAAAGCTTCTGATTCACAGTCTGTAGTGTTTCACTCATGAAGAGATGGAGTTGCGTGCTTATTTTGTATTTTAGTGTGAAATAAAGATAAGAGCTGCCTGTATTAAATAAATCACCTCAATAGTCACACAATCGAATAAATGCTCAAACGCGAGAGTGATTTAAAAAGTGCGTTATTAAAGTCTTCATGAGGATTCTAGCGGTCAGCAGGTAATATCCGGACTTTTGAAATGATCTGTATTATATAAACCGCTATAAAACTAAGTGTGACTTATTACATATTTCATATTTATATTTTTTGGATGCCTGCTTCTACTTCATAATTTTAAATAATAAAGTTTTAATATGAGCTTTCTTTCAGTAGAATATAATAAAATTAAATAAACCCTAATAAAGTAAAACTGAATAAAATACTGGTCTTTTGCCCTGATGTTGTGAACTCAGTCAGTCCCTGAGCATCTTTCACTGTGTCCTTCATGAATCCCAGAGCTGAGGAGCGTCAGATTCCCATCGGTGATTTGTGCAGGAGGGTGTTTCTCCTACATCTTGTAGAAGCCCTCGTACATGAGCGCTCTGAGCCGCAGCCACTCGCTCAGTCTCTGGATGTGGCTCTTGTCTCGGCTGAGCTCGCTGACGGCTCGCTGGAGTTTCTCCTGGTTTCTCTCCAGGTACCGAAGACCTTCAGCCTGCAGCTGCATGAGCTTCTCCTCTCGACTCTCATCCAGAGCCACTTCTTCACTCATGTACGGGTTAAAACGGAAGTATGTGTTCGGTGGGAGCAGAGCGTCCAGCATAGTGTGCACTTCTGAAATGCAAACAGAGATGGAGAATTACTGTCTGATCAATGCGACGCTCTTAGTTTAGTCAATGCTTGTCTGCATTTAGTGCATCAGCATATGCACACAAAAGCATATTGCATAAAAAACTCCGATAAAATATGTGGATGCAACAATAGATTGTGGGTTCGTTCTTACATGAATCAGTATTGACGTATAAGGCCAATTTTAAAATACAAAAAATAATAATATCCTTTGTAGAATGTTGTTTAAACATTAAGAATGTTGTGTACACAAATTCACATAAATTTTTTTATTTTTTCACTTAACCTTAAAAACGTCATGTGGTGCAACCATGATTTATATTAACATTAATTCACTTCCTTAACATGCTTAACATTTTTTAGAGGTTCTCAGTAATTAAACTGTTTAGAAACAAAGTGTTGCATTTCTTTTGAGAAAAATCACAACCACTAGTAGTATGATTTAAAGGGTTATAACTTTTGACCAATCAAATCAATGTGGTGAGTTTAGTGTGAGGTTTGGTGTCAATATGTCAAAGCTTTGCGGAAATAAAGCCTTAGAGTCATTTTGGCATCATCATTGTGTCAGCACAGTCTGAAGATGATCTGACTCTATTTTGGTTACAATCGGACCAACACACTAGGAGGAGTTCGAAAAAAGTAGGTCTTTAACATAAATCAACATGGCGGACAGGAAGTTCGGCCAACTGTGGCATAATTGTTATGTATGTTGTTGGCATGACCCAAGGAATATTTTGAGATCGGGTTCATTACAATAGGCTAATCCAAACAAGCGTTATTATTAATTGCAGAATTACTGATAAATTAATGATTCATCACTCTTGACCAATAGGTGGACCAAATTGATGTGGCGTGGTCAGTGTGAGGTAACAATGCCACATACTAAATTTGGTCAATATGTCAAAGCTTTGCAGAGATACAGACTCAGAAGCAGTTTGGCGTCTTTCCAGAGTATTCGTTGATGCGTTTAACGATAACCGTTGTGTATATCGACACGAAATCCAGAGCTTTTTGTCAGGATGGTCTGAAGATGATCCAAGCCAAATTTGGTGAAAATCGGACCAATGGTCTAGGAGGAGTTCGAAAAAGTAAGGTTTCAACACTAATCAAAATAGCGGACAGGAAGTTTGGCCAATTTTGCCATTGTGAGTTCGTTCTCACATGAATCAGTATTATCAACTCAACTTTGTATTTATTGTTTTGTTTTTTTTAGGTCATACCACATGATACCTAAATGTGGTAGCAACATAACGAATGAATTTCAACATAAAAGTTCCAAAATGGTAGTTTCTTGATGGTTGCACCACATGATATTTCATTCATATTATGATGAAAATATAAATACAAATGCTTCACAATATTATACAGGATTACAGAACACTCTGTAAATCATGCCAAATAGTGCAGAAAATTAATCCGAATAAATTTAGAGTAATTTTATTTATTTTGACTATTTGAATAACAGAAAAATTACAAATAACTAATGTTTTTTGAAAAGTTAATGTGGGTGTATACATTTATACAACTTTAAAAAAGTATACAACTTAAAAAAATGCAAATGGACAGAAAATGTAGGCGTCATGTCACTGACCCATAAATAAAACACCTCAACCCATCAGATCATCATTTTAGCAGCTGAGAGTCTCCATGTGTTCCCAGCTATGAATGCAGCACTCGCATTGGGAGGAAGGGAATTAATCTGGATTTGGAAATAACCTGCGTGATTACAACTCCAGCAGGTTTAATCTCAGATGAGGCAAAGGCCTCTGGGTAGAACGAGTTCTTCCATCATGAGCGCTGCATTACCGAAAGACAGAAACTCAGCACTTACTGTTTTACTATGACATTTCCTGACACTCATGGATGTTTTTGTGCTCTCATAGCAGGACAAATGATTATTAACAAAACTAAAACTAGCAAGGGTTAAAATAAAAACATGTTTATTAAAATAAAATTAATTATAAAAAAATGACAACATTTGACTCATTTTTATTGTTAATTAATATGTTAGTTGCTGGTTTACGTCATTAGCATTGCTTAACTTCATAATGTAGTTGCTTATTAAGTCCATTTGCAATGATAGTACTAACTAAAATTAAAATAATTAAAGTAATTTAAAATAATTTTATTAAAATAAAAAAGCGAATATTGGGGTTTAAGCGCTTAAGGCATTTAAGCACATAAGGAAAAAAGTAATTACATATTTAGCAAGGCTGTACCCACCTAAATCAATTATTTAAAAAGCATTTTTGTGCGACAAACTGTTTGATGTACAATTGTTTGTGCCCTTGGAAAATGCAATATCGCCCCCCAGTGGCTGATTTCTTTAAAATTTCTCACAGACCTTTGGGGCCTTGAGTCCAACAAGTTTCATTCCGATCTGCCTCTGTTAACCTTGTCTAAAAGCTGGAATACACTACATGACTTTTATCTGAACAGATTTTTTAAACAGTAGGCATCATACACTTACCGACTTTGTAAACAGTGATAGAGGAAAACTGGCCATCATACACTACAGGACTGAGGATCATAGACTAGCAGACTTTGAAGTCGTTCCGATCACAACAAACTCATGCAGAAACGTGCGCCTTGTTGCTAAGAGACGCATAACAAATTTAAAAAAATATGCGTTCCTAAATCGGTTGAAAATATCAAATATGTTTGATATCCTCCGACTGGATGGAATCAACGTCTGAAGCTTAAAAAAATCAGAGTCTGTGACCATCATACACTACGTGATTTTCTATGGAATCTGTCAACTCAAATCTGCAGACTCACTCTGACTTTCAAAAACTAGCCTCAACTTCTCCAGACTGGAAATCGGTGGAAAATCGGGGCAAAAAGATACCCAAATGTCCTTACAGACACTTGTGGCACTTTGGACTTTGCTTAACGATTTTCATGTTAAAAGGACAAATAGTTGCACAGTTATAGCCATTTTTATTTTTTATTTTTTTCCTCTTATTGCACCACCAAATGGCCAAGCTCTGTGATTTTTGTCCTGTGACCTCAGATTGAGCTCTCACATCCGTGTTCTGAGTTTGGTGAAGATATCTCATTCCGTTCAGGAGTAATAGGCATTTTACTAAAAGTGGCCCTGCCCCTTTCCAACATTTTGGCGTTCCATTTGCGACGATGAAAGTTTTTTTGATAATTATTAATATTCGCTCTTTAGAGAATCTTTCTGCACTGGTTTGGTTCCGATCAGGCGAAAAATCTAGGACTACTTCGCAAAAGTATGTTTTTTTGAGAAATCCAAAGTAGCCGAAAATCTAATTCCAATGACTGACGGTTTAGGAGTTACGAGTGATTTCACAGTTTTGATGGCTGTAGCGCCCCCGTCAGGCCGATTGGGACGAGACTTGGTGACATTGTCAGTGGTGTGGGTACTACCATCTCTCCCAATATCAAGTCTTTACGACTTACGGTTTGGTCTGATCGATCATTTTTACGTGGAGATCACTAACAATAACAATAGGTTTTCAGCTATTTCCAAGCACAAGGAAAAGCTGTAAGAGTATGTGACTGACCCTCAGTGTCGGTGGCGCTGCTGATGACGTTGGTGAGTTTAGTCTTCAGACTGGTGTAGGAGACGTTGGTTGTGCCGGCCGTCTCGAAGCGTCCCGTCCCCAGAGACACCACACACTGCAGAGGGACGTCCGGCCACAGACACTGACACTCGTGGATGGCCAGAGCCGTGGGGTTATTGATCAGCATCCCACCGTCCTGCAGACGCACAACACACGGACCACACCATCAACACAATAATGTTTAAAGCTTTCATTCTACGCCAGTCAATGTCAAAATGTCTGAGTCGGCCAATCAAATCAAAGTGGGCGGGGCTTTGGTCCAAATTAGCTGAATGCCAATTCCAATGCATCACTTTCTTTTAAAACAGCGAAAGAGCAAAAATGTAGCTAAACATTTAATTTTTGAGACCTGTTTTATGATAAAAAAAATCAGTCAATAGTAGCATTCAGTTATGCATTTTTTCAATCAGATTTTAAAATTTTCAGTCAAATTTCAATTTGAATTTCACCTGAATTTTGTTCTGAGCAGTTTCTGATAAAATAACCATATGATTAAGAGAGAATGTGCAAAATACAAAAAAAAAAAAAAAAAAAGCCCACCCTACATCATTTCCCGCTGAAGTTTGACTCTGAAATACGTCACATCACAGACGTTAAGAGCGCAGATTCCTGTTTTCTCATATAATAACATCCGTAAACTAGATTAAAAAAAGTAGCAGCAGCTGTAAAAGCTTGAAGTTTTAAACTTTATATAGATAGAATAGATGATTAGCATGTTACTTACAATTAGCATGTTGCTAGTCTGTTTCTAGCATGGCTTGCAAGTCACTCGTTTGTTAACATGTTTCTAGCATGATTAGTGTGTTATTAGCATGTTGTTAGCACAATTAACAAGTTGCTGGCATGTTTTGGGAAGTTGTTAACATGTTGCAAGCATGTTTCTAACATGACTAGGAAGATATCAGCATGTTAAAAACATGCTACTCTGTTTCTAGCATAATTAACATACTATTAAGTTGCTAATATGCTTCTTGCATGACTTGTAAGTCCTTAACACATTGCTAGCATGATTAGCACGCTGCTAGCAAGATTTGCACATTGACAGCATGTTGATAACAGGATTGGCAAGTTGTTAGGATGTTCCTAGCAAGTTTCTAACATGACTAGCAAGTTACCAACATGTTGCTAGACTGTTTGTAACATGATTAGCATGTTGTTAATGTTTTCAGCATGAACTGCAACATGTTAGCATGTTGCTAACGTGATAGGCGAGATGTTATGTTTCTAGCATGATTAGCATGTTGCTAGCATGGTTGGCGAGATGTTAGCATGTTGCTAGCATGTTTCTAGCATGATTAGCAAGTTTCTAACATGTTTCTATAATGACTGGCAATTTACTAACATGTTGCTAGTCTGTTTCTAGCATGATTGACATTTTAATAGCATGCTGCTAGTATGTTTCAAACATGTCTTGCAAGTCACTAACATGTTGGTAGCATGATTAGCAAGTTGCTAATATGTTTCTAACATGACTTGCTAATCATGCTAACAACATGTTTGTGACTTGCAAGCTGCTAGCTTGTTTCTAACATTAGCAAATTACTAGCATGTCGTTAAAATGACCAACAAGTGACTAGCATGTGACTAGCATGATTAGCATGTTACTAACATGATTAACAAGTTATTAGCATGCTGTCAACGTGTTTCTAACATTAGTAAGTTACTAGCATGTTGCTAGTCTGTTTCTAGCATTATTAACAAGTTGCTAGCAAGATTAGCACACTGCTAACATGTTTGACAAGTTGTTAACATGTTGCTAGTCTCTTTCTAACATGATTAGCATGTTGCTAGCATGATTGTAGTTGCTAGGCTAGGCTAGATAGTTCAATAGATTAGAAATATCAGATAGAATGGCAGTTTGAATGGATTAGAAATAGTTGATAGAAGGGAAGCTTGATTGAGTCTCAAGGAATTCTGAGGCGATTGAAGTCTGTGATTCGTCTCACTTTGTGTTTGATCAGTACTTCATCTCTATCAGCTGCTGCTAGAGACACTGAGATCCACACAGAGCCAAAAACAGCAGCAGCTTCACCATGAAAGACAGAAGACGTGAAACAGACACAAATAGCTCTGGAAACAGACAGAGAGAGCAGCTGAAGGAGTCTTTCATCAGTGATCGGCATCAGGACTCGTTCTGTAGTCAGTCAGTAATGAATCAGTGATTTCATCAGCTTTAACTGTGATCACAAACACATGTGGATGTCCTGCTATAATAACAATAATAATAGTTTTATTATACAGTGATTACTGTCAATCCCTGAACGACTCCTGCAGTGCTTCATACTGATGTCAAGAGAAAACTACTAAAAGAATATGCTGTTAACGATGTGATATTGACAAAACATAAATATAAAAATATGTAAATACAAAAAAAATAATATTCTTCGTATTCTGAACATGAAAGAAGTGTTGATTAAAAATATAATTCAACAACGTTTCATTGAATATTCCTGAGTCCCGATGAGCACGATTCCAAGAGTTTTACACACAGAGAGAAAACAGGAACAAGCTTTACTGAACACGTTTTACTGTGCTTGATTGTGCTTCTGTTTTATTATATTTTATTTCATTATCCCTTGCATCTGATCCATTTGTGTATATTTACTAGAACCCAGCATTTCTAACAAAACAGACGTGTTTGATCCAATATTCCTGTAAGTGCTGCATATTAGATTCTCACATTATTAGCTGAACAACATCAGAGCTGCTCTTTACTTTGTTTACCTCAAAGGCTATTGGATCATTCCGTGTCAAATCAACCAAATTTACAAAAAAGTTTAATTTTGCTAATTTTTCTTTTTTTTGAAGAAAGATAGAGAGGGATAGACAAAGATAGGGGGGTAAAAATGACCTCAGAAACATGGCAGCATCATAATGTTATTTGTACACAGAGATTGTCGCTCTATTAGTAAAATCTGTTGACTTTAGCAATCTTTGTTGCATTATGTGCCAATAGTGACCATTCAAAAATGGAGAAACAGCACTTTTCACAGTTTTGTCTCCAAAGTTTGCATGTCTGTAACTCAGGAAGTATTCAAAATATCTTAATGCCCTTTTAGATATGGGCTCTTAACAAACTTTCCATTTCGCATCTTTATTTTTAATGTCCTATGAGATTCGGTTCCAGAGATATTGGAATTTCAATATGGCTCCAGGAGTAAATCATTAAAATGCACATTTTCAGTGTTCAGAAACCAAATGTGGGTCAGTTTGCAAAAATACAATGCTTATTTTATTTTAAAGAGGAATGTCTGATGAAGAAATAATGTTGAAACTAGAGATGTGTCTTTGTTTCTTTCTTTTGTTTGTTAAAACAACTGCATTGAACATACCGGTCTGAGTGCCGTAATATTCTTTTTCCAAAGTTTGCGTGCCTATAACTCAAGAAGTATTAAAGATATCGCAATATGGTTTTAGATTTTGTTTTTTATTCAACTTTTCTTTTGTAATCCTAAATTTCAAAGCCCTACATCATTTAGTCCCAGAGATATGAGGATCTCAATGAGGCTCCATTTTCAGATAATTGAATATTAACCATTTGTAGTGGTTGAAAACCAAATGTTAGTCACTTTGTATACAGCCAACACTTATTTTATTTAAAGAACAATGTCTGAAGAACAAAGAATGTTGAAACTAGAGATGTATCTTGTTTCTTTCCGTCAAGACAACCGCATTGAACATACCAGTCTGAGTGCCATAAATATAATTTTTTCAAAGTTTGCGTGTCTATAACTCAAGAAGTATTAAAGATATTGCAATATGATTTTAGATTCCAGTTGTTAATAAACTTTTCTTTTGGAATCCTAAATATCAAGACCCTACATCATTCAATCATAGAGATATGGGGATCTCAATGAGGCTCCATGTCCAGATTGTTGAATATTACCCATTTTCAGTGGTTGAACACAAAATGTTGGTCACTTTGTATACAGCTGATACTAATTCTTTTTAAAGAACAATGACTGAAGAAAAAAAAAATCCTACTCATAATGGATACATAAAACACCTTTCCATAAAACAATCTGAATGTCTCCAAAGTTTGCATGTCTGTAACTCAAGAAGTATTAAAAAATATCTTAATGCCTTTTTAGATATTGGCCCTTAACAAACTTTCCATTTTACATCTTTATTACTTTACTTATTATAAAATCAGTATCAGCTGTGACCAACATTTGGTTTTCGACCTCTAAATATTGGTAACATTCAACAATCTGGACACGGAGCCTTATTGAGATCTCCATATCTCTGGGATTGAATGATATAGGGTCTTGAAAATAAAGATTCCCAAAGAAAAGTTTATTAGCAACTGGAATCTAAAATCATATTGCGATATCTTAAATACTTCTTGAGTTATAGGCATGCAAACTTTGGAAAAAGATGGCACTCAGACAGGTATGTGACAGTTCAATGTGGTCGTCTTGATAGTAAGAAATGAGACACATCTCTAGTTTCAACATTATTTGTTCTTCAGACATTCCTCTTTAAAAGAAAAGAAGTCTCATATTTTTTTAAACTGACCCACATTTGGTTTTTGACCACTGAAAATTTGTACAATTTAATGATTTACTCCTGGAGCCATATTGAAATTCCAATATCTCTGGAACTAAACGATATAGGGCCGTAAAAATAAAGATGCCAAAAGTAAAGTTTGCTAAGACTACATATCTAAAAGGGCATTCAAATATCTTTAATACGTCCTGAATTACAGGCATGCAACCTTTGGAGAAAAAAACGTGAAAAGTGCTGTTTCCCCATTTTTTAATGGTCACCATTGGCACATAATGCACCAAAGATTGCTAAAGTCAACAGATTTTACTAATAGAGCGACCAATTATTATCTTTCTCCAGAAAAAATATTAGCAAAATAAAAAATTTGAGCCAGGGAAGACTTTGAAATTTGATTCCATAAAACAATCTGAATGACGTTTCTGTATTATTTGAAAAAGCATGCATTACACTCCCTTAGTAGGCAGCTGCTCATGTAGTGAAGACTGGATGGGTCAGGACACAAGGTCGTTACGCCTCATTATCTAATTACTCTGACGGCTTCTGCTCTTTGACCTCTGACCTCTGGAGTGACAGACCTTAAAGGAGGTTCAAGTAGTTCTGATGAGGAATGTGAGAGAGACAGAGAGAGAGTGAGAGTGAGCGAGAGACCTGCCCTCAGGCTGCGATATCAGCAGTGAATAACACAGCGCTGTGGGATTGTGGGTAGCAGAAGAACGACGCTGCTCAACATTAACTGCGGTTATTTGTCAATTACTTCTTGAATCTCATAAACGCTCATCTGAGAATCGCTCATTGAGGTCACATGACCACAAACGACTCTCGTGAATCACTTACGCGCTTCATAATAAAACATCTGATTAGAAACTGAAAGGGTTTGTAGCTTCTAATGCGACTCGTGTTTAATTCTGTGTTTAAACATTAATATTTTTATTAATATTTTATACAGTATTTTAATATAAGAACTATATTACTGTTGCAATAATACTATTGCACACTTAAATAAAAAAAACATTTATTTTTATTATTAATATTATTATTTAGTATTCAAACTAAAATGTTATTTTCTTCTTATTTATGAAACATAAAACAAAAAATAACGAGAATTAACAAATATGTTACTGTTGCAATAATACTATTCCGCAGTAAAATAATAATTAAAAAAATATGAATAATAATTTAGTATTAAAACAAATAAAATTTATTCTTATTTATGAAACATAAAACAAAAAATCAAGAATTACGAATTATATTACTGTTGCAATAATACGATTTCACAGTAAAATGTGTATTTTTTATTATTTAAAAAAAATGTATTTATTAATATTATTATTATTATTATTAATTTAGTATTCAAACAAAACATTTTTATTCTTATTTATGAAATATAAAACAAAACAAATCAAGAATTAAGAAATAAGAAATATATTACTGTAGCAATAATACTATTGCACACTTAAATAAAAAAAAACATTTATTTTTATTATTAATATTATTATTAAGTATTCAAACTAAAATGTTATTTTCTTCTTATTTATGAAACATAAAACAAAAAAATATAACACTTAACAAATATATTACTGTTGTAATAATACTATTCCGCAGTAAAATAATAATAAAACAATTATTAATAATAATTTAGTATTAAAACAAAAAAAAAATTTTTTATTCTTATTTATGAAACATAAAACAAAACAAAAACAAAATTAACAAATATATTACTGTCGCAATAATATGATTTCACAGTAAAATGTGTATTTTTTATTATTTAAAAAAACACGTATTTATTATTATTATTATTATTAATTTAGTATTCAAACAAAACATTTTTATTCTTATTTATGAAATATAAAACACAAAAATCAAGAATTAAGAAATAAGAAATATATTACTGTTGCAAAAATACTATTGCACACTTAAATAAAAAAAACTTTTATTTTTATTATTAATATTTTTATTTAGTATTCAAACTAAAATGTTATTTTCTTCTTATGAAACATAAAACAAAAAAATAACGAGAATTAACAAATATGTTACTGTTGCAATAATACTATTCCGCAGTAAAATAATAAAAAAAATATGAATAATAATTTAGTATTAAAACAAATAAAATTTATTCTTATTTATGAAACATAAAACAAAAAAATCAAGAATTAAGAATTATATTACTGTTGCAATAATACGATTTCACAGTAAAATGTGTATTTTTTATTATTTAAAAAAAATGTATTTATTATTATTATTATTATTAATTTAGTATTCAAACAAAACATTTTTATTCTTATTTATGAAATATAAAACACAAAAATCAAGAATTAAGAAATAAGAAATATATTACTGTTGCAATAATACTATTGCACACTTAAATTAAAAAAAAAACATTTATTTTTATTATTAATATTATTATTTAGTATTCAAACTAAAATGTTATTTTCTTCTTATTTATGAAACATAAAACTAAAAAAAATAACAATTAACAAATATATTACTGTTGTAATAATACTATTCCGCAGTAAAATAATAATAAAACAATTATTAATAATAATTAGTATTAAAACTAGAAAAAAAAATGTATTATTATTTATGAAACATAAAACAAAAAATCAAGAATTACGAATTATATTACTGTTGCAATAATACGATTTCACAGTAAAATGTGTATTTTTTATTATTTTAAAAAACATGTATTTATTAATATTATTATTATTATTAATTTAGTATTCAAACAAAACATTTTTATTCTTATTTATGAAATATAAAACAAAACAAATCAAGAATTAAGAAATAAGAAATATATTACTGTAGCAATAATACTATTGCACACTTAAATAAAAAAAACATTTATTTTTATTATTAATATTTTTATTTAGTATTCAAACTAAAATTTTATTTTCTTCTTATGAAACATAAAACAAAAAAATAAAAATTAACAAATATATTACTGTTGTAATAATACTATTCCGCAGTAAAAAAAAATAAAAAATAATAATAATAATAATTTAGTATTAAAACAAATAAAATTTATTCTTATTTATGAAACATAAAACAAAAAATTAAGAATTAAGAATTATATTACTGTTGCAATAATACGATTTCACAGTAAAATGTGTATTTTTTATTATTAAATTTTTTTTTATTTATTAATATTATTATTATTATTAATTTAGTATTCAAACAAAACATTTTTATTCTTATTTATGAAATATAAAACAAAACAAATCAGAATTAAGAAATAAGAAATATATTACTGTAGCAATAATACTATTGCACACTTAAATAAAAAAAACATGTATTTTTATTATTAATATTTTTATTTAGTATTCAAACTAAAATGTTATTTTCTTCTTATTTATGAAACATAAAACTAAAAAAATAACAATTAACAAATATATTACTGTTGTAATAATACTATTCCGCAGTAAAATAATAATTAAAAAAATATTAATAATAATTTAGTATTAAAACAAATAAAATGTATTCTTATTTATGAAACATAAAACAAAAAATCAAGAATTAAGAATTATATTACTGTTGCAATAATACGATTTCACAGTAAAATGTGTATTTTTTATTATTTAAAAAAAATGTATTTATTAATATTATTATTATTATTATTAATTTAGTATTCAAACAAAACATTTTTATTCTTATTTATGAAATATAAAACAAAACAAATCAAGAATTAAGAAATAAGAAATATATTACTGTTGCAATAATACTATTGCACACTTAAATAAAAAAAACATTTATTTTTATTATTAATATTATTATTAAGTATTCAAACTAAAATGTTATTTTCTTCTTATTTATGAAACATAAAACAAACAAATATAACAATTAACAAATATATTACTGTTGTAATAATACTATTCCGCAGTAAAATAATAAAAAAATATGAATAATAATTTAGTATTAAAACAAATAAAATTTATTCTTATTTATGAAACATAAAACAAAAAAATCAAGAATTAAGAATTATATTACTGTTGCAATAATACGATTTCACAGTAAAATGTGTATTTTTTATTATTTAAAAAAAATGTATTTATTATTATTATTATTATTAATTTAGTATTCAAACAAAACATTTTTATTCTTATTTATGAAATATAAAACACAAAAATCAAGAATTAAGAAATAAGAAATATATTACTGTTGCAATAATACTATTGCACACTTAAATTAAAAAAAAAACATTTATTTTTATTATTAATATTATTATTTAGTATTCAAACTAAAATGTTATTTTCTTCTTATTTATGAAACATAAAACTAAAAAAAATAACAATTAACAAATATATTACTGTTGTAATAATACTATTCCGCAGTAAAATAATAATAAAACAATTATTAATAATAATTAGTATTAAAACTAGAAAAAAAAAATGTATTATTATTTATGAAACATAAAACAAAAAATCAAGAATTACGAATTATATTACTGTTGCAATAATACGATTTCACAGTAAAATGTGTATTTTTTATTATTTTAAAAAACATGTATTTATTAATATTATTATTATTATTAATTTAGTATTCAAACAAAACATTTTTATTCTTATTTATGAAATATAAAACAAAACAAATCAAGAATTAAGAAATAAGAAATATATTACTGTAGCAATAATACTATTGCACACTTAAATAAAAAAAACATTTATTTTTATTATTAATATTTTTATTTAGTATTCAAACTAAAATTTTATTTTCTTCTTATGAAACATAAAACAAAAAAATAAAAATTAACAAATATATTACTGTTGTAATAATACTATTCCGCAGTAAAAAAAAAAAAAAAATAATAATAATAATAATTTAGTATTAAAACAAATAAAATTTATTCTTATTTATGAAACATAAAACAAAAAATTAAGAATTAAGAATTATATTACTGTTGCAATAATACGATTTCACAGTAAAATGTGTATTTTTTATTATTAAATTTTTTTTTATTTATTAATATTATTATTATTATTAATTTAGTATTCAAACAAAACATTTTTATTCTTATTTATGAAATATAAAACAAAACAAATCAGAATTAAGAAATAAGAAATATATTACTGTAGCAATAATACTATTGCACACTTAAATAAAAAAAACATGTATTTTTATTATTAATATTTTTATTTAGTATTCAAACTAAAATGTTATTTTCTTCTTATTTATGAAACATAAAACTAAAAAAATAACAATTAACAAATATATTACTGTTGTAATAATACTATTCCGCAGTAAAATAATAATTAAAAAAATATTAATAATAATTTAGTATTAAAACAAATAAAATGTATTCTTATTTATGAAACATAAAACAAAAAAAACAAAACAATTAACAAATATATTACTGTTGCAATAATACTATTCCGCAGTAAAATAATAATTAAAAAAATATTAATAATAATTTAGTATTAAAACAAATAAAATGTATTCTTATTTGTGACCCTGGACCACAAAACCAGTCATAAGGTTAAATTTTACAAAATTGAGATGTATACATCACATGAAAGCTCAATAAATAAGCTTTCTATTGATGTATGGTTTGTTAGGATAGGACAATATTTGGCCGAGATGCATCTATTTGAAAATCTGGAATATAAGGGTGCAAAAAAATCAAAATACTGGGAAAATCACCTTTAAAGTTGTCCAAATTAGGTTCTTAACATTGCATATTACTAATCAAAAATTACATTTTGATAGGTTTACAGTAGGAATTTTACAAAATATCTTCATGGAACATGATCTTTACTTAATTTCTCAATGATTTTTGACATAAAAGAAAAATCAATAATTTTGACCCATACAATGTATTTTTGGCTATTGCTACAAATATACCCCAGCGACTTAAGACTGGTTTTGTGCTCCAGGGTCACATTTATGAAACATAAAACAAAAAAATCAAGAATTAAGAATTATATTACTGTTGCAATAATACGATTTCACAGTAAAATGTGACCCTGGACCACAAAACCAGTCTTAAGTCGCTGGGGATTGCATGGGTCAAAAATATAGATTTTTCTTTTATGCCAAAAATCATTAGGAAATTATGTAAAGATCATGTCACATTAAGATTTTTTGTAAAATTCCTACTATAAATATATCAAAATGTAATTTTTGATTAGTAATATGCATTGCTAAGAACCTAATTTGGACAACTTTAAAGGTGATTTTCCCAGTATTTTGATTTTTTTGCACCCTTATATTCCAGATTTTCAAATAGATGTATCTCGGCCAAATATTGTCCTATCCTAACAAACCATACATCAATAGAAAGCTTATTTATTGAGCTTTCATGTGATGTATACATCTCAATTTTGTAAAATTTAACCTTATGACTGGTTTTGTGCTCCAGGGTCACTTTTTTTTTTTTTTTTTTTTTTTTAACATGTATATATTGTTATTATTATTTGCCATTAAATACTATCTTTTACACAACTGTAGAAAACGTAGCTTGTGCCATGCATGAAATAAATGGTCAGAAACGATGGAAATCTGTCAGAATGTGATCGGTTGGCGTTTGTCAGACTGAATGAAAGCTGAAATGCGATGACGTGAGAGACGGACTCTGTCTGGTGTTTTGTGGGAATCTCCAGCAGAAATAAGCTCATTGTGATGTTCACAGACGTCACTAAACCCACATCCAGAGACTGGATCTTCCTCTGAAGAGTCTGACAACAAACAGCCGTCTGTTTCCTGAAGAAGCGACACAAACCTGCCCACGTTCTCATCCGCACACAGACCATTACCTCAGAGCGTGTTCATCAAATCATCTCTTCCATCCTCTCATTAGTTCCTCTATTACACTGTCTGCACGACTGAATGAACAGCAAACAAACGACGTGTTCAACACTCGTCTTTAGACATTTTTGTTCTGTGTGAGGAATATTGGTTCAAAAGAGATGCATTTATTGTTTATTTTATTGTATTTTAATTGCTATTACTGTGTTGTTATTATCTTGATCTTTGTATTTTATTGTCTTTTATGTAATTGTATGGCACTTTGGTGCACACTGTGTTTTTAAGGTGCTTTATGAATAAATCTTTTTGATTTGACTCCTGCTTTTGTAAAAGAATCACTCAACATGACTCTTGATCTACAGATTTGAATCAATTCAACGAATCATTCACTAAAATAAAATAACAAAAACATTAGTTAAGCTTTTTATTTCAGCTACTTTCCAACACCAATATCATTGTTATTGTTATTTGAAATATTTTTATTTTATTTCATCTGATTTGTTTTACTTATTTATTTACAAATATTTTCATTATTTATGTATTTTTCCTTTTTTTTAATTTTCAAAAATTTTCATAATTTATCTATTTTAATTTATTTATTTATTTTATTTATTTATTTATTTATTTATTTATTTATTTTGACAAATAATTTCATTATTTATCTATTTTAATTCATTTGCTATTTTATTTTTACATTTTGTTTTATTATTTTTTTACATTTACAAATACTTTCAGAATTAATTTTTTATTTTATTTTATTTTATTTATTTATTTATTATTATTTTTTTCATTTCTTTGATTTGTTATTTTTAATTGACTTTAAATGATTTAATTGGCTTTTATGTTTTTTATTTTACAAATATTTTCATTATTCATCTATTTTAATGTATTAATTTATTTTCATTATGTATCTATTTCAATTTGTTTATTATTTTACTTTTAATTAATTTTTTTTTTAAATTTACAAATACTTTCATTATTTACCTACTTTACTTACTATATATATATTAGGGCTGTCAAATGATTAATCGCATCCAAAATAAAAGTTTATGTTTACATACTATATGTGTGTGTTTACTGTGTATTTATTACGTATATATAAATACACACACATACATGTATATTAAAGAAAAATTGGTTTAGATTTATATAGAAAATATCAAAAATTCTATATATAGTCTATATTAAATAGAAGTATAACTATTCATGTATGTGTGTGTATATATATTTTTTTTTTTTTTGACTATTTTTTAATGAACAAATACCTTATTATTTATCTATTGTAATTTTTTGTTTTATATTGTTTTTTTATTTTGTTTTATTTTCTATTTTCAATTACAAATATTTTCATTATTTATCCATTTTAAATAATTAACTAATTTATTTGTTGTTTTTAAATTTAGAAATATTTTCATTATTGATCTATTTTGATTTGTTTTTTATTTAAAAATTATTTATCTATTTAAATTTATTTTTATTTCTTTGTTTTGTTAATTTTTAATGTACAAATATTTTCCTAAATTTGTTTAGTTTTATTTATTTTATTTTATTTTTATATTTATTTTTTTTAAATTATTTTTTAATTTGCAAATACTTTCATTATTTATCTATTTAAATATATATTTCATTTTATTTTTACATTTAATTTGACAAATATTATCTATTTTAGTCAACAACAAAAAAAGGTTTATGCATGCATTTACATTGTTAATTGTTTTAACACATTGTCTGTCACTGTATGATTGACGATGGTCTGTATTGATGGCTCTCGGCTGGTGCTGAAGGTGTGTTTCTGTACAGCTGCTAAACACTGGTTCATCAGGTGTGTGATGAGGGTCAGCCGTACCTGGTGCAGGTGGTTCCCCAGAGCGAACTCCTGGAAGTATCCCGGCGCAGCAGACGAGGCTCTGATAGCCTCCCAGAGCCGGTGTCTGCAGGAGCCGCGGTAATGAGAACGAACCCCGACCGGAAGACTGTAGTTCCTGAAGACGAAGGCCTTCACCGGAGGACCGAGGTTCACCACTGTGCTCACCGCTGACACCTGCAGGACAAACACAACACCTGCTCAACCTCACAACATTTCACACACAGCCTTGTCTTTTATGCCAAACATCATTAGAATATTAAGAAAAGATCATGTTCCATGAAGATATTTTGTAAATTTCCAACGCAAATATAAACTTCATTTTTGATTAGTGATATGCATTCCTAAGAACTTCATTTGAACAACTTTAAAAACTATTTTCTCAATATTTAGATTTTTTTTTGCACCCTCAGATTCCAGATTTTCAAAAAGTTGTATCTATATTACAAATATTTTCATTATTTACATATTAATTTATTTTTTTTGTTTTATTTTTTTTCTTAAAATGCAAATATTTTCATTATTTAACTATTTTAATTCATTAAAAAAAAATGTATTTTGGTTTATTTACAAATATTTATCAACTATTTCACTATTATTTTTAATTTTATTTTAAAAAAAAATATATTTTTTTTTTACATTTGCAAATATTTTCATTATCTATTTAAATTTATTTTAAATTTTATCACATTTTGTTTTATTATTTTCCCAAAATTTTTTTTTTTCCTTTCTATTTTTTGTTCTTTTTTTATTTACAAATATTTTAATTATTTATCAATCCTTATTTATTTATTTATTTTTATTATTTTTTTAAATTTGCAAATATTTTCATTATTTTAAATTTATTTTTTATGTTTTTTTTTTACCTTTTGTATTATTTTATATTTGCAAATATTTTAATTATTTATCCATTTTAATTTAGTTTTTTATTTACATTTACATAAAATGTTTCATTATTTATCTATCGTTATTTATTTTTAACTTTTTTGTTTTATTATTTTTTACATTTCAATTTATTTTTCTGTTTTGTTCTTTTGTAATTTACAAATATGTTCATTATTTACCTTTTTAATCTAACTTTTTTATATGTGTATGTATGCATTTACTTACTTACGTTTCCTTTAAAAGGTCTTAAATTTACCCTCATAAAACCGGCCGAAATCATACAAATGTAAAAATGTGAAGCTACAATAATCTCGAGCATTTTAAACGTCTAAGAACTTCATTTGAACCACACACTGTATTACAAGGATGCCCTGCGGTACTTGGGATGTGTGCAAGCAAAAGACTTGCCAGGTAAATATTCTGAGTGCTGGATGTTTGTTTTAGACAGGATACTTAAGGAAACAGTGTCCTCTAGTGTTGGCCCTACAGAAATCAGTCCATGCGGGTCAAAATATGAAGAAGAGCTGATACAGTGGTTCAAAGCTTTATCCCACAACAGAAGCAGAGCAACAAGAAAGAGTTTCACATGTAAATATATCTCAATCATAAACTCATTTTTTGTAGTATGTACAGAAAAATATATTTCTATATTGTGTGTGTATTTTAATCTATTAAAATTGATAATGAAAATATTTGTAAATGTAAAAATAATAAAACAAAAAATTTAAACATAAATTAGGATAGATAAATAATGAACATATTTGTTAATTAAATAAACATAAAAAATAAAATCAAATTAAAATTGAAAAGGTAATGAAAATACTTGTAAATGTAAAAATAATAAAACAATGAAAATATTTGAAAGTATTGAAAATATTTGAAAAATAAATAAACATAATTAAAAAAATTAATAAATCCAAAAAAAAAATTTAAATAGAAAAAGTAATGAAAATATTTGTAAATGTAAACATAATAAAACACAAAATTAAAAAATAAATTAGTACAGATAAATAATGAAAATATTTGTAAATTAAATAAACATAATACAAAATAAAATAAATCAAAACAAATTAAATTAGAAAAATAATTAAAAATATATTTGTAAATGTAAAAATAATAAAACAAAAACACGTAATAAATTAGGATAGATAAATAATGAAAACATTTGTAAATTAAATTGACATTAAAATAAATTAAATTAAAAATAAATTCAAATAGATAATGAAAATTTGTAAATAAAAAAACTAAAAAAAAAACCTGAAAACTAAAAAAACGTCTTAAATTGACTGTCACAGCATCTGCAGAAATCATGAAAATGTAAAAATGTGAAGCTACATTAATCTGTAGCATTTTAACCCTCTGTTGTTGAATTTATATATATATATATTCGCCAATCTGCCTCCATTCAATTTTTTTATTTTTTAATTTACAAATATTTTCATTATTTAATTTATTCTTTTTTTTTTGGTTCACAAAAAAATCATTATTTTAATTTTTTTTTTTTTTTTTTTGCTTTTTTATTATTTCTCTTAATTTACAAATATTTTCATTATCTATTTTTAATCGATGTTTTGAACTATTCATGAACTTGAGTAAAACAAAATTAGAAATGTTGGCTTTTCCTATTAAATATTTTTTATTTTATATATATTTTTTCATATATACACATTTGACATTGCTGTTGTTTTTTTATTAAAAATTGTGTATTTATTTCAGTTTCAATTTATTTTATTAAATTCACAAATTATTTTTACATTTTTGTTTTAACACAGTTTTTCTATTTTAATTATTTTATTTATTTATTTTAATCATTATTTGTACTTCTTCATGAATGTATTTCAAACTTGTTTCCCATGACTAATCTGCTTCCCCAGTTGTGTCAGTGTTCACTCATGAGTTCAGAAGTGAAGGAAGTGTTCGCTGGCGTACTTTAGGGCAGTCTGGGTCTCGAGTCGTCTCGATCAGCAGGTCCCAGCCCATCTTCTCCCTGTGTGGAGGTTCAGAGGAACAATCAGTTTTCAGGAAACACCAGATATTTGTGAAGCTTTCAGACACTCACTTCAGCACTTTCTCCCAGATCTGGCTGTCGTAGAAAGCGTGACTCCAGCTCATCTTCATGGTGCCCACGATCACGTTCTGCTTGAAGACGTCAGAGCTCAGCTTCCTGTAGAGATCCTCACAGTCCTTCAGCGGGATCTGGAAGACACCCAGCATGAAGCCCAGAATCGAACCTGAGGAGACGCAAACAATCATCAAACTATCGGCTTCAATTATTCGCCGTTCATATACACTGCTGCTCAGTAAGATTTTTAAATTAGACTTTTGTTGTAAAACAAAAAAATTAAATAAATTAAAATATAAATGGTAAAAAGTATTTGTAAAAAAAAAAAATTTTAAATAGATAATGACAATATTTGTGAATAAAAAAAAATACAAAAAACATAAACAAAAAACGTAAACTAAAGTGTATAAATAATGAAAGTATTTGTAAATAAAAAAAAGCAAAATAGATCAATAATGAAAATATTAGTAAATTAAAAAATATTATAATCAAACAAAAAAATAAATAAATTCAAATATAAATAGTGAAAGTATTTGTACATTTTAAAAATAATCAAACTAAAATAAATTAAAATAGATAAATAATGAAAATATTTGTGAATTAATTTTTTTTTATTAATAAATTAAAATAAATATTTATTTAAATAAAAATAAAGAAAAAAAACTGTAAGATTGTAAAATAATTAATGCAATTTAAAATAATGTTGATACCTTTTTCACTTCTTTGATAAATGTTAAAAAGAACAGCATTTGTTTAAAATAGACAACTTTTGTAACAATAAACACATTGTTCAAAGTTTGGTATCAGTAAGACTTTTAATGCTTTTTAAAGGAGACTTTTCTGCTTATCGAGGCTACATCTATTTGATTAAAAATACAGAAAAAAAAAATATTATTGTGAAATAATTAATGCAATTTAAAATAGCGGCTTTCTATTTTAATATACTTTAAAATTTAATTTATTCTTGTGATGTAAAGCTGTATTTTCAGCATCATTACTGCAGTCTTCAGCGTCACATGATCCTTCAGAAATCATTCTAATATACTGATTTATTATTTATTTGGAACCGTTGATACTTTTTCACTTCTTTGATAAATAAAATGTTAAAAAGAACAGCATTTATTCAAAAAAAGAAACCTTTTGTAACAACAAACGCCTCGTTCAAAGTTTGGTAAAGCATTACTTTTTAATTGACAAGAAAATATCTGAGTTAACTGGCATTACTTATTTGAAAAAGTAACTCAGATTTTTTCTTGTCAATTAAAAAGTAATGCGTTCCCAAACTTTTACCCCCCGAAATAATACAAATATCCTTTATTATATTTAATCCCATTTTATTAACCGATGTCTTTGCTGCTGACCTTCGATGATCCAATTCATCCATACTAATAAGCAAAAACTACTCAAGATAATCGAACATTTGTTTTCCTTTTTTTTATCACTGAAGAGTTGACATTTGTTCTTCTGTGGTCTACTATACAGACGTCAATCTACTTTTCTCTAAACCTGAGGCTTTTGCTGTGAAAAGGCTTTTACATTTGACAAAAATTCGTATGTAACACATGTAACACATTACTTTCCATAAAACGTAACTAAGTAACGTAATTAGTTACTTTTCAAGAGAGTAACTCAACATTGTAACGCATTACTTTCCATAAAAAGTAACTAAGTAACGTAATTAGTTACTTTTCAAGGGAGTAACTCAACATTGTAACGCATTACTTTCCATAAAAAGTAACTAAGTAACGTAATTAGTTACTTTTCAAGAGAGTAACTCAACATTGTAACGCATTACTTTCCATAAAAAGTAACTAAGTAACGTAATTAGTTACTTTTCAAGAGAGTAACTCAACATTGTAACGCATTACTTTCCATAAAACGTAACTAAGTAACGTAATTAGTTACTTTTCAAGAGAGTAACTCAACATTGTAACGCATTACTTTCCATAAAAAGTAACTAAGTAACGTAATTAGTTACTTTTCAAGGGAGTAACTCAACATTGTAACGCATTACTTTCCATAAAAAGTAACTAAGTAACGTAATTAGTTACTTTTCAAGGGAGTAACTCAACATTGTAACGCATTACTTTCCATAAAAAGTAACTAAGTAACGTAATTAGTTACTTTTCAAGGGAGTAACTCAACATTGTAACGCACTACTTTCCATAAAAAGTAACTAAGTAACGTAATTAGTTACTTTTCAAGGGAGTAACTCAACATTGTAACGCATTACTTTCCATAAAAAGTAACTAAGTAACGTAATTAGTTACTTTTCAAGGGAGTAACTCAACATTGTAACGCATTACTTTCCATAAAAAGTAACTAAGTAACGTAATTAGTTACTTTTCAAGGGAGTAACTCAACATTGTAACGCATTACTTTCCATAAAAAGTAACTAAGTAACGTAATTAGTTACTTTTCAAGGGAGTAACTCGACATTGTAACGCATTACTTTCCATAAAAAGTAACTAAGTAACGTAATTAGTTACTTTTCAAGGGAGTAACTCGACATTGTAACGCATTACTTTCCATAAAAAGTAACTAAGTAACGTAATTAGTTACTTTTCAAGGGAGTAACTCGACATTGTAACGCATTACTTTCCATAAAAAGTAACTAAGTAACGTAATTAGTTACTTTTCAAGGGAGTAACTCGACATTGTAACGCATTACTTTCCATAAAAAGTAACTAAGTAACGTAATTAGTTACTTTTCAAGGGAGTAACTCGACATTGTAACGCATTACTTTCCATAAAAAGTAACTAAGTAACGTAATTAGTTACTTTTCAAGGGAGTAACTCAATATTGTAACGCATTACTTTCCATAAAAAGTAACTAAGTAACGTAATTAGTTACTTTTCAAGGGAGTAACTCAATATTGTAACACATTACTTTCCATAAAAAGTAACTAAGTAACGTAATTAGTTACTTTTCAAGGGAGTAACTCAATATTGTAACACATTACTTTCCATAAAAAGTAACTCAGTAACGTAATTAGTTACTTTTCAAGGGAGTAACTCAATATTGTAACGCATTACTTTCCACAAAAAGTAACTCAGTAACGTAATTAGTTACTTTTCAAGGGAGTAACTCAATATTGTAACACATTACTTTCTACAAAAAGTAACTCAGTAACGTAATTAGTTACTTTTCAAGGGAGTAACTCAATATTGTAACACATTACTTTCCATAAAAAGTAACTCAGTAACGTAATTAGTTACTTTTCAAGGGAGTAACTCAATATTGTAACACATTACTTTCCATAAAAAGTAACTAAGTAACGTAATTAGTTACTTTTCAAGGGAGTAACTCAATATTGTAACGCATTACTTTCCATAAAAAGTAACTAAGTAACGTAATTAGTTACTTTTCAAGGGAGTAACTCAACATTGTAACGCATTACTTTCCATAAAAAGTAACTAAGTAACGTAATTAGTTACTTTTCAAGGGAGTAACTCAATATTGTAACGCATTACTTTCCATAAAAAGTAACTAAGTAACGTAATTAGTTACTTTTCAAGGGAGTAACTCAATATTGTAACACATTACTTTCCATAAAAAGTAACTAAGTAACGTAATTAGTTACTTTTCAAGGGAGTAACTCAATATTGTAACACATTACTTTCCATAAAAAGTAACTCAGTAACGTAATTAGTTACTTTTCAAGGGAGTAACTCAATATTGTAACGCATTACTTTCCACAAAAAGTAACTCAGTAACGTAATTAGTTACTTTTCAAGGGAGTAACTCAATATTGTAACACATTACTTTCTACAAAAAGTAACTCAGTAACGTAATTAGTTACTTTTCAAGGGAGTAACTCAATATTGTAACACATTACTTTCCATAAAAAGTAACTAAGTAACGTAATTAGTTACTTTTCAAGGGAGTAACTCAATATTGTAACGCATTACTTTCCATAAAAAGTAACTAAGTAACGTAATTAGTTACTTTTCAAGGGAGTAACTCAACATTGTAACGCATTACTTTCCATAAAAAGTAACTAAGTAACGTAATTAGTTACTTTTCAAGGGAGTAACTCAATATTGTAACGCATTACTTTCCATAAAAAGTAACTAAGTAACGTAATTAGTTACTTTTCAAGGGAGTAACTCAATATTGTAACACATTACTTTCCATAAAAAGTAACTAAGTAACGTAATTAGTTACTTTTCAAGGGAGTAACTCAATATTGTAACACATTACTTTCCATAAAAAGTAACTAAGTAACGTAATTAGTTACTTTTCAAGGGAGTAACTCAATATTGTAACGCATTACTTTCCATAAAAAGTAACTAAGTAACGTAATTAGTTACTTTTCAAGGGAGTAACTCAATATTGTAACGCATTACTTTCCATAAAAAGTAACTAAGTAACGTAATTAGTTACTTTTCAAGGGAGTAACTCAATATTGTAACACATTACTTTTAAAAGTAACTTTCCTCATCACTGGTCATAAATGTCAGCCGTCTGAAAACACAGACCTGTGCTGACGCCGCAGATGTAGTCGAACAGCTGATGGACAGGTTTTCCTGACAGCTCCTGTAAGCGTTGTAGCGTCTGAAGGGCCAGCAGACCCCTGAAACACACCAGAAACACACCCCAAATTTCAGCTTTAACATCTCATTCAACACTGCATGCCCAGATTTAACCCATACCACCTCAAAATCAATCAGGTATCTCATATTCATTTACTTAATTGAACAGGCTGCGGCACATTTAACCACAAGTTTCAATAATAAAGATGTGTTTTATTCAGTATTTACACAATGAAGTTGGTTCATGTTCTCATTTATCAATACATATGAAGTAGGGGTCGATCAAAACTGGATTTTGCTGATATAATAATATGTTTAAAGAAAAGCAACAGAAATATTATTGTGCAGACAGTAAATAACCTATATACTCAATGTGTTAAATAATATTTTTAGTCTTGTTTTTCTGTGACGGGGCAATTCAGAGATAAATACAAGAGTTAACATTGATTTAAATGGCAGATACTGATTATGTTGTAACCAAAATACCAATAATAGCTCGGAAAACAAAGATCTTATGCATAATGAGGGATTGTTTATTATAAACAATCCTGAAATACGTAGTTGAAATATTTAGAAAATAAAGTTGAAATATTTCAAAAATTAAGTTGAAATTATGAGAAAAAACTCAAAATGTTTCGAGAATAAAGTCTAAATGTTCCGAAAAAAAACCTTGAAATTTGCAAGAATAAAATCAAATTGACAATAGTCGAAATTACGAGGAAAAAAAGTCAAATTGTTTCAAGAATAAAGTCGAAATATAATGAGAATAAAGTCTAAATTACAATAACGAAGTCGAAATATTTGGAAAATAAAGTCAAAATTATGAGAATAAAGTCGAAATGTTTAGAGAATAAAGTTGAAATATGAGAACAAAGTAAAAATTATGAGAAAAAAAGTTGAAATATTTCAAAAATAAAGTTGAAATTACGAGAAAAAACTCAAAATGTTTCGAGAATAAAGTCTAAATGTTCCGAAAAAAAAGTTTAAATTTGCAAGAATAAAATCGAAATTGACAATAGTCGAAATTACGCGGAAAAAAGTCAAATTGTTTCAAGAATAAAGTTGAAATATAATGAGAATAAAGTCTAAATTACAATAACGAAGTCAAAATATTTGGAAAATAAAGTCAAAATTATGAGAATAAAGTCGAAATGTTTCGAGAATAAAGTTGAAAAATGAGAACAAAGTAAAAATTATGAGAAAAAAAGTTGAAATATTTCAAAAATAAAGTTGAAATTACGAGAAAAAACTCAAAATGTTTCGAGAATAAAGTCTAAATGTTCCGAAAAAAAAGTTTAAATTTGCAAGAATAAAATCGAAATTGACAATAGTCGAAATTACGCGGAAAAAAGTCAAATTGTTTCAAGAATAAAGTTGAAATATAATGAGAATAAAGTCTAAATTACAATAACGAAGTCAAAATATTTGGAAAATAAAGTCAAAATTATGAGAATAAAGTCGAAATGTTTCGAGAATAAAGTTGAAAAATGAGAACAAAGTAAAAATTATGAGAAAAAAAGTTGAAATATTTCAAAAATAAAGTTGAAATTACGAGAAAAAACTCAAAATGTTTCGAGAATAAAGTCTAAATGTTCCGAAAAAAAAGTTTAAATTTGCAAGAATAAAATCGAAATTGACAATAGTCGAAATTACGAGGAAAAAAGTCAAATAGTTTCAAGAATAAAGTCAAAATATAATGAGAATAAAGTCCAAATTACAATAACGAAGTCGAAATATTTGGAAAATAAAGTTGAAATTATAAGAATTTTTTTAAATGTTTTGAGAATAAGCTGAAATATCATGAGAACAAAATATTTGAGAATGAAGTGGAAATTACGAAAAGTCGAAATATTTGGAAAATAAAGTCAAAATTATGAGAATAAAGTCGAAATGTTTCGAGAATAAAGTTGAAATATGAGAACAAAGTAAAAATTATGAGAAAAAAGTTGAAATATTTCAAAAATATAGTTGAAATTACGAGAAAAAACTCAAAATGTTTGAGAAATAAAGTCAAAGTATTCCGAAAATAAAGTTGAAATTTGCAAGAATAAAATCAAAGTTATGAGAATAGTTGAAATTATGAGAAAAAAAGTCAAATTGTTGAGAATAAAATCGAAATATGAGAAAAGTCGAAATTATGAAAACAAAGTCAAAATATTTAGCAAAAAAAAGTCAAAATTACGATAATAAAGTCTAAATATGTAGAAAATAAAGTTGATATTATGAAAATAAAGTAGAAATTACAAGAATAAAGTCGAAATGTTTCGAGAATAAAATCTAAATATAATGAGAACAAAGTCAAAATATTTTGAAAATAAGGTTGAAATTATGAGAATCAAGTTGAAATATTTCAAGAATAAAGTTATATAAATGTAGTATTGAAAACAGACTTGTGAAAGGGATAAAGTCATATTGTGCTTTCGGTTTACATTTGTCTGACAGATACTGTTCCAAAGCATAACGGCCCAAAACACAACTTTAAAGACCTTTTTATGCTAGAATAAGAAATTTAAATATATTTTAAAAACGTTTCAAAAAGTCATGTGAGCGTGATAATATGGAGACAGTTTTGTTATGGTGATATCACAATATTGATAATATGGTTACATCCCTGATATACACGAACTGTGAACTGTGATCGTGTTAAAAGTGAAACACAGCCTTTAGAAGTGTAAATAATCACAGATCTGTATTATATTTTTCTGTCTCCTTAAGGAGCTCTTAAAGGCTCTGAAGACTCTCACCGGGTTCCCCCTCCGTCGATGGCCAGGATGCGGACGCCGCGCTTCTTTACGGGTTCGATGTATCCCAGGAGAGCCAGAGCCTGACGAACCGCAGCCTGCAGACACACATCACCGGCCTGACGCAGACGCAGCAGACACGGGATCGCACGCTCCTGCAGAGAACACATGGAGATATCTGCTTACATTTATTCATTTAACAGATGCTTTTATCCAGAGGTGTATATCTGATCTTCCTCTACAGCAACAGAAGCACAAAACCCACCGCAGCGCTTCACAAACATTCATGTTCCACTAAAACTGATCCTCCTCACGATCACACTCATGATATTTGCAGTCAAAACACACCTCATTTTATCTTTATGAAGTGAATTTGTTTATTTCATTTTAATTATGTTTTTCATGTTACTAAACAATATTCACATCAAAATTATGGAGCATTTAGTTTTTTTAACATGTAAACAAAAAAGTGCCACTTAAAAAAAAATATATATATAAGATTACGAGAATGAAGTCGAAATATTTCAAGAGTGAAGTTGAAATATTACAAGAATAAAGTTGAAATTATGAGAATAAAGTCGAAATATTACAAGAATAAAGTCAAATTGTTTTGAGAATAAATTCGAAATGTAGTATTTTGGCTTTATTCTTGTAATATTTCAACTTTATTCTCGAAATGTTTCAACATTATTCTCGTAATATTTCAACTACACTCTCGTAATATTATCAAATTTATTCTCAGAGTATTTAAACTTTATTCTCATAATATTTCAACTTTATTCTCAGAGTATTTAAACTTTATTCTCATAATATTTCAACTTTATTCTCATAATATTTCAACTTTATTCTCAGAGTATTTAAACTTTATTCTCATAATATTTCAACTTTATTCTCGTAATATTATTCGACTTTATTCTCGTAATATTATCAAATTTATTCTCAGAGTATTTAAACTTTATTCTCATAATATTTCGACTTTATTCTCGTAATATTATCCACTTCATACTAAAAATGTTTCAACATTATTCTCGTAATATTTCATCTTTACTCTCGTAATATTATCAAATTTATTCTCAGAGTATTTCAACTTTATTCTCTTAATTTCGACGTTAATCTCGTAATATTACATTTTTAAAACTTTTTTTACATTAAAATTTAAGATCTAACATTTAAGATTTAAATTATTATTTTTTTTAATTTCACAAAACAAAATATGAAAATATATTTTGCTGTACATACTACAAAAAAATTAAGTGAGTGTATTATTAAAACAAGAACAAATATCTGCCGGTGGACTCAGAAAAATCAACTTCATTCAGAGGAAACATGTTTTCATTCCATTACTGACAGACATTTGTGAACTGAATAAATAAGCTTTCTATTGATGTATGGTTTGTTAGGATAGGACAATATTTGGCCAAGATACAACTATTTGAAAATCTAGAATCTGAGGGTGCAAAAAAATCTAAATATGGAGAAAATCGTTGTCCAAATGAAGTTCTTAGCAATGCATATTACTAATAAAAATTAAGTTTTGATATATCAACAGTAAGAAATTTACAAAATATCTTGACTGAACATGATCTTTGGCTATTGTTAGGAATATACCTGTGCTGCTTAAGACTGTTTTAGTGGTCTTGTGGTGTGGTTTACAGCACACATACAGTATATGGAGTGAAGGCTCACCTGGACGGCCACCAATCGTGTTTCTGGGAACTCCAGCAGATGCAGACTGAGATCCTCCACCCGACGGATGTAGAGCCGCACATCTGACGCCCGCCGCAGAGCCTGAACCAGAGCCCTTGTGCGGTTATCCACACTCACACGAGCGATGATCTGAAACACACACAACACCATCATCATCCTCATCTTCATCATTAGCACACAGTCTGATCAGCAAAAATACAGCAGGAATAATAAGAATAATAACAAAGAGCAATAAACACTGCAACCCAGTGTGTTCATAATTAAGATAATGAATTAAAATAACACGGTTTAACTTGAAGAAATTGTGACAAATATATTACTATTGCACAGTAGAATGTGTTTTACTAGCACTGCTACTAATAAAATTATTATGAAAACAAAATTCTTTTAAAAATCACACATCTTCTTTTGTGCTTTAATCTTAACTGTAAACCTCTCTTGTTTTTTATTTATTATGTACATATACAGTGCCTTGCGAAATTATTTATACCCCTTCATTTTTTTTCACATTTTGTTATGTTGCTGCCTTATGTTAAACTACTTTAAATTACTTTTTTTTTGCAAATCAATCTACACTGCCTACTCCATAATGGCAAAGCAAAAAATAGGTTTTTAACATTTGTGCAAATTTATTAGAAGTAAAAAACTGAAAAGATCCCGTTGCATAAGTATTCATACCCTTTTTTGTGAGGCAAAGAATGGCAGATAATTGCCAAATGCAGATGAGCAAAGCTTGTCACATCAGACCCAAAACGACTTGAGGCTGTAAAGCTGCTTCAACTATGGACTGAGTTAAGGGTATGAATACTTATGCAATCTACTTATTTCAATTATTCAATGTACAAAACTAAATGTGAAAAAAAATGAAGGGGTGTGAATACTTTTGCAAGCCACTGTAAATGCACACACATGCATGGATTTAAGAAAAATATGTTATGTTTATACAAAAAATGTATTTCTGTTAAAATTAAAATTTATCAATAATAATACATGTAAATATTTTCAAAATATATACTGTTTGTGTGTGTGTTTATATATACACACAAAGTAAATATACTAAGTACACACTCCTACATTATGTAAACAAAAACCTTTATTTTGGAAGTGATTAACTAGATTAATTTAATTAGTGTTTTATGTCTTTATGGCTCTGTTACTGTTTAAAAATTTAGTTGTTATGAATTCAATTAAATACAGATGCTTTTGATAATTTAAAAAAAAATATATGAACAAAACAGAATCTAAGAAAAATAAAACATTTCTTAGGAACCTAAATAATTTAGATGTTTTGTTAAACTTTTAATAAATTGTTGTCAAATTGTATAAGTTTCATGATTTCAATTAACTAGACATGCTTTTTGCTTAATACAAAAAAATCAAATTAAAATGCAAAAAAAAAAGGATTCATGTATTTGAGCCAGATTGCTGCTGTCTAGTTAAAAAGAACAATAACATCAATTTCATAACAGGCCAAAATGATGTAATGACAATAACAGCTTCCAGAGAAGAGCTACAGATTTTATCCTCAGAAAATGTGGATATTTCAAACATTATCCAAAAATTTTTTGTTTTTGGTATTTATTTGCTTTAAACCAATTCTATTAAGATGAGACACTGAAGGTGAATAGGGTAAAAAAAAATTTAAAAAAAATAATAGTTATCATCTTACTTACCCAGTTGA
The DNA here is from genome assembly GCF_049309525.1 of Garra rufa. Taxonomy (NCBI): domain Eukaryota; kingdom Metazoa; phylum Chordata; class Actinopteri; order Cypriniformes; family Cyprinidae; genus Garra; species Garra rufa. The sequence continues at coordinate 1,260,354 of NC_133385.1, forward strand.
TTGATTACATTAATAATTGCAAACATTTTCTGTGTTACACGTTTTCTAAAATGTTAGGTTTAAATATGCAAATGAGGCATTATTTAATGCAATATTCACTAATTTGTATACATTTCTAGAACAAAAATTTTAAACACTGGATGAAGTCAGATTCAAAATGTTTAATTTTTTTGACATATTAGAGTCAAATGTGTTTACAGACGGGATTTTGGGTCTCATTTTGCCACTTCGTAATTCAGAAAAAACTTTGACAGAAAACAATGTATTTTTTAGCATTTTTAAGGGAATAAAATGTTGTATAAAATCCAGCAAATTCTATCTGAACAAATCCCTCTGTATAAACCTTCTGGACATAGACAGGGATAAAAGTGTAAAGTGTGGTGTGTGTAAGTGCTGCTGAAGTGGAGATTTATGGCTCAGTGTAGGAGAAAAAACTTCATGTTGGATTCATGTTTGTTCAAATGCTTTATGAAGCTTGTGTTGTGTGTTTGAGGTCAGGCTGCTGTCTCTATGATTGAACACTAACTAATAACTTCACTCGAGTCGAGAGCTCTGGAGAGATTTCAGCATGTGTGAGAACGGAGTTATGAGCAACGAGAGTCTGGTGGGAGTTTATTTTTGACAAAGCTTTCCTAGAAAACACGTGTGACGTCATCAGAGGATCATATTCAGCAGATCAGCATGTGGAGCATGTCACACGTGAACAAGACCTCAACACATACACTAGTGTTCAGAAGAGTGTGCATTCAAATAAACTGGTCAAAGACGACATTTATAATGTTATACAAAAGATTTCCATTTTAAATAAATGCTGTCTAAACTTTCTGTTCATCTGTGAATCCTGAAAAACAAAATAATAAAGTCGAAACACTACGAGAATAAAGTTTAAATATTACGAGAATAAAGTCGATAATATTACAAGAATAAAGTCGAAATACTACAAGAATAAAGTCAAAACACTACGAGAAAAAAGTTTAAATATTACGAGAATAAAGTCGATAATATTACGAGAATAAAGTCGAAATACTACGAGAATAAAGTCAAAACACTACGAGAAAAGTTTAAATATTACGAGAATAAAGTCAAAATACTACGAGAATAAAGTTTGAATATTACGATAATAAAGTCAAAATACTACGAGAATAAAGTCAAAATACTACGAGAATAAAGTTTGAATATTACGAGAATAAAGTCGATAATATTACGAGAATAAAGTCGATAATATTACGAGAATAAAGTTTAAATATTACGAGAATAAAGTCAAAACACTACGAGAATAAAGTTTAAATATTACGAGAATAAAGTTTAAATATTACGAGAATAAAGTCGAAACACTACGAGAATAAAGTCGAAATACTACGAGAATAAAGTCAAAACACTACGAGAATAAAGTTTAAATATTACGAGAATAAAGTCAAAATACTACGAGAATAAAGTTTGAATATTACGAGAATAAAGTCGAAATACTACGAGAATAAAGTTTAAATATTACGAGAATAAAGTCGATAATATTACGAGAATAAAGTCGATAATATTACGAGAATAAAGTTTAAATATTACGAGAATAAAGTCAAAACACTACGAGAATAAAGTTTGAATATTACGAGAATAAAGTCAAAATACTACGAGAATAAAGTCAAAACACTACGAGAATAAAGTTTAAATATTACGAGAATAAAGTCGATAATATTACGAGAATAAAGTCGATAATATTACGAGAATAAAGTTGAAATATTACGAGAATAAAGTCGAGAATAAAGTTGAAATATTACGAGAATAAAGTTGAAATATTACGAGAATAAAGTATAAATATTACGAGAATAAAGTTTAAATATTACGAGAATAAAGTCGATAATATTACGAGAATAAAGTCGATAATATTACGAGAATAAAGTCGATAATATTACGAGAATAAAGTCGATAATATTACGAGAATAAAGTCAAAATACTACGAGAATAAAGTCAAAATACTACGAGAATAAAGTCAAAATACTACGAGAATAAAGTTTGAATATTACGAGAATAAAGTCGAAATACTACGAGAATAAAGTTTAAATATTACGAGAATAAAGTCGATAATATTACGAGAATAAAGTCGATAATATTACGAGAATAAAGTCGATAATATTGCGAGAATAAAGTCGATAATATTACGAGAATAAAGTTTAAATACTACGAGAATAAAGTTTGAATATTACGAGAATAAAGTTTAAATACTACGAGAATAAAGTCGATAATATTACGAGAATAAAGTTGAAATATTACGAGAATAAAGTCGAGAATATTACGAGAATAAAGTCGATAATATTACGAGAATAAAGTTTAAATATTACAAGAATAAAGTCGATAATATTACGAGAATAAAGTCGATAATATTACGAGAATAAAGTTTAAATATTAGGTGAATAAAGTCGAGAATATTACGAGAATAAAGTCGAAATACTACGAGAATAAAGTCAAAACACTACGAGAATAAAGTTTAAATATTACGAGAATAAAGTCGATAATATTACGAGAATAAAGTCGATAATATTACGAGAATAAAGTTGAAATATTACGAGAATAAAGTCGAGAATATTACGAGAATAAAGTTTAAATATTACGAGAATAAAGTCGATAATATTACGAGAATAAAGTTGATAATATTACGAGAATAAAGTTTAAATATTACGAGAATAAAGTCGAGAATATTACGAGAATAAAGTCAAAACACTACGAGAATAAAGTTTGAATATTACGAGAATAAAGTCAAAACACTACGAGAATAAAGTTTAAATACTACGAGAATAAAGTTTGAATATTACGAGAATAAAGTTTAAATACTACGAGAATAAAGTCGATAATATTGCGAGAATAAAGTCGATAATATTACGAGAATAAAGTCAAAATACTACGAGAATAAAGTTTGAATATTACGAGAATAAAGTCAAAATACTACGAGAATAAAGTCAAAACACTACGAGAATAATGTTTAAATATTACGAGAATAAAGTCGATAATATTACGAGAATAAAGTTGAAATATTACGAGAATAAAGTCGAGAATATTACGAGAATAAAGTCGATAATATTACGAGAATAAAGTTTAAATATTACAAGAATAAAGTCGATAATATTACGAGAATAAAGTCGATAATATTACGAGAATAAAGTTTAAATATTAGGTGAATAAAGTCGAGAATATTACGAGAATAAAGTTTAAATATTACGAGAATAAAGTCGATAATATTACGAGAATAAAGTTGATAATATTACGAGAATAAAGTTTAAATATTACGAGAATAAAGTCGAGAATATTACGAGAATAAAGTCAAAACACTACGAGAATAAAGTTTGAATATTACGAGAATAAAGTCAAAACACTACGAGAATAAAGTCGATAATATTACGAGAATAAAGTTGAAATATTACGAGAATAAAGTCTAGAATATTACGAGAATAAAGTGGAATTACAACGAAAATTGTCTAAATAAGTCAAAATATTACAGGAATATAGTCAATATATTTTGAGAATAAAGTCGAAATATTTCTAAAAAATGAAGTCGAAATACTATGAGAATAAAGTTCAGCTTTGATCACAGGAATAAATCACAGTTTAACAGATATTCACATAGTGACCAAAATCCCTTCTGTAAAAAATTTGACTATAAACATGTCAAAATAAAATAAACAAGTATTTTGAAACTGACTTCATCCAGTTTACATTTTTGTTCTAGAAATGTATGCAAATTAGTGCATATTTCATTAAATAATGCCTCATTTGCATATTTAAACCTAACATTTTAGAAAACTTGTAATACAAAAAATGTTTGCAATTATCAAAGTAATCAATCAACTGGGTGAGAGAGGTCATAACTATTAGTTAATTTTTTACCCTAATTTCCCGCAGTGTCTGGCCTTAAGGTGCCTGCTCAGAATCATAAGACATCATTGTTCAGAAATCTCAGCAAATGTTTGAATCCATGCGTACCTTCTCTCTCTGGAGCAGCAGACGTCTGGCTCTCTCCTCTCTCGGATCCTCGCTCTGAATGGTTTCCCTGTGTTCAGCATCATCAGAAGCAGAAGCAGCTTTATCCTGCTCCGGCGGTGCGCTTTTGGGCTCAGTTTTGAAGCGGGGGACCAGCGGCTTGATGTAGCTCCCAATGTAGCTCAAGTGACTCCCGAGTCCTTTCCCGAGAGAGACCGAGGGTTCGGTGCGAGGCGTCTCTGGCTGAGAGTCTGGGCCGGGTTTGGTCAAGCTGCTGAAGTAAGAGTTGATATGCTGAGACAGATAGTCATAAGTCTCTCCTAGATGAACGCTGAGGGAGCCCGGGTGGAAGAGGGGTGTGGCCTGTTTTGTGGGCGGGGCTTGATGTGTGGTGGGTGGAGCTGTTCCAGTTACTTTGCATTCCTTTTGTTCCTGGATCTCAGTCGCAACAACTGCTGAGGGAGGGGTCTGTTGTGTGGTGGGCGGAGTCTGTTGGATAGTGGGCGGGGCTGTTTCGGTCAGTCTGCCCACCTTCTCTTCTTTGATTTCAGTTGCAGTTGCAACAAATGTGGGGGGAGGAGCCTGTGATGAAACAGATGCAGAGTTATTAGTTACATAAAACTAAAAACAAAATCATAAATAAATACTTTTGTTACATGTTACAATGTTAAATTAAAAAGGCAACAGTTTCCAATACAGCAGTTCTCATTTTAATTTAGTTTAGCTTGATGTACTAAAATAACTAAAACTTAATCAAAATTAAAAAAAAAAAAAGTTTAACAAAACAAAAATGAAAATCATGAAAAAAAACATTTGTTACTTGAAATATGTTAAATGAAAAAAAGTACAAACTAAACAAACACTAAACTATAACTCAATTAAAATTAATAAAGAAAAAATATATAGATCTTTTTAAAACGAAGAAAATTCATTAAAATGAAGGCCTGAAAACAAACTAAAAAGTTAAAATCTTTAACGTAAAAAAAACAACATATTTTTGTTGAAATAAGTGTTCAATAATTTTTTTTTTACTTCCAAGGCAAGTTTAACTTGATGAACTAAAATAACTAAAATGAATTAAAATTAATAAAAACTATATAGACATATTCAAAACCAACAAAAAATTGTAAAAATGCTAAAAAAAATAAAGATAAAAAAATTGAAATAAAAATAAAAAGAAGCATAAAACAGACAAATGTTAAGAAATAAATGCAAAATATTTAAAAATATATATATTTGTATAAAAAATCTTATATAATATAACATAATACACAACTACTTTTAACAAGGTGTTTTTAACAAGTGGAAAACTACAAACAAACTAAAACTGAATTAAAATTAATGAAGAAAAAAATATATATTTTTAAAAACAAAAACAAAAAATATTAAAATGAAGGCATGAACAAAAACGTTTAACGTAAAAAAAACTAAAATATCTCCAAGGCAAGTTTAACTTATGTACTAAAATAACTAAAACTAAGAATTAAAATTAATTAAAGCTATTTAGACATATTTAAAAAAACAACAACAACAACTAATAAAATGATAAAAACACAATAAAAGCACTAAATCCTAAACGTAATAAAATATTTTACGTAATAAAACTAATTTAAACAAAGCAAAACAAGACAAACAAAATAAAATTTAATTAAAATTAATAAAGAAAAAAAAATATATATAACAATAAAAAGTTCTAAAAGTGCTAAAGTTTAGATGAAAGCAGAATTTTTTTTTATAAAACTAAAATTATATATACATATATATATATATATAACTTAAACTATTTTTCCAAGGCCAGTGTAAAACTACAAAGTAAAACTGAATTAAAATTATTAACGAAAATATATATAGCTATTTAAAAATAATAATAAATTAACTCATAGAAAACAAACAAAAACTATTAAAACCTTAACCATAAAAAAAAACCAAAATCATAAAAACACATTTATGTTGAAATAAATGTTTAATAAAAAATTAAATAAGCTATAAAAAACTCAAATAAAACTAAAACTTAAAGTTATTATTCAAATATTAAAAAAAAAACAAAATCGAATAAAAATGATAAAACACAGCAAATTCATTCAAATTTCAAATAAAAAATATAATAAAATGAATATGAAAGCAGAAAATATAGATTTTTTTAAATCTAATTAAAAATATAAGAGGGTTCCCAATATACTTTTTAACGTTTTTAACTTTATTTAGTGTGTAATGTTGTTATTTGAGCTTACAAAGTCCACTGTAAACGGCTACAACCAGCGGCTCGTTCAGACTTCTTCTGGACATTTAATATATGAAAAATAACACGTTTTTTGAACAATCCTATTCTATTCTATTCTATCAAAAACCAAATTAAGACTGTGTGAAAGAGCATAACCCTATAATCTCAATGCGGATGAGGTAACACTGAACCGTAGGAGCGCTGGAGGAGTCCTTGGCTTTGAGTCGGGACAGAATCTGCACTCGAGTCCCGCTCGCCGCTTTCCAGACCGAGTCCAGAGCGCTCCTCAGACGGGACGCGTGGTATCTGAGGTCGGTCGACCCGCGGCGCATCGATGTGCTGAAGGGTGAGGCGTTCGAGTGCGATCCCGTCCTGCAGAACCAGAACCTCCGGCTGCTCCTGGGCCTCCAGCTCAGCTTACGGGACACGGATAGGATGCTGGATGCACATCCCGGTCTGTGGCACAAACGCAGCGCACAGCCGTCCAGCAGACAGACCACAGCCATGGTGACGGTTCTTCAGGACACTTTCGGAAAACTCCTGCTCATCCATCAGACGCTTGTCAACCACAGCGGCATCACAACGGCAAAACAGACAAATCAAGACGCTGCAGCTTTAAGAAAAACAAGAAATTCATATTTTTAAAGGAATATTAATTGTAACAGTTTAATAAATGTTACATTTTTATCTCATTTTAAAGGATTTGTTACATTGTTAATATTTTATGCCACTATTTCTGATACATCTGTATTAAATCAGAAACACAAAAACAGAGAACACAGAACTGCTGAAAAGATAAAACAGTTAATATTCCTTTAATGTATATATTTTTTTATTATTCTAATAATAATATACCATAAATCTTAATGTTTTATCTATGTAATTGATTAGACATGTTTTTTGATTTTTGTTTAATTTGACAATTAACTAAAGAACTAAAATGGAAAAATATATATATATATATATAAAAAAAAACATTAAACTTTTTTGAGGAATATTAATTGAAACAGTATTAGGAAGGGAAAATAATAATAAAAGGAAAATATATAAATATATAAATAATATAAAAAATAAAATCATTAAATCCTTAACAATTAAAAAGGAATCTAGAAAATGAAAGAAAAAAAATTAAATAAAAAACCAAACAAGAATAATTACTATAGACTGTAAATTTAAGGAATATTAATTGTAACAGTATAATAAATGATACATTCTTATGTTTATATATATATATATATATATATATATATATATATATATATATATATATATATATATATATATATACCATAAATTGTTAGCTTTGTAAATTTAATTGACAAGACATGCTATTTGATCATTAAAATTGATTTTAATAATTAAAATGGGATACAGAAAAAATTAAATGCAAAAAATTAAATCCAGAATAATTAAAATGGGAAAATAAAGAAAAACTAAAACAGAATTTGTTAACAATAGTTTATAGTTTACAGTAATTTAAATGTAATGTCATGTCAGTTTTCTGTCAAAATCTGTCCGTTTTCTTGAAAATAACTTTAGATTCGTCCTTTGCAATTAATTGCATACAATACAATAGTTACAGAAATGAATTACAGTAAATATGAACATGGGATATAACATCATGTGAACAAAACGCAAAATAAAAAGTACTAAAAGTAAGTAATTTATAATAAAGCATTAATTTCAGTTAAAAAACAATGAAGAAGTGAGGAAGTGAATGTAAATAAGGGACTGTTGTGCTTTAAATGTAGGACAAACTCACAGGGTCACAAACCTCACACACGACAAGCACAAACACAACATACCTGCCGGATAAACGCGCATAATAAAGGCTGTCCGTCGGTTATTAGCTTATACTAATATAGATGTTATTGTTAAAGCGGGTTGTTTGCGGGTCATTCTACACGAATAACATTTGATAAACACAGCGCGTCCCTCCGAGAGCACTTCCGCATTTGGTCACCTGACACACAACGGCGCGTTTGATTGGACGATCAAAGCTGTGGAAAGAATAGAGAAATGCTTATCCATAGTAAATATTTACTGTGTTTCTAAAAGCATTTACATCACTTTTCATACATTAAAAAATATTAATTGTAACAGTAAAATAAATGCTATATTTTTGATTGATCACATTCTAAAATATTTATTAATTTGTATATATTTTATGCCTTTATTTGATTTATGCCATCATTTCTGATACATCTATATTAAATCAGAAATAGAAAAACAGATAACACAGAACTGCTGAAAAGATCAAACATTTCACAGGACCATACTATTGTGAAAAAGAAGAAAAAATATTATAATATATCATACATTGCAAAACAGAATAATTAAAATAGGGAAAAAAACATAATTATGAAAGAAATATTAATTGTAACAATAAAACATTTTTTTTATGCTCACATTTTAAAAGATTTGTAAAACTGTTAATATTTTATGTCTTTATATAATATTTCTGATACACTGAAATATGAACGTGGGATATTATAGAGAGGGGGTTCAGCGATAAATCGGCAGCTGTCAGCAGGAAGTGGCTGAAAAAAAGAAAAAAATATATAAATAAAAAATATATAAACATAACAAATATATACAAATTTTAATGTAAATAGTAAAAAGTCATTACTGTGTACTATGTGATTAAATCTATCAAATAAAAGTATCATTAAATGGCTACGTTATATATATATATATATATATATATATATATATATATATATATATATATATATATATATATGTAAATATGTGTGTGTGTGTAAATAATTTATAGAGAGACCAAAAATGCTGTATGTTGTATTTTAATTATATATATACATATTCAAACATTAAGTAAACTGATTAAAGACCTGGCTAAAAGACAAAAGTACATGGGCTTATTAATGACCTTTATTTTTTAATCATTTACGCTGTGTTATGAAGTTTCAGTTTCACATTTGTAGTATTTCAAGAAATACTGGGTTTGTTTAATAAAGCCTTTAAATTCGTAACGGGCTTGCTATGTTGTCAAAGTCAGTCCTGTACAATGTAAACAGTATTACAAGTGTCCGACTTCCATTGTCTCCTCCTTGAATGCTTCCACCGTGGCTGATGTGCACAGCCTCTTTCTTAAAAAAAAAAAAAAAAATAGAAATAACAACACTCAAATGGAACTTACAACAAAAATTACCCGTGTAAAATGGATTTTAAAAGAATTTGGAGAATTAAGTTTCTTAAAAAGCATTTTTGCTTAAAAACATATAATTAGTTTATGTCCAGTTTACACCTGAACTCCTTCAGCAGTTGTGTTCAGACAGTAACTGATGAAATTATTATAAATTATGTATTGATTATTTACAATAACAATATTTTCAAATTAGGATTGGTCTGGGACCTTGGTCCAGGTACAAAGTTATTATAAAAAAAAGTCATTACATACACCTATATCTCATAAACATGTTAAATATTCACAAAAAACACTATAATAGGTTTATTGTGCACATCAGCCACTAGATGTCTCTGAACTTGTTCTCACTCACTTCTTGAAATTATCACTAACATACTAAGATAAACGATTGACTATAGTAGACAAAGTTACATTGACGTTCGCTAACATTAAGGTTAAAATCAAACATACAAAGTAACAAATATTCATCAAGTTGACTGAAGAACTTCGCGTCTTTCGTAGTGGCATGTGATTGGTTGCTACCACGTTGGTCGATGCTGATTGGCTGCCGCCAAGTGGCATGTCCCGCCTACCCTCCGAATGCCAGTAACTGACTTCCGGCTGTCAACGGCAGGTACTTCCTGCTGCCAGCTGCCCATTTTTTTCTGAACCCCTTCTGGAGAAGTGCTTAAAGTTTTTTTTATTATTATTAATAAACTGCAACTTAAGGTTTAAATAGATGTCTGTAGTGTACTCACTCAAAGCCTTTGATGGCAGCACTGCTTCATCAATCACTCTTCACCAGTCAAGCATACTTGTCTCATCTGTCCCTGTAACATCCACACAAGATTCAGCTCCCTCTGATTCGTGTGCTCAATACTACATTTATGAGCTAGCTGTTGTGTTAATTGGCTTTTTATCCAATAAATGCTCCTGAATTTATCAACAGTACTATTAGACAAATGAAATAGATAACTCATGTTTAGTTACTATATGTACATGTGTTTATTTACATTAATCTAAAGCAGTGTTAACAACAGAGAATTCTACATAAACTCACATAACGTCCATCACTCGTTTAGATGTCGTGATGTGCTCATTTAATTCTCTCAGAACATGTTCCTGTCAGTTGTTAAACATTTAGTAATCATCTTTAAGATGTGGTCGCTATACGTAATAAAACGTGTTTTACAGCGAAATCACAAATATACTTTAACGTTACACGTATTGGCACCTTATGCAAATCAGCAGTTTACGTTACAGTAGCTCAACAAATACGATTTTAAGACAGGGAACCGTGTTTTGGTTTGTAATACTCACATTTGTAAACACTCTCGTTGCGGTTCCCAATCACGTTCGATGATGACGTTTCGGCCTCCTGGGATTGAAAAGTGTGTATCGGATGAACACTTCAGAATCTGGGCTGAAGCAGTAGGACATCCGGGGATTACTCGCCTACTCTTTTATGAATACTGAGGTTTCGAATGTACTTCTTTCTTCACGTATGCTGCGTCCCAATTCGCCTACTTATACTACGCCCTAAAAGTATGTACTCTTTTTGTGAAGAAAAAGTACATACTTTTGAGTATGTAGCAGAATAGTAGGCGAGCTTTGGGACATACTACTTCGTCATGACTGCTTTTTTAACGGACGCTCTGTTGCTTAATCCTGTCACTGTTTAAACTGCCCTGTCAATCATCACAGTTAACATTTGGCTAACATTATCTACATTTCGTTTAATTTAATTTCCTACCGTATTAGAGAGAAATGAAGAGGCACGTTCTTTCAGGAGTCTTTCATGCCGAGAACTCTTCTGCTCGTGTTTGCATAATTATGCATTTAAACGTTAATGACCAAACCTATCATTATAAAACTTCATAATGTTGCTGCACATGAAATATAACGAGGGTAACATTTAAAAAAATATATTTTTTATCAGGTTACACACTGATTATTTATCACTCAAACCCCTTTCTCTATCTGTCCGTTGGTCGCGCATATCCTCCATGTTTGTAGTTTAACACTTTTTATGCGTGTTTGTAGTTCTAATCGAATCCTCGTTCACGGCGCAGTGTGTTGTGGGCAATATTAGCCGTTAGAGTGTGTATTGATCCGCACTTCCGAATTCTGAGGTTAAGTAGTAGACCATCCGGGAATCTTTGGAATACTTTGTCAAACATACTACGATTTGGGACATACTAATTCTATTTTCGAATACTATTTAGGACGGATAGTATGCGAATTGGGACGCAGCAGTACTCTTTTTTCCTACTAGATAGTAGGTAAGTAGGCATATTCGAACGCACTTTAAGTAGACGTTCGTCCGAATCTCGCGAGAATTAGTGCACTCACCTACTAATTGTCACCTACTCTTTTATGAATACTGAACATTCAAACATACTTTTTTGCTCGCCTACTGCTTTTTGCCTACTATATAGTATGGAAGTATGCGTTTTTGAATGCAGCCAATGCCCCAAAATGAATCAAATGATTCGCGAATCGCACAGAATGTGGGCCCCGATTCTGAAAGACTGTTGCATTTAAAAAAAAAAAAAAAAAAAAACACACATTGTTGTCTTTAGTAAGACAGTCTAATTTGCACTTCATTGTAGGAAAAGTAAGACACTGAACATCTTAAAGAAAATGGCCGGCAGTAGGCGCTCGCAGTTTTCCTTTGCTGAAAATATTTGCATATTGGAGAAAAACAAAAAAACAAAAAAAACAGCAAGGGGAGGAGGACCAAGTGCAACAAAAAAAAAAAAAAAAAAAAAAAGATCATTTAAATATATGGTGATGAAAATCTTTCAGATTAAAAATCTGTCTCCGCTGACAGTCGGTTTCCATGGCAACATAGATTGTAAGGAAAAGTTAGCCATGGGGTAATCAGTCGACCTTTATGGTCTTAAATTAGACCAGTCTAAGATTTTATGCAACTGGCTTACAAAGTAGAGAACCGTCTAAAAGAAAATTAGATGACTAACATGTAAGACCAGTGTAAAACAGTTTTATGCAACCGGCCCCAATGAGTTCTATTGCATTCACATCAACAACACTACTCTCCCCAAGACACAGTGAAGGTGATGTACACTAGGTCTTCAAAAAGAACAAAAGAAAGGCACCAGAACCCCTGCAGTTAGCTCATCAAGCAAACAGGTCTGTAGACGATAGAATGAACATGGCTCTACACTTCATCCTGCAGCATCTGGATAAATCAGGGACTTCAGTTCAGTTCAAACACTATCATCCCTTAAACCTCGTCCTGCCCAAACTAACTCCGCTCTCTGTGCCCACCTCGGTCTGGACCTCTCATCCATTTTTTTTTATTTTATTTTTTATAAATAAGCACATCCCTGTACTCTGACACATGCATAGATGTCTCTGCGCTGAATGGAACCATTGAGCTTTCTACTGCTTTAGCATAAAGTACTTAAAGAATGACCAGAAACACAAAGTGCAAAAATACGTTTTTAATATATGAATAAACATTTAAATGGAGTGTAATAGAATGCTCTTTGGCCTCCATCTGAAAATAAAAGGGAATCAGAAACTGGAGTGAATCATTTGCACAGCAGCAGATCTGAAACTCTGAATTACAGACAGACTCACGGTTTCTACTTTAGCAAACAAGACTCTGTTGAACGAAAGAGCGCATAGAAACGCTTGATATTCTATGACGATAATCTTACCTAATCAAGCGTCTGGGGGTGAGGAGGAGCTGCTGGACGGCTGTGTGCATCAGAGATCATTTGTTAATGGAGAAAGGAATGGAGCTTCAGTGTGAAAGGTTTCTGACAGCAGATTCAGAGCCTCAGGTTTAGTTGTGAACATGTTTGTGTTCCTCAGTCTTACCTCTTCTCTGCTCTCCAACTCTTCCTCATCTAGAAGAGCGACCACGGCTGCTTGGAGGGCATCTTCCCTGGCCTCCTTTTTTGAGCCTGAGCTAATGGCTGTGAAACGCCGTTCTCCGATTACCACTTGGCATGTATAGCTGGGAGACAGAGACAAGCGAGATGCTGGATGTTCATGACACTACAGCTGATTTTCCACCATCAAGGCATTTCATCTTGGCACCAAAACTTCTAAATCGCAGTAAATGTTTTTAGCTAAGGGTTTCTCTTAAAACCCATTCTCAAACCTGCCAAAACAATTTTACTAAGGAATTGAGAGACGTCTTAAGCTAAGAGTGAGGGTCGGGGTTTGGCTCATTACTATGGATGATGTCAGCATGCTCATTAACTATGCACACTGTGATTGGCTGATAGGGAGGTGTCTCTGTCAGAGATTTGTTCATAGGAATATCGTGGAGCGCAATAGAAAGTTGCCCAAATAAAGATTTTAAAGGCAAAGTGTCACTAATTAAACAAGTAAATGTTCAGATGATTGCCAGCCTTTTTTCATTAACAATTTAACGGATATGCATATAAACAGCCTTTTTATTGACAGAATAGAATAATCACGGCTGGTAAGATATGCAAACGTAAAAAGTAAACCACACTGGATGCAAGAACAGCTGTTCTTGAAACTTGAAAAAAGGAAACAAAGAAAGAATCAAAAGAAAATTGGGAGTCGGGATGACATTTAAAATCAAAAAGTTGTGGGAAAATGTGCAAATTAATGAACGTCTTCACAAAGTTAAAGCTCAGAGGCAGATTGTCAGCAACAGCCATTTCAGAATAGTTGGGATTTGGTCTCAGTGACTTAGGACCTTTCACAGATTTAGGAGCTAGTTTTAGCGCTAAAACGCTTTGTGAAATTTAGGACTGACACGCCCATTATTTAAGATTTTCTCCTGAATCAGCAACTTATGAGCTGCTTTTAGCTTTAACATGTTTTATGAAATTACACACATTTTGAATTTTAATTTTCACACATCAGTTCTTAACATTTTAGGTTTGAAACAAACACTATGCATTTGTAACTGCAGAATAAGAATATATACGTGACCCTGGACCACAAAACCAGTCATAAGGTTAAATTTTACAAAACTGAGATGTATACATCATATGCAAGCTCAATAAATAAGCTTTCTATTGATAGATGTATCTATCGTCCTATCCTAACAAACCATATATTTGAAAATTTAGGAATCTGAGGGTCGGAAAAAAATCTAAATAATGAGAAAATCACCTTTAAAAGGTGAAAGAAAAAAAAAAAAAAAAACATTACATTTTGATATATTTACCGTAAGAATTTTACAAAAAATCTTCATGGAACATGATCTTAACTTAATTTCCTAATGATTTTTAGCATAAAGGAAATCTACAATTTTGACCCATGCAATGTATTTTTGGCTATTGCTACAAATATACCCCAGCGACTTAAGACTGGTTTTGTGCTCCAGGGTCACACATAAAAAAAGTGGAGTTTAGATGCATAACATACTCAGCAAAACAGTCTAATTTATCGTTTTCAAGATATTATTTTGTCAATATTGCACACCCCTAGACAAGGCTTAGATGAGTCTGTGTGAGTATTTACCTCCGCATCGACTCTGTCATTGGTGTCGAACAGTCCTCCCCTCGGGCATGGGCATAGGCCAGGAGAGCCGGGAATGACTTCCTGTAAAGGAACTCCAGCAGCCGTGGCCGCTCTCTGATTCTGGGCTTATAGGACAGAGAGAAACTCTAGTTTTAAACTAAAAACCCATTCACAAACCTGCTGAGACAGACCTTAACTAAGGAATAAAGAGAAGTTAAGCGAAGACGATACAAAATCTGACAAATGTGCAGATAAATGTACTCACCCCCTTGTCATCAGATGTTCATGTCTTTCTTCACTTGTAAGGAAATTCCGTTTCGAGGAAAACCTTTCTGGAAATTTCTCCTTATAGCGGTCTTCAATGGTGTCCCGAAATCAGAACCTTCAAAATGCAGTTTAAATGCGGCTTCGAAAGGCTGTAAACGATCCCAGCTGAGGAAAGAAGGGTCTTATCTAGCCAAACCATCGGTAATTTTGTTTTAGAAAATAACCCATCGTTTTGCTAGAAAAGACTCGTCTTTCCTCGTCTGGGATCGTTTAGAGCCTTTTGAAGCTGCATTTTGAAAGTTCAAACTCAGGGCACCATAGAAGTCCACTATATGGAGAGAAATCCTGAAGTGTTTTACTCAAAAAAAAAAAAATAATTTCCTTACGATTTAAGGAAATAAAGACATGCACATCTTGGATGACAAGGTGGGGAGTACGTTATCTGTACATTTTTGGTCTGAATGTGAACTACTCTAACACATCTGATAGTAAGAAATGCAAACATAAAAGAAAACCAAACTGGAAGCAAAAACCCAAAAAGCCCAACTTGTTAATCAAAACAAGGATATAATCAATCAAAATTTGGAGTTGGTATAACCTTCAATACCAAAAACGATGCATGGGAAAAAAAGTCTGCAAATAATATGTGCATTTCTAAAATGCTTTTTTAACCTGGTTGAAAAAAATAAAAAAAAAAGTCTGATTTTATTAATTTTTTTAAACAGTGTTACTGGTTATTATTACTACATTGGATTGAGAAAGCCAGCTTACTAAAATTCTATTTAAACTTATTTTTCTTTATAAAATGTTCAACTCTAACTCCTCCTAGAGACTTAACTCCACAATCTATTAAATGGAATCATGCCAGCTACTTGCAAACCATGCTAGTAACATGTGGACTTGCTAATCATGCTAACAACATGCTAATCTATCTCTGACAGATTGTATTGCCTTTAAAACATTTAAACTTTAACCTTTTAAAACTACTTTAAGCTTCAAACTATTGAGGACTGAAAACAATTAAACTTAAAACATCCTGGTCCGGCTTTATCAAGCCAGCTTAAAAGACCTCATCTAGTTGGAACTGTACTGGATTTAATGGTAACTGTAATGGTGTCTGTTGGGTCTCTACTGGTAATTGGTCACTTTCTATTGGAGGCTTGTTAAAACCACTAAATCTCAAATGGAACCGCTCTCAGAACACACTACAGGGAGACATTTTTAATGGTTTAATGGTTTATGGTTGACGTTTGTAATGGTATGTTAGGTAGGTTTTGATGCTGGTTTATGCTGGTCAAGGACCTAAACCAGCAAAGGAGCAGCTTATACCAGCATCAAAACCTACCTAACCAGCATATGCTTTGATCATTTGGTCTTAGAGACTTAAGAGCCCTTTTCACTACTCCCAACATTTCCCAGATTTAAGAGCTAGTTTTAGCACTAAAATAATGCCTCACATAGCATTCCTAGATGAACATTAAATAGTAGTCAACAATTGAAGTGGATCAAAACCTTTCACCAAAGTTGTGCTAAAACCCATTCTGCTCTTAGGACATCTTTGACTAATGCTCCTTGATCCACTTCAAATGTTGACTACTGTATACACAATGCAGTTTAAACAGTTCATGTGGAGCCACACAAACACAACAGCCATGCTTTTAAATAATTGCAGTGCATATAGTTGTTTACCTGAAACATAGCATTTGTGAACTCAGAACAGCATCATGCTTTATACACTTTAATATCATGCAGCCTTAGAAAACAGTCTAAAAACGCGTTTCATAAATCCTTGTCTGATAGAGGATTTATAAACATTCAGATTTTCCACTGATATTTTGAGCCAAACAACCAGCTGCTTACCCGACCAAATCCAGACGACATGATGATGATCAACACCTGCCGTTTGTGTCTTTTAAGGCCAATTTCAGAAGAATCGGAAGTTACGTCACCTAATGATGAGAGAAACGAACCTTTTCAAAGCTTCGAATCAATTGAACCGATTCGCAAAATGATTCACTGATTCGAAGCGCTCGAATCAATTCACGCTGGTGACGCCTGCTGGTCAAAAGTGTGTAAATGCAACAAAATCTCAGGCTAAAACATGCACAAAACAACTTTTAAAACCCACTGCAAATGTTTTATTGAAAGTATAACACGTAAAAGGCAATATAAAAAAATAACAATAAATATCCAATGTGGTTTTTTAAGTTATTTATTATTAATTTGCAGGGCTTTTTTTGTTTGTTTGTTTGTTTGTTTTATGGATAGCTTATGTTTTCTCAGTATTCCAAGTTGCTGTTTTATCATGAAGAAATAAACTTGTACTTATTTGTAGCTTATACAGACTCTCAGACTGTGCTGCTCACATTTGTGGAATTTAAATGAATATTAAATGTACCATTCTCAATTATTTACATTTTAAAAGATTAATTGAACTGATGTTTTATCACTTCGATTGATTGCAAATACATTTACATTACATTTATTCATTTAGCAGATGCTTTTATCCAAAGCGACTTACAGTTTCATCCTAAGGAGTCAGATCAACATAGGAAGTGCTCAAAAATACCAGATATCAGGCGTTGTTAGATGAATGCTGGATAGAAAGGGAAGATCAATATATATAATATATATATATATATATATATATATATATATATATATATATATATATATATATATACACACACATTTCTATTAACACAGTTTGGAATTTTAATCAGAATTTCATAAATAAATAAATTTACAGGAGCATTTTATTTTAATTTGTAAGAACTCAATAGATTGTTAAAGTGTTTTTTAATAATTAATAAAGATAGATCAGCTTTTGGATTACTAAAATTTAATTTAACCATTAATATAGAATTCAGAAAACTTAAAATGCAAATTAAATATTAATTTTAACATTTTAATTTAATCATATTAAAAAATATTAAATAAAATAATAATGTTTTTTTATGTATTCGATTAGATATGCTTTATGATTACTTAAATTCAATTTACAATAAACTTAAAAACAAGTTTAAAGATTAAGATAAAAAAAAACAGATTTAATATGGTATTATGTTACAATTTATTTGACAAAGTCAATCGTTCATCAAGAGATCACCAGCGGCAGCGTAACAGACTAAGACTAAAAAACAGATTTGACACACACACACACACACTCACACACACACACACACACACACACACACTCACACACACACACACACACACACACACACACACACACACACACACACACACACACACACACACACACACACACACACACACACACACACACACACACACACACACACACTCACACACACACACACACACACACACACACACACACACACACACACACACACACACACACACACACACACACACACACACTCACACACACACTCACACACACACACACACACACACACACACACACACACACACACACTCACACACACACACACACACACACACACACACACACACACACACACACACACTCACACACACACACACACACACACACACACACACACACACACACACACACACACACACACACTCACACACACACACACACACACACACACACACACACACACACACACACACACACACTCACACACACACACACACACACACACACACACACACACTCACTCACTCACACACACACACACACACACACACACACACACACACACACACACACACACACACTCAACACACACACACACACACACACACACACACACCACACACACACACACTCACACACACACACTCACACACACACACACACACACACACACACTCACACACACTCACACACTCACACACACACACACACACACACACACACACACACACACACACACACACACACACACACACACACACACACACACACACACACACACACACACACACTCACACACACACACACACACACACACACACACACACACACACACACACACACACACACACACTCACACACACACACACACACACACACACACACACACACACACACACACACTCACACACACACACACACACACACACACTCACACACACACTCACACACACACACACACACACACACACACACACACACACACACACACACACACACACACACACACACACACACACACACTCACACACACACACACACACACACACACACACACACACACACACACTCACACACACACACACCACACACACACACACACACACACACACACACACTCACACACACACACACACACACACACACACACACACACACACACACTCACACACACACTCACACACACACACACACACACACACACTCACACACACACACACACACACACACCACACACACACACACACACACACACACACACACAATCATTTTAAAACAGCCTTTTATTATTGTAAACTCCAAAAACAATGCTAAAACCATGTTTAAAGTGGAAATGACATGTGCTTGTTTTTGCTCAAATATATTAGAAACCTATAGGAGATATGAATCATTTAGAAACTCTGAATCAATTGAACCAATTGCCTCACAAAATGATTTAGTAAATTGCTGGAAATGCAACTGCCAAAAAACGAAGCCGTGCATATAAACTGCTTTTACAAACAAATCCAAATGTTTTATTGAAAGTGTAATCCATTAAATACAATTAAGGAATCATTTAAATTCCATTAAACACAGTGAACTGAATCAAATGATTCGGGAATCGCACAGAATGTCCTAAAATTAATCAAATGATTCGTGAACTGAATCAAATGATCACAGAATTTTTCAAAATGAATCAAATGAAATGAATCAAATGATTTTATTTTTTTTATTATTATTAGCCGTTATAACAATCAAACAATTAAGTACAAATGTACAAAAAGACAAAAACACACACACTCACAAAAAACAAAAAAAAGACAGACTTGTTGCCAGGATAACAAACTAAATACAATTACATCTCAAGGAGACACAAAGGAAGAATATAAAGATACAGTTTTCAATGCTTTCAAATTAACAGCACTTTGGATAGTTTCCATATACTTTTCCAAGTCCACTCTGAACAAGGAGAAAAGAGGTTTAGAGCCAGTAAATTTTTGTTTGTGAATGTGAAATTTAGCCAACAGCAAACATAAATTAATGATGTAATATTTCCCTATATTCTCTTTTGAGTACCCAAACAATCCAAAGAAAGCATCTTTAAAGCAAAAAGAAAAAAGTCACTTACAAAATAAGTTTGAATGAATATAACAAAATCTGACCAAAATGTTTCTGTATACTGTAGGTGCATTGCCAAAACAAATGAATGAAGTCTTCTTCAGAGGAATGACAGAAGCAGCAGTTCACTTCAATATCTGACTTATATTTTCTAAGAAAGGCTTTAGTGGGGTAACATTTGTGAATCAATTTAAATGTGATTTCTCTTACTTTATTGGTAAGCAGATACTTATGAGGCAAGGACCATACTTTCTCCCAAGGTATATTCTCCACAATGTTATTCCAATATGGTATTACATAAGGGATTGTTGTTACCTCTCTCTGGAAGAGAGTCCTGATTTTAGAGTTATTTTTCTGTTGGTCAACAGAAAAGCACACATTTCCAATCGTTGTGTCAGTCAAGTTCAGAGAGTAAATACATGGCCATGGAAATGAGGCACCTTGCAACAGAAAGGACACACCAGAGGGAATGGCGTTGAAAACAACAGCATATTCATCAGCAGATACAGGAATATTATATTTCAGTAAAAAATCTGAATAGTTATAAAGCCTTCCTTGTGAGTTAAAGAGTTGTCCAACTAAGAGGAGGTTATTTTCAAACCAGTCCTTAAAGAAAAGTGATTTATTTTTGTAAAGAATATCCTTATTGTTCCATAAGTAATATTTGTGTGGAGAAAAGTTGTGTTTGTATATGAGGGACCAGGCTAAGAGCATCTGCTTATGAAAATTAGAAAGTTTGATGGGGATCTTAACATTATAATTACAGAGTAAAAGGAAATTCAGGACACCAACTTTAGAGAAAATATAATTAGGGATAATATTCCAAAGTGAAAATGGGTTTTTAAGAAAATTCTTTAGCCAATTAATTTTAAAAGTGTTGTTCAAGGTCGTAAAATCTAAGAAATCCATTCCCCCCTGTTTTGTTGGATTCATTATTACGGATTTTCTGATATAGTGAGTTTTGTTTTTCCAAACAAAATTGTTTAACATGCTATCAACCTTTTTTAATGTTCTTTTATCAACCTCCAAGGAAAGAGCAGCATAAGTTAGTCTAGACAATCCTTCGGCTTTAGAGAGCAGAATTCTTCCTCTTATTGATAAGTCTCTCTGTAGCTACATATTGAGTTTCCTTTGCGTTTTTACTATCAAAGGGTCAAAATTTAGTACACATCTTGTTTTTTGGGTTTTATATGAATCAAATGATTTGCGAACTAATTTGCGAATCACACATAATGTCCCGAAATGAATCAAATGATTCATTAACTGAATCAAATGATACTCGAATTGCACAGAATTTTCCGAAATAATCAAATGATTCTCAAACTGAATCAAATGATTCGCGAATGCACAGAATATCCTGAAATGAGTCAAATGATTCGTGAACTGAATCAAATGATTCGCGAATCGCACAGAATGCCCCAAAATTAATCAAATGATTCGGGAACTGAATCAAATGATTCGCGAATCGCACAGAATGCCCCAAAATGAATCAAATGATTCGCGAACTGAATCGAATGATTCACACAGAATTTTCCAAAATGAATCAAATGATTCGCAAATCGCACAGAATGTCCCGAACTGAATCAAATGATTCGAGAATCGTACAGAATGTCCCGAACTGAATCAAATGATTCGCGAATGCACAGAATATCCTGAAATGAATCAAATGATTCGTGAACTGAATCAAATGATTCGCGAATCGCACAGAATGTCCCGAAATTAATCAAATGATTCGGGAACTGAATCAAATGATTCGCGAATCGCACAGAATTTTCCAAAATGAATCAAATGATTCGCGAACTGAATCGAATGATTCACACAGAATTTTCCAAAATGAATCAAATGATTCGCAAATCGCACAGAATGTCCCAAACTGAATCAAATGATTCGCGAATCGCACAGAATGCCCCGAAATGAATCAAATTATTTGCGAACTAATTTGCGAATCACACATAATGTCCCGAAATGAATCAAATGATTCATTAACTGAATCAAATGATATTCGAATTGCACAGAATTTTCCGAAATGAATCAAATGATTCTCAAACTGAATCAAATGATTCAGTTTGTCACAGAATCGCACAGAATGTCCCGAACTGAATCAAATGATTCGGGAATCGCACAGAATGTCCTGAAATGAATCAAATGATTTGCAAACTGAATCAAATGATTTGCGAACTGAATCAAATGATTTGCAAACTGAATCAAATGATTCACGAATCGCACAGAATGTCCCGAAATGAATCAAATGATTCGCGAATCGCACAGAATGTTCTGAAATGAATCAAATGATTGGCGAATCGCACATAATTTTTCAAAATGAATCAAATGATTCGCAAATCGCACAGAATGTCCCGAACTGAATCAAATGATTTGCAAACTCTCACTACATTCCCAACCTTTCTTTTCCAAACATTTCAGAATGAGAAATGTTATTTCTGTGTTAAAAAGCTGTGTAATTAGTGATACAGCTACAATAAACCTTTAATGGCCGTCTTGTCTGAACTTCAAGACACAGCTGTTTGTTGAGTCCCCATAAAAATGTGTTCAAATTTGAAGTTTCGTTTTTTGGCTTTTATTATAATGATGTTATGTCACTATATTAATAAATGTGACTTGACTTCCTGCACCTTTAATAACACATTTTGTTAAAGACACTCTGACACCATGAGTATCATAAAATCATATCATTTTATTTAGAGCCAAAATGAATTTAGGACAAGCCCTAAAGTTATAATCCTTTAAAAGTTATCATAATATACTGATTCCATATAATATCTGTCAGTTTTATTCTGTTAAAAATGTTCAGATTTTACCCAATCAAACAGACGCACAGATGTTTACGATAAACAGTGAGATTTCTTTGGTCTTCTTTCAGTCTTTAGATTCCCAGCATGTCTTCAGTCACCTGAGATCCCAACAGGACGTTCCCGTCACACACACACTGAGACAGACCGTCCTCTGAAACACACACACACCTGTAATCTCAATCACCACTGAACAAGAACATCAGCAGTGAATGAATGAACATCATCTCACGTTTCTGAGAGCGAATCCATGACGCCGCCTTCATGGCCACAAACTGCCACTCCACCTGCTGATCTGATTTATACGAGTATAACCAGATGAGAGCGAGAACAGTGGCCCACACGGACCCATCCACCTGAAACACAAAACACATCACACTCAACTCACCATAAACCTGTCGTTTGACATCATAATACTAATAATAATCTTTATTTCCATTGCGCCTTTAAATGTTACATCTCAAAGTGCTTTACATAAACAAGTAAAACACAGTAGATTGTATGTGACCCTGGACCACAAAACCACAAATAAATAAGCTTTCCATTGATGTCTGGTTTGTTAGAATAGGACAATATTTGGCTGAGATACAACTGTTTGAAAATCTAGAATCTGAGAGATGCAAAAAATTCTAAATATTGAGAAAATCGCCTTTAAAGTTGTCCAAATGAAATTCTTAGCAATGCATATTACTAATCAAAAATTAGGTTTATAAATTGGAACATGATCTTTACATAATATCCAAATGATTTTTGGCTATTGCTACAAATATGCATGTGCTATTTAAGACTTAAGATTTTGTGCTCCAGGGTCACATATAAGCATTATGAAATAATAAATGAAAATGAAAAGAATTATATAGAATTTATGTAAAAATTCAAGTAAATGCTCCCCTAGTTTTACAGCAAGATTTTAAAATGCTAAAAGATTAAGCTTGCCTTATCTCAATAGGTAAAGAGGTCCATAGTTTGGGAGCAGGTGAAGATGACATTTTAGATAGTAGTATTATCCATAATGAGATTTTTAAAACTATTATGTCAATAAATTATGGGAAGTTCTATGGACCAGATGGAATTATTGTTAAGATGCTGAAAGCAGAATCACATAGTTTATGTCCCATAGTGCTCTCTTTATATAACAAACTATTAGATCCAGAGTTTTGGGGTGAGGCTGTGATTTGTACTAGATTTAGTACAAGAGAGCTCCATTGAGTCTGTGTATAGTATGCAACTGGTATGATTATTGTTCCTTTTAAGATGTTCAAGTCATCATCTTGCTATAGAAACAGGAGTAATACACCAGTAGCAGAGAGAATTTGTAGTTATTGTAAGTTAATGTCAAACATCTCTGTGATAGAAGATGAGAAGCATGTTATGTATAATGCCTCTTTTATATGTGGATCTGCATAAGAAATATTTAGCTGATCTAGTTGTAATTGGTTATGTCTGTATTGATGTGTCAAGTGTTTGTGATTCAGGGTATGCTTGGAGGTTGGCACCATAAATATGTATCATGGAATGAAGAAATCTATCTGCCATGTTATTAGGATTTGGTGGAACAATGGGCTGAGAGGCCATATATTCCTGATTTAAATTAGATTGATTGATTGAGCCAGTGAACATCCTAAGATCAGAAGATTCTCATATATCTCTCATTTTAGTATCAACAGCATTTCGTGTGTTTCTCCCAAAATTCCTTACAGAACGGCTGAATGGATTTCAAAACGGTAAAACTGAACATATTAACTCGGGGGGAGTTGGAGAATGAGTCTATTTCCAAAAAAGTGAAATGATCCTTTAAAGGAGACCATTGTGAGAGATCCAGAGTCTTTAGCTATGGAGAAATATCTAAGCACACTGTGTGATGTTGTTGAGATCTTTTTTAAAGCTTTAAAGGAGACCCTTGTGAGACGTCAGGAGACAAGTTTAAGAAGCAGGAGACTCAAGCAAAAATCTCCATTCAGACTTAAAGTAACCTCATTTCTGGCTAGGAGAAATATTTGAGATGTTATAAAGATCTCACTTTTGATTTTTCTTCTCTATGAGGAGGGGACAGTTAACAGATCAGTTTCAGAAGAGTGAAGGTCACGCATCAACATATAGGACAAATATTAATGTGCCAAACCATGCACAGCCTTATAAGTAAGCATCAGAGCGTTTAAAAACTAAACCGAACAGAAAGCCAATGCAAGGACTTCAAGATAGCAGTGATATGATCTCTAATCCTAGTTCTTCTTAGGTTTCTAGCAGCTGAATTTCGCACAACCTGTAGTTTGCTTAGGGTAGCTTTTGAAACCCCAGCCAACAAAGCATTGCAATGGTCAATACAGGTGAACACAACTGTGTTAATCCACTTCATAGAAATTGGATTTGTCCCACCTGAGCTGGTTTCTGATTGGTCACCTCGTCCTCCGTCTTTCCAAACACTTCTGCCAGAGCGGCGTTCAGCTCCCAGGATCCTGCAGCTTTCTGAAGAGAGACCAGCTGGAGCAAAGGGTCCGTCCGGGGCTCGGGTTCGGCTGAAACACACGCATGCATTAGGGAGAAGGAAGCTGGATGATTTCTGGTGTGAGTGTCAGGAAAGCAGATCAGTGCAGATAGGATTCGTTTTCAGGACTATACACGGATCCCAGTTAAGCCTGTTTCTCAGTGATCTGAAACCAAGCGAATTTGGCCGTTTGGCCAGCACCTGAAGCAGTTAGACCAGTGCTGATGATGATCATGTTTAGCTTTGCATGACACAAAAATCCAGCAGATGCAGGACATCGAACTGCAACCCAAACAAACCAAACCCTTACTGTACAAATGTGAACGATGATAGTGATGCTATCAATCCATGCTATTACTGTTATGTACAAGCTTTTCTCTTTTCCATTTCATCAAAGAAAACAATTACTCATTTACATTAATAATCATGTAAATCATGTAAATGTTTTCTGAATCTGAGCTGGATGTGTTGATTTACCCCAAAGTGACAAGTTGTGAGCAGATGTTGATTGAAGCTTGCGTTCTAAAAAAACAAGCATTCAAAGAGTGACAATCAGACATTGAGAAAAAAAAAAAAAAAAACTACTCAAGTTAAGTGATGTGCGTGTTGGCCGTTTACTTGTTTCGATCGGTTCCGAAAACCATCCCATGTCAGCCATCTTTTCTATGAATACAGAGAGGAACTGATAAGAGCACATTCAGATATGAAGAAGAAGACTATTAGATAAAAATACAACAATACAAGTGGAGTCATGTACCTGGTGAACGACCTCCTATTATTACAGGCATCCCGACTAAAAACACAGAGAAAAGTAGAAAAGCAGAACACTCATTTCTCAGAATCACAAACAAATTTAAAAAGATTATGAAATGAGTTTCAGCCGTGGAGTGACTAGTGTGGCTGCGTCAGAGCGGCGCGACAGTGTAAAGCAGGTATGGGCGTCGGAAGCAAAATAAATGTGGGTGGGTCCTCCCCCAGAAAAGATAAGAGCACATTCAGATATGAAGAAGAAGACTATTAGATTAAAAAAAAAAACAATACAAGTGGAGTCATGTACCTGGTGAACAACCTCCTATTCCTGTTAAAATCGCCCCGACTAAAAACACAGAGAGAAAAGTAGAAAAGCAAAACACTCATTTCTCAGAATCACAAACAAATTTAAAAAACACTCACACCAAACAACACACACGGCTCAAATCCATCTCAAGAGCTCCAAAAAGTGTAAAGTTGGTTGCATTCTTAGTTTTTCACCCCACTCACAACCGCTGTTTCTGTCTCTTTTGTTCCTGACAAGAATTGCATTTATTTGGAGATTTGCAGAACCCTCTCTTTATGACCAAAACAAATGGGAGACTTTCAGGCACACTTTCCAACTAACAGTACCAAATTAATATGTAATTTTTTAATCTGTAATTCAATGCACAAATATATGTGAGCACTGTGCATTTGTACAACAAAATAGGCACACATTTTGTATTAGCTTGTAAAGTACAAATGAAAATGGATCATATTCAAATGCATGAATTAACTTTTATTTTAAAAGTGCTGTGATTGATGTGTTGTTGATTTCTGCCTTTCCTATATTGCTATTTTTTCACATAGGGATTCAAAAGACAACAGATATTTTTTTTACCCTTTGTGCAGAGTTCAGATTATGCATGATAGAGCTGTTGCAATTTATTATGACAGCTAATAGAATGTTAAACATTTAGTGTTTAGTTTTTCATTTGCAAGTTTTTGAAACAGGATTTAGTCTAAGTCAGAAATGTTAAAGAGTTTATTGGTTATCTGAAATTCAATCAAAGTTGACCAATCTTTGAATCTTTATGCAGTTATCTCCTGCATCTCTCATCCATGAGGATGCAATGATGGAGAACAAGCTTTTGGGGGGTTTGAGAAAAGAAGTTTAGCTATAGTAAGCTTAATACACCTGGAGGTGAGGAATAATAGCATTTCAAAAATGAATTTATTATCACTTGATCTAATTCTAATCTCAATTACATAAGGACAAATGTATTATAAAGCATTCTGTAGGCACTAAAACAGTCAATGATGATGATTCTGTGTCAGACTGGTTGCTGGCCTCTGCCTTAGACTTGGAATTAAATGTCAAATAATGTCACAATCAGAACTGTTCAGTGATGCTCGTTTAGGGTCAGACTATGACGAGAAGGATTTTGAGCGGCGCGACAGTGTAAAGCAGGGGTTATATACAGGCTACAGCGCCATCTACTGGATTTTACTGACATTGCATCAAATTAGCCATTTGACCTTAACCGCCTCACGGGCCGGATGAAAATGCCCATAGTTTTCCCACCTCTGTAGATTCGTAGGATTTTTAAAAAATCTCTAAAAATGATCAAACACACTCCATTGGACCACTTGAGCTGGACAGACCCACATAAAAGGTAAAAAAGGAAAGAGCAAATGTATCTTTTTTCTTACTGTTCATATCCAGGTTGGCAGCACCCTTATAAGCCGGTATTCGCTGAGGGCTACCAAGGATCACACCTAATAAAGGAGATGATTTCACATGTTGATGATGTCACTCAAAAGGTGTGGTCACAAGCTTCTTAAAATTATCTTAAAATACGCCGTCATTTTTGGTCATAAAGATTAAAGCAATACATCTTTTGAATCTATAAAGTCTCTACGTTTATATGTGTGCACTCAGAATAACAACGAAATGTTGCGCTTTTGTAAAATAATGAAAGCAAGCAAGACGCCTCTTGAACTCTGAGCGTGAAAATCGAAATTACATGTATACTTGCCTTACAGACATGAAAAACATAACTATAGAAACTAAAATATCTACTTTTTGAAACAATTCAAATAGAAAACCAATGTTCTCAGATTATTTAATCCATATGTAACATGCATAATGGCGCATAGCTACTGTGGAGATGACTTCATCAAGATTTCACATGTTTATTATGTCAGTACACCAATATTACACTATTATGTGACAGGATAGCTGCTTATCAAATCCTCAGTGTCCTGCAGAGTTGATCTGGATTGGAGGACAGTGACTCTCCTGCTCTAAAATCACACATAAATCAATGAACTTACACGGTACTGGCACTCTCCTCAGCAGCAACGGCCCTTTCACAGTCTGTTTGCTGTCTTTATTGACGCCGATGAAGGCCGTATGAACGCTGCTTACTCCTGCCTGAACGCTGAGCTCCACAATCCTGCTTCTGATGTTCTCTATGCCTGCAGCTCGCTCCTGTCCGGCTCGCTCCTGCAGCTCCAAAGAGCGGATCACAGACCGGGCCGCCAGCCAGTGGATCGTCAGTCTGCAACAAACACAAGCCTGTAATAAAGATATGCTGATATGGTGTTGTCTGATCACACTCTTATTTGAATTGTTTCATGTCACATCTATAACTGTCCTATTACAGCCAAAACAAGCTATGCAATGAACCCCTTGTGTGAGCTTACACACATTTTTGTTATTTTTAGTTTTTTTTTTTTTTTTGATCATTTTGCCTGTGTTAATGCCAACTGCGTAAATTTTGGCTGAGGTGTGTATTTTTAATGGAATTTTAATATTTCATCCTTATTTCCTTTAATAAATCTATTTTACACCAGGTAGAAAAAATATATAGAAATTAGTTCTTGTCAGATTGAAACCCATTAAAACTGCAATTTTTAATCCCAGGGCCATTTAACAATAAAATGAATAAATATTTGAAAATAGGCTTCCAGTTCAAAATGATAATTTTAAAGATTTTTACTAGATGGTGCAATTTTTTTAAACTACTGTTTTCATCTTATGCATGATACTATATATAATTGTTTGGGTATGTTGGTATGGATGTCAGAGTGTGGTTTGCATGTGTCTCCTAAATAATTTTTTTTGTGCGTTTATGTGTGCGCACCTGTAATGTGTATGCCAGCGGAGCTAATGGGAATCTAATGGGAAAAGTTCGGTACTGCACCCAAACTAAATTTTCCTGAAAGCTATTTTTTTGGAGATATCAACTTGTTTAGATTTATGCCTTTGATTTTCTACCAATTTCTAAGTTCAAAATGCTTTATAAAATACATATTTAATAATAAAAAAAAAATAACTCATAAACTTAAACCTCTTTAACTTTTTTAGTGTCAATTTTCAACAATAATCTAAACCAAATTTCACGTTTTTATGACAGTTTTTGGACATTTTTGTCCTTTATGAACCTATGTGTAACATTTTTAAATGAATGCAAAAGGGATAAAGACATGCTGAAATGGTGTCGTCAGATCACACTCTTATTCGAATTGTTTCATGTCACATCTCTAGTTCTCCTGTATTAAACTTTATTAGAGAGATTTATTGTTGACCAAGCACTGAGATGATCCATACAACATGGTTAAATGATTAATGATGATCTTCATAACAGTTGTTAAGTTCACAGATCACTAACTGAGGTCCAAAAGGTAATACTTGCAGCTGTTCCAGAATAATATTATTGTAAAAGACTACCGAACTGTCAGTAAAGGCTGGCTCACAGACTGTAAAAAAAAATCCGTAAAATTTACGGTAAAAAACTGGCAGCTGTGGTTGCCAGAATTTTACCGTAAAAATTACGGTTGCAATGTTTTATATTTTAAGGTTTTCACTTAAATTTACAGGTAAATACCGTAATTTCGTACTAAGAACCGTAACTCATATAATGGTAATGTACCACCTTTTTGAAGCACTGAGATCTGTTTTGTACCTTTGTAATACAATGATAACCACCAAAAGCAGGTGGTGATGACAACATCACATGATGAACCAAAGTCCATCACACGGAGGTTTTTTAATAATAGCATATATAGAAGGTGCACAGTGTCATTCACACAAACACTAAACACCATCATGGTAACACACATAAAACTGAAATAATGCTAAAACATTAATTTAACAACACTAGATGTAACATCCATCCCTAATGTACGAAACTGCCAAGAAAAAAATTAAGATGAAGTTATTTCAACAACAAAAAAACATCAAATAAAAAAATGAAATTCACGGAATTCTGGGAATGTCAATTTACTGGTTATTCACTGTGAATTTTACGTTCTTTTTCACTTCCAAAAACGGTATACTACCGTAAAATTAAATGCAATGTCAAACACAGTTTTTCACCGTATATAGAAGGGGAACTTACCGTTAACCATTTCACAGGTTTTTACCGTAGCATTTTTACAGTTTTTTACCGTTAAATTCACTGTCATTTTTTACAGTGCACTAAAAGATTTCTACAGTCTTATCAAATTTTCACAATGTAAGAGACCACAAACATGATGATCAAACAGAATTTTGTTTATATAGTGTCCATTGCATGGCGTTCATCTTAAACGGTCAAGCCATTTTTGCCCCATGTAACATCTGTATATTGTATTTTTGATGGCTGCCACATTTACACAAATGTTGAGAGTGTGCGTGCATGAGTGTGTTTGTTTGTTACCCTGTGTCTTCAGTTGGTTTAAGGGTAAACTGGAGCTGGTTAGTCACTGGTCGACCTTTCAGCTTGTATTTCACAGTTACAGCTCCCTCTGTCTCTCCTGAGCTCTATGACGAGAGAGAAACAGAAAGTAACGTAAGGATTTACACAAAAATTATTGACATTTTGTATTTTGCCTGCAGGCCACAAATAAGTAAATCATTCAAAGCTTTGACCTGTCCTTTAATCTGAGCGTAGATGAGTGCCCTCTGACCCTGGAACAGAGCATTGATGGGTGCGGACAGCATGTCCACCGTCACGCCCTCAGGAACGGTCCAGTCCACAGAGATATTATCCACGGCCGGCTGGAGAGCAAACCTGAGCGACTGCATCACCTGATGGAGGAAGGGTTGTAAATAAGCAGGCTAAACCACTAACACTGACTAGATCCAGTCTGTTCCTGAAGCAGGTCTTACTTTGGGCTGCATGCGGTCAGTGCCGGTGATGAACTGAGCGTGACCAGAACCTTCTCTGGCCATTCCTGTGACGAGAGCCGTACTCGCACCCTCACCGATCCCGAAGGAGAAACACCTGAAGACACAAGAGCAGCTCCAGCGCTGACCATTGACATGAACTAACCCTAGAGTAAATGAGGAGGACTGAGACTAGTGAACAAACCTGTGAGAGTAAACATGACTCTTCACCAGATCCAGCACCTCCTTAGTGTTCCACACCTCTCCATCAGTGAAGACGAACAGCTGAGAGAGAAACACATCTCAGGCTGAGAAGAACACCTCACCAATGTTCAGAACGAGTGTTTAAATGATCAACACGTTTGGCTGTACCTGTCGAGGGTGATCTGGGTAACAGGGCTGACTGTAGATGTGTTTCAGCGGCTCTAGGATCTCTGTGCCGCCCAGGTCTGCGTTCATGATCTTTACTCTCCTTAGAGCATCTTCCAACGTGAACTCGCAGTACACAACACTCTGACTGCAATGACACACCACAATCCCTCTCAAAACCACAGCTGAACAACATGAGATCATTCTTGAAAAATATTAAACATCCATTTACTCACGGAAAGATGGACTCAAAACGAGAGCCGAATCCATAGATGTTGAAGTAGGATCCCATGGGCAAACTCTTCAACAGCAGCAGTAGCGTATCCTAGAGAGACACGTGTGCAAATGAGCACGAAATACACTTAAATAAATGCATCATATCTGAAATCCTAAATCTTACTCTTGCGCTTTCGATTCGTATCTGTGCGTCTTTCCCATGATGCATCCTCCAGCTCATACTGCCAGATCTGTCGACCAAAAAAATGAACTCGCACTGAGATGACAGTGATGCCGTCACATCCGCAGGGAACTCTGGGTACAAACTGATCATGAGAGCCGGGTCGCCCATCAGAGACCCTGAAAAAGGGTGTAAATGGCCTGAATTTAATATGAACCGAGTTACAAACCACCTGAACAACTCATCAAGCACCACACTTTTTTGTGTGAAAGAGCCAAAAGTACTGGTGCATCGAAAAAGGTATTTTTTTATTGTAACGTATTTAAAAAAAACAAAGCTTTCCTCTATTCTAGATTCATCACATGTAAAATAAAACATTTTAAAAGTTTTTTGTTTTAATTTTGATGATTAGAGCTTACAGCTCATTAATTCGAAAAATCCAGTATCTCAAAATATTTAAATATTTACATTTGCGTTTCATTAAATGACCATCCCTACAGTAAAAATCAGAGTATCTCTTGTTCTTTGAAACCACAATAATGCAGAAGACTTGTAACTCGGCAATGGTCCAGAAGACAATTGACACCCTACACAAAGAGGGCAAGTCACAGCAGGTTATTACTGAATAGGGTGGCTGTTTACAGAGTGCTGTATCTTAAGTTGACTGGTAGGAGGAAATTGGGTAGGAAATGCTGCACAAGCAACAGGGATGACCACAATCTTGAGAATATTGTCAACCAAAGCTGATTCAAACACTTGGGAGAGCTTCACCAGGAGTGGACTGAAACTGGAGTCAGCGCATTAAGAGTCACCGCGCTCAGACGTCTTCAGGAAAAGGGCCACTTCTGAAACAGAAGTCCTCTTTTCAGATAAAAATAAGTTTTCCATTTCATATTGAAATCATGATCCTCGAGTCTGGAGGAAGACTGGAGAGGCACAGAATCCAAACGGCTTGAAGTTCATTGTGAAGTTTCTGAAGTCAGTGATGATTTGGGGTGCTGTGACATCTGCTGATGTTGGTCCGCTGTGTTTGATCAAGTGCAAAGTCAATGCAGTCATCTACCAGGAAAGTTTGGAGCACTTTATGCTTCCGTCGGCTGACAAGCTTTATGAAGATGCAAATTTCCTTTTCCAGCAGGACTTTAGCACCTGCCCACAGTATCAAAACCACTTCCAAGTGTTTTGCTGACCATGATATTACTGTGCTTTATTGGTCAGCCAACATGCCTGACCTGAATCCCATTTGGAATCCATGGGATATTTTCAAGGTGAACGATGAGAAACTGAATAAACCAACAATACAGGCGAACTGAAGGCTCAGCAGTGCCACAGATTGATTGATTCCATGCCATACTTCATTAATGCTGTAATTTGTGCTAAAGGAGCCTTAATCAAGTATTGAGTGCATAAAGAAACATACTTTAAATAACTTGAAGTTTTCTGTTTTGTCAATCCTCTTTTTGATTGATCTTAGGAAATATTCCAGTATTTTGAGCTCTAATCATTAAAATAATAATAATAATAAAAAAAAAAAATAAATAAAAACTTTACTTTACATGAGACATAATTTTAGGGTGAGCTGAACTGTTAAGCCACAAATTATCAGTATATTGACGGCATACTGACATTCATGTACAAATAAAACCCCCTCTACCTGGTTTAGCTGCAGCTGCTCCGGCCTCCACAACAGCAGTGGGCTGATGGGTGTTCTCATAGTACAGAAGCAGCTCAACATCCTTATCGAACTGGTGACCAGCACTCAGATTTACCTACACACACATTACAGGCTTCTGGTGATGTTAAGTGCATTAAAACTGCACACACACACACACACACACACACACACACACACACACACACACACACACACACACACACACACACACACTCTCTCACACTCATACACACACTGTACCGTGGCATGAGTGTGCTGTGCGTCAAGGAACTCCAGAGGATCCAGAGGGCAGCTAGACTCCAGTCTGGAGATGGGGTCTGAAGATCTCACATCGACACTCAGCGATAAAGTGTAGGGTATAACACATGCTGAGGAAACTTCTGGAACACCAGGCGCTGAAGCTGAAAGAACCAGACAGACAAACAGAGATACTATATAACACCACTCAATGTAGAGCTCAACAGCTGAACCAGAACTGACCTGTATCAATGAAAACATTGGTAATAATCAGAAATGTTTCTTAAGCAGCAAATCAGCATTTTAGAATGATTTCTGAAGGATCATGTGACACTGAAGACTGGAGTAATCATAATGTCATCACAGCAATCAATTACATTTTAACAGATTTTCCCACAGAAAATAGCTATTTTAAATTGTGAAAATGTTTTAGAATTTTTACTGTGTTCTTGATCAAATAAATTCAGCCTTGTTGAGCAGAAGAGACTTCTTTCAAAAACCTTTGACTGGTAGAGTAATTGACTGGAGAAGCAAGAGGTTTGACTACATCATTCACTTTTTTTTTTGGGAAGAACAGTTTCATCAAAAGATGTCTTGTACCTAAATGTGGCCTACATTTGATTATGATCTCAATGTGTGTTCTTTGATGAAATCGGGTTCAGTTCACCTGCTGGTTTGTATCGTGGGTTAAGTACAGCCGGCAGACAGAAGCGCAGTGCGTTGTCGGCCTGAACGCTGAGCTCGATGACGTAGACGATGGTGATGGATGCGCTCTGACCCGGAGACAAACAGCCGACATTCAGTCTGAACACGTCTGGACTCTCAGCGCTCTCTTCCAACAAAAACGCCTGCTGACCCGAACTCACAGCATCATCATAGCGATCCCGCGCCTGCAGGAAACAAACACATCCATAACCACAACACCTGAACAACCTAATGTACTGTTATTCCAGCTGACATGGGCATAGAGCAGGAATAGTCCACTGTCCTCCACAGTTTAGCTCCAGCACACAGATTTGTTTGATTAGGGTTGGGACTGGGCAGGAGTCAAACACCTGTCATAGATAAAACACAACATTGCTGGCGTTTAGACTCACGCTTTGCTTGTCTTGCACCTCTGCCACAATCTCCTGCTCTCCGATCCTGGCACTGAAGTGGCAAACGGCGGCATCGGCGGGCAGCGGGAAGACAAACACGGCCTCCAGCGGACGCTCCTCCTCATTGACATACTGCAGACTGGAGCTGACGGAGGCCACGTGATCCTGAACCTGCAGCTGCACTGAGATGCTCTTCAGGGGAACTGAGAAAAACACACAAACATCTCAACACTCTCTCCAGAAGATCTACACAAACACAGAAACACCTCAACACTCTCTCCAGATCTACACAAACACATAAACACCTAAACAACCTCTTCAGATCTACACAAACACACAAACATCTCAACACTCTCTTCAGAAGATCTACACAAACACACAAACATCTCAACACTCTCTCCAGAAGATCTACACAAACACAGAAACACCTCAACACTCTCTTCAGATCTACGCAAACACATAAACATCTCAACACTCTCTTCAGATCTACACAAACACACAAACACCTCAACACTCTCTCCAGAAGATTTACACAAACACAGAAACACCTCAACACTTTCTTCAGAAGATCTACACAAACACATAAACACCTCAACACTCTCTTCAGATCTACGCAAACACATAAACATCTCAACACTCTCTTCAGATCTACACAAACACACAAACACCTCAACACTCTCTCCAGAAGATTTACACAAACTCCTCAACACCTCAACACTCTCTTCAGAAGATCTACACAAACACACAAACACCTCACCACTCTCTTCAGAAGATTTACACAAACACATAAACATCTCAACACTCTCTTCAGAAGATCTACACAAACACACAAACACCTCAACACTCTCTTCAGAAGATCTACACAAACACACAAACACCTCACCACTCTCTTCAGAAGATCTACACAAACACATAAACATCTCAACACTCTTCAGAAGATTTACACAAACACAGAAACATCTCAACACTCTCTTCAGATCTACACAAACACATAAACACCTCAACACTCTCTCCAGAAGATCTACACAAACACATAAACATCTCAACACTCTCTTCAGAAGATCTACACAAACACACAAACATCTCAACACTCTTTTCAGAAGATCTACACAAACACATAAACATCTCAACACTCTCTTCAGAAGATCTACACAAACACAGAAACACCTCAACACTCTCTTCAGAAGATCTACACGAACACACAAACATCTCAACACTCTCTCCAGAAGATCTACACAAACACACAAACATCTCAACACTCTCTTCAGAAGATCTACACAAACACACAAACATCTTAACACTCTCTTCAGAAGATCTACACAAACACACAAACATCTCAACACTCTCTCCAGAAGATCTACACAAACACACAAACATCTCAACACTCTCTTCAGAAGATCTACACAAACACACAAACATCTTAACACTCTCTTCAGAAGATCTACACAAACACACAAACATCTCAACACTCTCTTCAGAAGATCTACACGAACACAGAAACACCACAACACTCTCTCCAGAAGATCTACACAAACACACAAACACCTCACCACTCTCTTCAGAAGATCTACACAAACACACAAACACCTCACCACTCTCTTCAGAAGATCTACACAAACACATAAACATCTCAACACTCTTCAGAAGATTTACACAAACACAGAAACACCTCAACACTCTTCAGAAGATTTACACAAACACATAAACATCTCAACACTCTCTTCAGATCTACACAAACACATAAACACCTCAACACTCTCTCCAGAAGATCTACACAAACACATAAACATCTCAACACTCTCTTCAGAAGATCTACACAAACACACAAACATCTCAACACTCTCTTCAGAAGATCTACACAAACACATAAACATCTCAACACTCTCTTCAGAAGATCTACACAAACACAGAAACACCTCAACACTCTCTTCAGAAGATCTACACGAACACACAAACATCTCAACACTCTCTCCAGAAGATCTACACAAACACACAAACATCTCAACACTCTCTTCAGAAGATCTACACAAACACACAAACATCTCAACACTCTCTTCAGAAGATCTACACAAACACAGAAACACCACAACACTCTCTTCAGAAGATCTACACGAACACACAAACATCTCAACACTCTCTCCAGAAGATCTACACGAACACATAAACATCTCAACACTCTCTCCAGAAGATCTACACAAACACACAAACATCTCAACACTCTCTTCAGAAGATCTACACAAACACATAAACATCTCAACACTCTCTCCAGAAGATCTACACAAACACACAAACATCTCAACACTCTCTCCAGAAGATCTACACAAACACACAAACATCTCAACACTCTCTCCAGAAGATCTACACAAACACACAAACATCTCAACACTCTCTTCAGAAGATCTACACAAACACACAAACATCTCAACACTCTCTTCAGAAGATCTACACAAACACACAAACATCTCAACACTCTCTTCAGAAGATCTACACGAACACAGAAACACCACAACACTCTCTCCAGAAGAACTACACGAACACACAAACATCTCAACACTCTCTCCAGAAGATCTACACAAACACACAAACATCTCAACACTCTCTCCAGAAGATCTACACGAACACAGAAACACCACAACACTCTCTCCAGAAGATCTACACAAACACACAAACATCTCAACACTCTCTCCAGAAGATCTACACAAACACACAAACATCTCAACACTCTCTCCAGAAGATCTACACAAACACACAAACATCTCAACACTCTCTTTAGAAGATCTACGCAAACACACAAACATCTCAACACTCTCTTCAGAAGATCTACACAAACACACAAACATCTCAACACTCTCTTCAGAAGATCTACACAAACACACAAACATCTCAACACTCTCTTCAGAAGATCTACACAAACACACAAACATCTCAACACTCTCTTCAGAAGATCTACACGAACACAGAAACACCACAACACTCTCTCCAGAAGAACTACACGAACACACAAACATCTCAACACTCTCTCCAGAAGATCTACACAAACACACAAACATCTCAACACTCTCTCCAGAAGATCTACACGAACACAGAAACACCACAACACTCTCTCCAGAAGAACTACACGAACACACAAACATCTCAACACTCTCTCCAGAAGATCTACACAAACACACAAACATCTCAACACTCTCTCCAGAAGATCTACACAAATACACAAACATCTCAACACTCTCTTCAGAAGAGTTATCCGAGCTAGGCTAGCGGCTAGCCCACACAAACCCGCTATCCCTTCCATTGTTTTGGCCAATGTACGCTCATTAGATAACAAACTGGATTACATCAGCTCGACCAGCTGACATGCTATCGTGCCGACAGAGTTGTCGTCGCGGGATGTAAGACCCACGGTGGTGGACTTTGTGTTTATATAAATGACGCTTGGTGCCGCGATGCTGTTGTAATCTGCAAATACTGCTCACCAGTGCTGGAATTTATGGTTATTAAGTGCCGCCTGTTCTATCTACTGAGGGAATATACAGTTATACTGCCGTTTGCTGTGTACATCCCTCCCACCTCCAACAACAACAGGAGCGAGGCACTATATGAACTGTATCAGCACATCAGTGAGCAGCAGACAGCTCACCCTGATGCTTTTCTCATCCTAGCTGGGGATTTCAATCATGAAGACTTAAAGAGTGTGTTTTGTGTGTTAAAGCTTTCCCCCTCTCCACATCTGTGCCTCAGACCACATCACTGTCATGCTAATGCCCTCTTACACACAGCTCGTTGAAGTCACCAAACCAGTTTGTAAGCAGATACAAGTGTGGCCAGAGAGGTCTTCAGAGGCTTTACAGGACTGCTTTAACACCACAGACTGGAATATGTTTTAAGCAGGCTGCCACTTACAACAACACCACTGACCTCCAGGAGTACACTGAGACTGTTACAGCCTACATCAACAAATGCACTGAGGATGTAACAGTCACTAAAACCATTACTGTCCGCACCAACCAAAAGCCATGGATGACAGGGGAGGTCTACAGGCTGCTGAAAGCTCAGAGCGTAGCCTTCAGAGCTGGAGACGAGGAGAGCCTGAAGACAGCTAGAGCCAACCTGTCCCGTGGCATCAGAAAGGCTAAGAGACAGTACTCCAGAGGAATAACTCGTCGCTTCAATGACAGCAGAGACACACGGAGCCTGTGGCAGGGCATACAGAGCATCACAGATTACAAGTCCCCTCCACAGACCTGTGACAGCACCATCTCCCTGCTGAATGAGCTGAACACCTTCTTCGCTCGCTTTGAAGTGCAAAACAGCACCAGAGCACAGAAGACCCCACCCCCTCTTGGTGACCAGGAGATGACTTTGTCCCTGGACAGTGTGAGGAGATCCCTCAGCAGGATCAACGCTCGCAAAGCTCCAGGTCCTGACAACATTCCTGGTCGTGTATGAGAGACTGTGCAGTGGAACTCACTGATGTCTTCACAGACATCTTTAACATCTCACTCTCCCAGGCTGTCGTCCCCACATGTTTCAAAGCCTCCACCATCATTCCGGTCCCAAAAAAGTCATCTCCCTCCTGCTTTAATGACTACCATCAGGTTGCACTTACCCCCATCCTCATGAAGTGCTTTGAACGGCTAGTCATGCAGCACATTAAATCTGTCCTGCCCACCTCATTGGACCCCTTCCAGTTTGCGTATCAGCCTAACTGCTTGACTGATGACGCCATCTCCACTGCACTTCACTCTGCACACACACATCTGGACAAAAAAGACTTGTATGTCTGAATGCACATATGTCCGAAATCAGGGAGGAGACTTTGAAGTCTCCAGGCCAGGACCAGCAGACTGAAGGACAGCTTCATCCACCAGGCTGTCAGGAAGCTCAACTCTCTCCCTGCTCTGTCCCCACTCCCCTCACTTCCCTCTTCTGCTCAAACTTTCTGAACTCTGACACTCTCACACACACACACACACACACACACACACACACACACAC
This sequence comes from Garra rufa, assembly GCF_049309525.1. NCBI lineage: Eukaryota > Metazoa > Chordata > Actinopteri > Cypriniformes > Cyprinidae > Garra > Garra rufa. The sequence continues at coordinate 1,300,616 of NC_133385.1, forward strand.
ACACACACACACACACACACATGTTGGGTTTACATGTTTTATGGGGACATTCCATAGGCGTAATGGTTTTCATACTGTACAAACCGTACTTTCTATGGCCCTACACCTACCCTACAACTAAACCTAGCCCTCACAGGAGATTGTGCACACTTTTACTTCCTCAAAAAAACTCATTGTGCATGATTTATAAGCCTGTTTCCTCATGGGGACCTGAGAAATGTCCCCACAAGGTCAAAATTTACTGGTATTCCTATCCTTGTGGGGACATTTGGTCCCTATAACGTGATGAATACCAGGTACACACACACACACACACACACACACACACACACACACACTGACCTGCACAAGTCATTTGGTGCACCATTGGTCTGTCAACTACCTCACATTACTAATAAGACTGCTCTGACACTTTTACACACTTACAAGCTCTGTTGCACTATATTGATTACTAGGTTTGCACTCTCTACCATGTGTCCTTACTTGTATATTGTATTTTTCATTTTTATATATTATGTTTATTTGTATTTATTCATATTTTTTAAGTTCTAGCTTTGTATTAAATATCACTTTTTGTATTTAATGTTACTTGTATGCACCATGGGTCTGAGAGTAACGCAATTTCAATTCTCTGTATGTCCTGTACATGTGGCAGAATTGACAATAAAGTTGACTTTGACTTTTGACAAACATCTCAACTCTCACTCAAGAAGTTCTACACAAACACACAAACATCTAACACTGTGTGGTGTTCTGAGTAAGCCAGAGGGAACTCTCCTATGTTAGTTGAGTATGAGAAAAGGAGGTAAAGGAGTAGTACATGATGAGCGCTGGATAAAGTATTATGCAGAGTTCCAGATACAGAGTGTATCTGCTTTTATTTTAAACACTCAACACATTGTATTTAGAAGATCAAACACACAAACATCTCAAAGCTCTCTTCAAAACATTCACACCTGAGAAAATTGACACTTAAGAACAATTATACACAAAATAAACAGTAATTATAAGTATGAAGTGGGGACTTTGTACCTGGCACATTGTTCTCAGACACCAGACCAGAGCAGTTCATCATGATTCTCTGTGAGAACAAATCAGCTTTACTGCACATTATATTTCATGCAACTTTGTGTTTTCACATAGTATCGAATAAATTCAAAATAATGTACTGCAAGATGAAGAACTGCTGTATCAGTAACATTGTAAACACACACTTATGTCATCTCCCCATCCCAATGATGTGCTTTGATGCTCACTAACGGTGCACATCTTGAGATCAGGGGAGGGAGATTTACCTGCACAGCTCTTACAGGCCTCTGTTACAAAGTGAAAGTAAACCGAAAACAAGTTTTACTGCTGTTATCAATCCTCATATAGTAAAGATGAAAATGTCTTTCTTACTGATGTAAGATGTTTCAGGAAAAACTGTTACACTTGGAACAATAATAGTAAGTCACTGCAATTTTAAAGGTTTGAAATAAAAATGAGTTAATAAAAAACTGTAAGCGATTAAATAATTTCTACCTCCTTAGTTCTCTTACAAAGTGAATGTAAACGGGAAACTTACTGTTTTTATCAATCCACATTCAGTAAATAAGATGAAAATGTCTTTCTTACTAATGTAAGATGTTTCAGGAAAAATGTGATTTGGAGAAAGTGAAACTACTTTTGCTTCTTCTTCTTTAGATTTTAGCAAACCAACATATAGTGCACTTCTGCCACCTGCTGAGATGGAGTGAAATCCACAATGTGGAGTAAAAACAGTTTACTCAGTTCTTATAATCAGATTTGTTGCCTTTTAAGAATTCTAATAAAATCTTGATAAGTTAGTTTCTTAATAAATTCTGAAGTGACAAACCATTTATAACTAATAAGTTGCTTTTCTAGCATTAATCTTTCATTATTATATCTAATGCATGGTATCAGAAGGTGCTCCACTGTCTCTGGATTTCTACAATAAACCTGAGTCATGTTTCCCAATGATATGTAAAGAACAGTTGAGTGCAGTATGATGAGAAATGACCATATCTTCCCTTCTATTTCCACAAATCTGTGTCTTATGGTCTACTTCCCTTTCTGAATGATACAAGCGTCTCTTCATATCCCACCTTTTCTCACTACAGTCCTATTATAGCTCTTAATTAACCTTCAGATTTGTTTAATCTAATATTAAATCCTATTACTGGACTGTCTAAGGTCTTCTTGACTAAAACATCTGCTTCTTGTTTCCTTCCAGCCCTACATTAGAAAGCAGCCGTTCAAAATACATTTTTGATTCTTGATTTTGTAACCTTTAGGTTGATTAAAGAATTGCTAATAATTTATCTTGACAATGTAGATTTACCATACATTATATACCACTATATATGTTTCTGTCAGATTAGCACATTGTGAGGACTCATGTTCTTCACCCACTGAATTGCAAACATTACTGCAGTCACAGCTGTGTAAACACAAATTTGATTTAGATTCAGACTTGAGCGTACATTACTTTTTTTCTTCCTGATTTATTGTTTTATTAAACAGTAGGCCTACAAAACATGAAACTTAAGATAGTAGCCTAGGTTCAAAAACCAAACAAAGAAATATTCCAAATAAAAATTAACCATGATTTACCATCTTCTTAAATGAGGAGATCAATTCCAAGACTAGAGTGAGATTAATCCAGCCCACCACTAATATATATATATATATATATATATACACACACACACACACACACAATTAAAATCATTATCCCCCAAAAAAAAAAAAAATTGAGAAAAACAATTGCCCCTTTAAACTTAAAATACAATAAGAAAATACACAAACAAATAAGGGATCCAAAGACCATTACATAAATCATAGCATAAAACAACATGAACAAAATATCAGTCTTCTGATGAACTATGTCTTAAACTAAACAATTTCCACTGCAGTCATGGTTTCACACAATTAACTGAAGAATTCAACACACAGTATAAACATTTTAGCTCCTGTATGAGGAAGCATGAGGAATGAAGAGTCAGGGAATCCAGATGGGGATGAAGAGTCTTTTATTAATGTCACTTACTAGTCAAGCATCAGAACAGAAGCGGCAAAATGGCACACGACACAGAAATCACAACTACATACTGTTTATCTCCCTCTCTACCTGCACAAGCATTGACATACGTCCCAGTTCCCGGATGATCACCATGTACTTGTTCATCAGTTCTTAACAGGAACATAGGAGGAAGTTCAGCCTTGCATATAAAACTATGATTGTATGTTACACAATATGAGAAGAATAAAGACTGAAGATATATAAAAGTAAACACAGTGTTGGGAGTATTACACTAGTAACGATATTACAACAGTATACTACGTTTTACTGTGATGCAACTATATAATGCATTAGGCTACTAATAAAAATTTGCGTAATATTATTACTCAGTAAAGCAAGTTACAACAACATATTTGAACTCAAAATTAAGTGGTTAATTTACCAACATCGCAAAACAGCACCAAAGAATAAATTCTGCAGATGAATTAGTTTGTCCATTTCCTGTTCCTGTAATTCAGTGGAAATGACTGAGACTGATTCTACATTTGTGAGATAGGCATACTCCTATTTTCATCAGAGAAAAGGACAAAATGCATAGTCTAGTGCAATCTATGTGCAACAGAAAGTACATTTAACTAAAAATAATCTGTTTTGTGTGGCGCGGCATGACGCTCTACAAACAAGTTCACAGAAAAGAAAGCGAGATGACAAATGGCACATGCTAAAATAAAAGTAAACACACGCAGGTTTGAAATTTGGCTTTAATTTTAAATTTGTTTTGGCTTGTTTAGGAACTCTCTGAATACCTTTATATTTAAAGGACTTGTTGTGGAGCGAGGAGACCTAAAATAGACTAGCTATTGTTTTTTGTTTGTTCATTATAACATTCCGCTTTATTTGCCGGTATTATTTCTGAATGTAACTATGCGGTTTGTGCTTATCCCCACCTCTGTGGACATTTTAGTGAAAGTAACACAAAAGTAGTATAACACATTACAACTTAGAAACAATAATATTGAAATATATGTAATTATTTTAAAAGATTACATTTTCCAAGTTATTGTAAAATATTAATTCATTGCGAAGCAGTGAACTAGACAATATATGGTATCATTTGAAAGCTAAGAACTTAAGCTTTCTTGTACATCCCATCATTTTTACATTTTTGGTACATAAAATAACATAAAAAACAAACAAGCCCCCCCTTGGGAAGATGGCGTAATAATTTTCATAATTATATTTATATCACTCAAACTTACCAAACATAGATGAGTCACATATCAAATGAAAGCTTTCATTCTCCACAATGTGATTATGTCGTTTATTTAATTATTCTTTTAAGTAAATAGGTTATAAATTCTTTAAAATAGAAAATTGTGCACATTTATTACTTGTGTATCCACGAGAAAACCTAATACATCAGTGCGCAACCCAATCAACAGGTATCCCAATTTGTTTCTCTGCACTTCTAAAAACCTACTCACTATCTCCACTTCCTTCGCCCTACTATATTGGTTCTCCTCCTGCAGTCTGCGAATGAAGAAATCCAGATCTTCAGGAATTAAATAGCTGTCTGATTCTAATGAGATCTCAGACCGTTTCATGATGGTCATATATGCTTCATTCAGCAGGAAGGACTTTTGTGTTTTAATCTTCTTCAGATCACTGTTCAGTTTTTCTTCTATTTCTGATGTATTCTTTGACTCCTCTGTGGACTTTTCACATTCCTTTCTAGTCTCTTCACATTTTGTCACACTGGTTTCAGGCTGGTCACTGCTGCATCCATATTTCTGTTTGAGCTCATTGAATGACATTTCAGCTTCACTTGTTGTTATTTCATATTTTTCATCACTTTTCTCATGTCTGCTGTGATGACATTTCCCTGTACACACAGTGCAGTGGTCATCTTTCATGACATCACATCTGCGGAGACTACCGAAAGGGACCCACCAGCAGCCCCTAAGATGACAGTTTTCCTCACAGTCGCGGCAATAGGTTGCTTTTCTTTTGCTTGGCCGTTCATTTCTAATCTGAATTTTTTTTTTGACAGTTTTGTTGACTGTAAATGAAAAGTTTTCAGATTTGTCAATCTTGTCTCTGTTCTGACGTATTACTGTCAGGATTTCAGTCAGTTCTTTCATTTGAAACTCTTTCTCAGTGATACGGTCCATGAGGTTAAAGATACAGGACTCGAGTTGTTTTGGCTCTTTCACATCATCTGCTGTCATCTGAAGACTTTTTCTGTTGTTTTCTGACAGGAGTGTCAACAAACTTTTCATGCTTTTCTTTCCAATAATCCAAGATGATTTGTGAGCATGCTCTCTTTTCTCTTTCTGCTGGTTGTTGAACAAGAAGTGAACAGGTCTTTTTCTCTCATCTTTCCTGCAGCTGATCTGTGCTGTGTTAATGGCATTAAGAGCATCCTCTGGAGCTCCTCCATCTGAGTGTGTTATGAGGAACACTGTATTGTCCTCTATATCTCTACCAAACAGAGACAGAACTAAGTGAAACATGTAATGCTCTTTTTCAGAGAGTTGCTTCTGAGTCGCCTTCATCACAAAACAGACTGCATCGATATAACCAATCCCATCCTCGACTGAAAATAGTTTGATCAGATGTTCAGCAATCTCTCTTTCTCTCTTGAAACCGTCAGTATCTGCTATTCCTGGAAGGTCAATGAAGGTCAGAGATGTTGGGTTTTCTTCAACAAATGCCTCATAAACAGTGATCTCAGATGTCTGGGATAATGATAGTCCTTTATCTTTTATTTCTTCTGTGATTTCATACCACTTTTCATCCTTGAACTTCACTCCCAGTAAGTAGTTGACCATTGTGTTGATCATGGTGGTTTTCCCAGCACCGGTTTCTCCCACCAGCAGAATGACTCTGTTCTGCTTGTTTGCGTCTCTTTTTCCATATGTCCATCGTCTGACCTTATTATTAGTCCCATTAATATAGCTTTTTTCTGTGGTCAGTTGGTAAAGCGCTGGAGGACCTGGATTAATGAGGATGGCATTATGACGTGATCTGCAAAAGAGATTTGATTATAGCAACAAATGTTATGATTTCAGTCCGCTATCTATTAATATACAGTGCCTAGGTGTATGTATTTTACGATGTTGTTTTAAATTGTGCTGATTTGTCAACATGATAGTGTTGTGTAGTTGGCTGATAGAATAAGGAAGAAAATCTTACCGCTTCCAAAGTAGATTCCAAATACCTGTATGATAGTAAGCATTTTCAACAATTATAATAATAAATAAGACAATATAAATAACTTGATTTAATGTAATGTTATTAGTGTCATTAGCTGCTGCTTTCTTTGAACACAAAAATAATGTGGTTGAAAAAGTCATAATGCAATTAACAGACTCACGTTTGAAAGTAGCATCAGGAGGATCCTTACTACGATAAGAAACCAAGCTGTCATCACTGTCAGAGTCAGAGTCTCTGCGAAGGTCAGGCATCTTCAGAAAAAAACATTAATTGCCTTTAATAATTTATTCATCACATTTATGAATGAGTACATATTTGTTTAACCCAATAGATGGGTTTTAAATATTGGGTCATTGTGTTGGGATATTTTCTAAAATGTTGGATTATTTTTTAAACATCGTTGGGTTATTTTTAATAATAACCTAGTTTTGGGTTAAATTAGTTCCTGTGGCGACGATTCAAAATTTTAACGGATGACAATTTTTTTTTTTTTTTAGTTACAATAAAGCATTGCACTAATGTACCTATTTTTGTTAGAAATAAGCATTGTATTAATTACATAGTCACTTGGCTATGATATTTCCTTTCATTCATTAGAAATTGTTAGACCCATTCTCATAAAAATACGTACCTCTGGATACTTTGTAGCTGTACCTTACTGTGTGTTTTTGAACTTACCTTGAATTCAGCCATTTCTCCAATATCTCACAGAAGATCTTCAGTCCTCAACTCCTCAGTTAACTCCTAAACACAAATTTAGGACATTTATTCTGAATACATGTTTGGTTTTTTGTTGAAACATTTCAATATCAGTGTATAAACAACGATATTTAACTATCTGTGTGTGAAATAAATTTTATGACCTGTCAAATAATTTTACATTAAATATAAATATTCTCACACACCTCATCACACCATCTATATAAATGGCAATAAAAAAAGTTTGTGAAATGACAGCGTTACCCAATGTTATGCAACTAAAACATTTTTTTTTCCTCTTGCAACAGGTCACATCGATGGATGTTGGCAGGTTTATGTATATCACAGCCACCACACTAGCCATTCATTTTCATTTTAAGAGGAGTAGTCTTCTATCGTTACAGAAGCAGTGCAGCTGGTATAAACACATGCATTAACTACAGTAATGGTATGTATGTCAGGTGTAAAAATTGTGTTTTCCAAACTTTAATGGCAAAGAAAACCCCGTATTCAAGAATGATCATTAAAGAATGATCATGTGACTTCTTCATATGCAAGGTGAATTGTTTCACGCATACTCTGTATGCGGTGCGTATTTTTTTCCGCACCCATGTTAACGGATTCAAGCATTCACCGGGGGCGTTGCTAGACACTTTTTACTGGGGCACGTCAGAGTCTGTTCCAAGCGGCAACCTACCGCTCTCTCTATTGAAACCAACACAGAAGTGACTTAAACCGCAATTCATCGACTGGCCGCTAGAGACTGGCTGCAAAAGAGAGTCAATCCCATTGACTCCCCATGTTCAAAACCTGGTTCAAAATATGGTTTTGGTCTATATAGCTAGTGTTACCGCCACATTTTCGTTTCTATTTATTTTCTGTATTAGTATTGTTACCGTTGTGTGCCACCGGGGGGCGCTGTAGCATTATAGTGAGCTAATTTTCTAAGAAGAAGCGATCTCTAGAAGAAAGAAAAAAGTAAAGATGCATGACTAAAGCTTGGTCACTAAGCTAAGTCTAAGAGAAATAAGATAAACAAAAAGAAGAAGAAGACTAATGGCGCTTTTCCACTACACAGTACCAGCTCGCCTCGGCTCGACTCGACTCGGCTCTGTTTGGTTTTCCGATCAAAAGAAGCCAAATTGGACAGAAACCCACCCAATCTGGCAACACTGACCGTGGGCGGTGCTGAGGAAATGTAGTTTTACCTCACGCAACAGGAGATTCGACTAGGAGTAAATACAATGCAGATATCTGCATTGTATTTACTTGTTAAGTGATTTTTCAGTCCTCGGGCACGGACAGAACGACAGCGCGCAAGTGAGTACTTAAATACTGTATGTTAATAGGCAATTGTTGCGTTTGCTACTGCTAGATAAGACGTTCTTGTTTATATCTATTTTATACTTCTCTAGTTATCTATATCTCTGCCTATATATATATATATATATATATATATATATGTCCATATGTATATGTAGACTTGGATTAATTCGTTGGTGTTAGTACATTTTTACGCGGGTCTAGACGGACTGTTGTAGTTTGTTTACATAGATATTGTATTTATCTGGATTAATTCAATTGTATTTACATTAAATTACTCTCAGAAAGCAGTTATTCGTTCTGGTGCTTTGTATTGCTAGCGTTTTTTGGTGTTAAAGTATAGTTTTGATTGCACTTAATCAAATTAGACTACTGAGCCACGGCCAAGGGAAGCTTTTGTTCTCACGTGGTTCCCTTTCCTGAGCGCGCTTAGATGTGCTAAGTGCGTTCAATCTTAGTTTCGATTTGAGCCATTTGAGCCATTTGCGTACGATCTATTTGGGCTGACTCAGCAGAGGGGGAGTACCCAGCTGTTTTCACTGAACAGTCATTTGGTGGTGTATTTAACTGCATCATAGCAGCTGACGCTGAAGCGTCAGCGGAAGCGTTCAGCCTCCTCGTGTGAAGACCGACAAGGGTAAAGACGGCGACTTGTCCTGCGCGACTTAGCCGAGCAACGCAGCCGACAACGCCCTTCGGTATTCTTTTCCTTCATCTCACTCCTACTTCTGCCCTCCTCTATCATGTGTTTCCAATTCATTCCGGTGCACTCTACACATCGCGCTAACATCAAACGCACACGTCGACGCAATCTTTCTAATCTGCATCCTATTCACACCTCTTCCACTGAAACTTTCTCTTTCACTGTTGGCCTCTGGAACTGTCAGTCAGCTGTCAACAAAGCTGACTTCATTTCTGCCTTTTCTTTGCAATCTGGCCTGAGCATCCTAGGTTTGACTGAGACCTGGATTCGTCCAGAAAACTCAGCAACCCCAGCCGCTCTGTCTAATAACTTTTCCTTCTCCCACACCCCTCATTACACTGGAAAGGGCGGCGGTACTGGACTGCTCATTTCTAACAACTGGAAATACTCAACCCATTCTCTTCTTGGCAATTATAACTCATTCGAATGTCATTCAGTGACTATAACAACTCCCATCAAACTCCATGTTGTGGTAATTTATCGTCCTCCTACTCAACTTGGCATTTTCCTAGAAGAGCTGGATGGGCTACTATCCTCATTTCCAGAGGATGGCAGCCCATTTCTAGTCTTTGGAGACTTTAACATTCACCCTGACAAACCCTATGCGGCTGACTTCCATACACTCCTAGCTTCATTTGATCTCAAACGCATTATCACTACACACACTCATAAATCTGGAAACCAACTTGATCTAATTTATACACGTGACTGTACTACAGATAACATAGCAGTCAAACCCTTACACATCTCTGACCACTTCTTCATTACATTCGACCTACATCAAGCTACCTGTGCACCACCAACCCCTCTACCTGTTACTTTTAGACGAAACCTACGCTCTCTCTCACCTTCCCGCCTTTCGTCTTTAGTATCCTCCTCTCTTCCCTCTCAAACCCACTTCTCATCCCTGGATACTAATACAGCAACGGACACCCTGTGCTCCACTCTCACGACTTGTCTAGATGATATTTGCCCTCTCTCCTCCAGGCCAGCACGGGCTGCTCCCTCAAACCCTTGGTTATCCGAGGTTCTTCGTGAGCAGCGCTCCAAACTTAGGGCAGCTGAGAGGAAATGGCACAAATCGAAGGATCCGTCTGACTTGAGTATGTATCAGTCTCTGCTGTCATCATTCTCTACCCAAGTCCACACTGCCAAATCTTCATACTTCCACAATAAGATCAACAATGCTCCAGACACACGAAACCTCTTCAAAACTTTCAATTCACTGCTTTGCCCCCCTCCACCACCTCCCACCACTACTATAACAGCTGAGGACTTCGCCACATTCTTCACAGACAAAAGTGCATCTATCAGCAATCAGTTCTCAGCTCCACACATACAGGAACTAAAATTAACCACACCCACAGCTGGAACTCCCCTCTTCTCCTTCTGTCCCCACTCTGAGGCTGAAGTTAGCAAACTTCTCCTCTCCAGCTGTCTGACGACATGTCCTTTAGATCCTATCCCCTCGCACTTTCTCCAAGCAATCTCCCCTACAATCCTACCGGCGCTCACACACATCATCAACTCATCTCTTCTCACAGGCACCTTCCCCACTACATTTAAGCAGGCCCGGGTAACCCCGCTGCTCAAAAAACCTACTCTAAACACTTCACTTGTAGACAACTACAGACCTGTCTCTCTCCTTCCGTTCATAGCAAAAACACTGGAACGAGTTGTTTTCAACCAGCTATCTTTATTTCTTGCGCAGAACAATCTATTGGATACCAACCAGTCAGGCTTCAGGAGTGGCCATTCAACTGAGACTGCTCTACTGTCTGTCACTGAAGCCTTACGGATTGCAAAAGCTGATTCCAAATCATCGGTACTCATTTTGCTGGACCTATCTGCTGCTTTCGACACAGTGAATCATCAGATCCTTTTGTCCACCCTCTCATCGCTGGGCATCACAGGAACTTCACTTCGCTGGTTCAAATCCTACCTCTCTGGTAGGTCTTTCAGAGTGGCCTGGGGTGGTGAGGTATCCAAAACTCAACAACTGGTTACTGGGGTTCCTCAGGGTTCAGTTCTTGGACCTCTCCTCTTCTCCATATACACTACATCTCTAGGCCCCATCATACAGGCACATGGCTTCTCCTACCATTGCTATGCTGATGACACACAGCTCTATCTCTCATTCAAACCAGACGATCCATCGGTAGCTGCACGGATCTCAGGTTGCCTGGCGGATATCTCTGCATGGATGAAGGAACACCATCTCCAGCTCAATCTAGCAAAGACTGAGCTCCTTGTTGTCCCTGCCACGCCGACTCTACAACATGACTTCTCAATCCAGTTAGGTTCATCAACAGTTACCCCTTCAATTTCAGCCAGAAATCTTGGTGTAATGTTTGATGACCAATTGACTTTTAAAGACCACATAGCTAAAACTGCTCGATCCTGCAGGTTTGCACTGCACAACATCAGAAAGATCAGGCCCTTCCTAACAGAGCATGCTGCACAACTCCTCGTCCAGGCCCTGGTCATTTCCAGGCTGGACTATTGCAATGCTCTTTTAGCCGGTCTTCCAGCATGTACAATCAGGCCTCTACAAATGATTCAGAATGCAGCAGCACGGCTCGTCTTCAATGAACCAAAAAAGGCCCATGTCACACCTCTCTTCATATCCCTTCACTGGCTACCAGTGGCGGCTCGCATTAAGTTCAAGACACTGATGCTGGCATATAGGACAGCCACCGGCTCATCACCTGCTTACCTACGTTCACTACTACGAATTTACACTCCCTCTAGATCTCTGAGATCCTCTAATGAAAGACGCCTCGTTGTACCACCACAGAGAGGCATGAAATCACTTTCCAGAACATTCTCGTTCAATAGTCCTGCCTGGTGGAATGACCTTCCCTCCCATATCCGGAATGCTCATTCCCTAACTGCCTTCAAGCGACTACTGAAAACCCATCTCTTTCGACACTATTTGACTCAAAAAAAAAAAAAAAAAAAACCTTCTCTTTTCTTGATCTTCCCTTTCTATCCAGTACTTATCTAACAATGCCGATATATGGTATTTTTGAGCACTTCCTAGGTTGACCTGCCTCCTTAGGACGAATCACTTGTTGCATCCCCAATTGTAAGTCGCTTTGGATAAAAGCGTCTGCTAAATCAGTGTTTTTCAACCTTTTTTGAGCCAAGGTACATTTTTTAATTGAAAAAAATCACAAGGCACACCAACAATCGAAACTGTAAAAAAATGTAACTCTGTAGCCTATATTAACAATATACAGCCATTCTTATCGAAATGTCTTGAACAGGAATCAAATAAACACAAAGAAAAAAGTATTTTATGATCTTTCATATTCAGGGCTCAAAATTAACTTTTTTACTTGAAAAAAAAGAAAAAGTTAGGAGCACCAAAAAAAAAATTTAGGAGCACCCACTGAATATTAAGGAGCACCACAACTGCCAATTGAGCAGATCAACCAGCACTCATCCTGCCATTTCTTCTTAGTAATGCACCAAACTTAATTCTTCATGGCTGATTCTGATTGCTGATGCTTTACAAGCAAATGGGCTGACTCTAGATTCTAAAAGGCTTTTTAAAAAATATTTATTTTAAACCTTAAGCAAGGGACAAGAATATATTAAAATATGAGTACATGAACAAGATGTTTATTTTCTCTATTATAGGTAGAGCCATTTAAATTAGAGGCAACCACTGCATTTTTAAACAATCTATGGCAGAAAAAAACAACAAAAAATAAACTACACAATTCTTTCTTAATCCTATTAAGTGCAAACAATAAATGCAGCCATAATCAAAGTAGGCTACTCTCTCAATTTCAAAGTGCAAATAGAGACCAATTTTTTCAAGCATGATACAGAGCTATTGACAAATACACAACCTATGAACCTATTATAACTTACATATACTAATAACAGCCTAGATATGTTATGTAGCCTAATTTGCCAGTCGCTCTCTAAACCCGATGTATCAAAATTGCCTTTGAATGCGCGTGCGTGTTTTGCTTTCGGTTTCGTTTTGACGATCGCACGAAACTCTCGGCGGTGCTGAGCATGCATTAACGCATTAATTTAACAAAATAATTTGAAAGTTAGGGACCACAAACGGGATTTCGAAAAGTCTGATGTGAATGTATGCCTTGTACATTATATACTGAGGCGGAGGTGCCAGAATTACATCTGACAGAATGTGCACGATACTATATTTCTTTATAAGCATATTGTGAAGATATTTTAATGGTCCACAATCAAAAATCACAATCAAGTCACATCACACACCCTTAATTGCAATGCAGTTTGCACAAATCCGAAACAGAGGTTGAGAGAGAGAGAGAGAGAGAGAGAGAGAGAGAGAGAGAGAGAGAGAGAGAGAGAGAAAAAACATTTGGAGCAAAAAAACGTTCGGTTTCAGCGGAGCGCAGTGTCAGTGACGGAGTGATTGACGGCTAATATCTCAAATCTGAATTTAAGATAAGAATTAAAAGATTACGTTTAATTGGTTATGTAATATTGGAGAGAGAACGGCGAGGCTGTCACTGCATCAGCTCACAGCAGTCTGTGCAATAGTTAGACTAGCGAAAGTTTTGTAAAGAAATGAAAACAAGTCGCACCACAACAATTTCTCGCACTCGCACAAATGCTCCCAAATATATTTAGAGGTCGCGCAGATTAAATTTTGGGAGCATATGCGACCAAAATGGTCGCAATTTCGAGCCCTGATATTCCTTCTTCTGTCAAATAAAAAGTGCAATTAACAATATATAGTCATTCTTATCAAAGTGTCTTGAATAGGAATCAAACAAACACAATGAAAACAGTCTTTTTTGATCTTTCATATTTCTACCTACTCAGTTTGAAACTTAGGTGTTTAGGTGAAATTGAATAATTTCCCACGGCACACCTGACGATCTCTCACGGCACACTAGTGTACCGCGGCACAGTGGTTGAAAAACACTGTGCTAAATGAATAAATGTAAAATGTAATGTAAATATCTTAAAATATATTTGGGACTAGTCAAAACGGAATTAGAGATATCTCTAATTACCTTTGCGGATATATGACGCGTCTTTTAAAGATATCTATAACATCATTAGACTAGTCAAAATATGTTTACAGATATCTGAAATCCGATTTCTTACTAGTGCAATTATATTTGCAGATATCTCTAATTGTCATTCTGACTAGTCAAATTATAATTATCACTCGTCAAAATACAAATTTTCCTATCTTTAAATATATTTATGGATAGTCTGAACAAAGGTTTAAATGCTAAAACGGCTTGCGATAGTAAAAACCCAGTTAGAGATATCTTGAATTATAATTTGCACTAGTGGCAACTCAATTACAGATATCTCTAATTTCATTGTCACTAGTAAAAATGTAATTAGAGATATCTCTAATTACAATTCTGCCTAGTGAAAATAATTTTTTAGATATCTTTAATAACAATTTCTACTAGTCAAAACTCATTTGTAGATATCTGAAAATATTTTCCAATGGAAGTAAATGGAAGTCATAAAAGCATTATAGATATCTCTCATGTTTATTACGACTAGTCAAATTAACATTGTAGATATCTTCAATGCATATTATGACTAGTCACAATAACATTGTAGATATCTTGATTGCAATTATGACTAGTCAAAACAGAATTATGACTAGTTTGGCAAAGAGTATTTAATGCTAAAACGGCTTGCCATACAGCGTCCGCGGATATAAGCGCCATTCGCGCATCACTATTTCAGATGCCCTTTTTATACTTTGAGCACCTGCCCCTTTAATGGTCTCTGCACGGCCCTGGACAATGTGAAAAAGGCCGGTTTGTAGTTTACGAATTAATGAGAGAAAAACAAATTAGCGCATATTTCCTAATATAAATGCACTGTGCTCACATTTACTGGTGCATTAACTTACAAAAAATAAAAAATAAATACATCAGCTTGCGCCTTGTATTGTGATCTCGAATTGCAGGATATATTTTAGTATATGAATTTGAGAAATGTTTGTTAATGTGATGCATATACATGCATGCACAGTTTGTAGCTTTATTTGCCTTTTTGGTAATTTCAAAAAAGTGCTTAATTTATGATTAAGCGATATGCGTGGCCTCATATGGGCGTAAGGTTGAAGAGAGTGCGCCGTGATCACTGAGAAATGTCTGACAGGAGTAAAGAGATACGGCGGTTCCGCGTCTTAATAAATGCACTTGTTAAGAAATTTTTTTTTTTTTTAGTTGGATGGCCAGGCTTAGCTCCGCCACTGGAGATAATGACACACACCTGAATATTATATAATAATTAAATTAAATGATCGAACAACCATGCCAACGAACAAGGAGCGTAAAACAGTGCAAAACACAGAGTTACTGGTGGTGTGACAAAAACTTAACACATTGACATATTGTCAAATTTCTCAATAAAGGACTCATAATTATAAAGTCGTTTACTGTTATTCTCTGCATATAATATCTGCATTGCGCAAAATCTGTTCAGCCATTTTGAGACCCTAGAGAAATACGCCACTGCTGGAGCCTGAGGATATGAGCAGTGCTAAACCATCTAATAATAGTAGTAGTAATAATAATAGTAATAGTGATAAACCACAAGTATGATAGATCTTAGAATTTGATTTGCTATTCCAAAGAAAGTCTAATTTACAGATATTATCACCGCATTGTCTTTAGTTTTGGTTTCGTTTTCAAACGTTTCCATTTCTGTGCATCACTCCTAAATTACACTGATCTTATAAAACCAATTACAATTTAATTAGCAAACTGTAGATTCATGAACAAATCGAATAAACAAGTCCAACCTTACTGTCTTGATTGAAGTCCTTGTGTGTTTTTGCGTCCTCGTGAAGGATGTGGTGAGCGCGAAATCCGAGATGGGTCTGACTGCAAGAGAGGGGGATGACATCATATATTATTCTTGAAAGCAAATAATACATAAAAAAAGAGGATCTTACCAGCTGGCCTCCAATACACTTAGAACATTTGAAAAGCGCTAAATGATGGTCTGGCTCTGAGGTAGATCTGTTGGCTTTTTATTCATATTTGAATACTACTAATGTACATTTGCAGCACAGTTTGGATTTTTCATTTACTCAAATTAATATCTTGGATTGAAAAATATTTATGAGTATTTAAAGAAATACTGCATACAACTTTTTTTTTTTTTTAAAGAAAAAAACTTTCCTAAGAGCAGACAGTTTTGATCTCCCTATAATTTGTGATAATGTGGATTTCGATATCAAGGCCCAAGATATGATCCAAAGATTTAAAGAACGAGGATATACAAATAGTGAAAATTCGAGTTATTCTGCAAACTCAGTTTATTTTGTTACACAATACAGTACAGGGGCAAATAAAATCAAGCAAATTGTAAAAACTAATTGGACAATCTTGATGGGTGATCCTCAGGGACCTTTTACCTGAATCTCTAAATACAGTTTTACATTCTATAGCACCTTTAATAGTTCTCTTCTAAACATTGTTTTTAGAAGAGAACTTTTAAAGGTGCCATAGAATGGAAAACTGAATTTACCTTGGCATAGTTAAATAATAACAGTTCAGTACATGGACATGACATACCATGAGTCTCAAACACCATCGTTTCCTCCTTCTTATATAAATCTAGTGTTTGCAAAAGACCACCGAAAAATCGGTCAATTCCAACCTAACATAGACTGTTACGCAACTTTCCTGGGATCGTTAATAGTTACGCCCCCAACATTTGCATCGCCCAATCATCATTAACGTCAGCACATCAGTTAAACAAGGCGAGTCACTGGCCATTTCTCAATTCCAAGTACGCAAACCTCGGACTTGCGTCCTTCATAGTTCGGACTTGGAAGTTTTACTTGGGAGTACGAACTCCTGAGGAGTCCTTAAGTCCTTACATTTTGCAAATGGAACAGCAGTGTACTTGATTACGTCAGTCAGCTCGCCTTTTCTACTCCGTTTATCTTCACTGTATGTATTTACAATAAGACGAAATATGATATCAACCACCTCTGCCTCTTTTCGTTTTCATTTAAACATAATAATAGCTGCAAAAAAATAGTTCATGGAATGTACAACATTACAATGAAACGAAATATTATATCGAACAGCATTGCCTTTTTTCCGTTCCATTTAACGTTAAAAATATTAATAGCGACAAACATGTGGTTCATGCAACGCCTTACAAAACAATAATTGCAATTAAAGGAAGTGATATCCACTGCTTCTTTGTTTTCTTCAAAATATAAACCACAACTCTCTTTTCGTACTCATTTTAAAAATAATAAAACATCTTAATATGTGATTTAAGCTATATGTGCACTGTGTATAATACATCTTTACTCTATGTATAATAAAATTAAACATGACAAGCACAACTCTACCTTTTTTATTTAATGTCAGTTTTAATGAGCAATATAGCCATTATAAAAGTATAAGTTTAAAGTATAAGATGTATAAGATGTAATCGGAAATAAAGACAAAAGCAGACAATTCTAACAAATGCATGCTAAAAAGTCAGCGTTGAATTACGATTGATAAATAATTTATGAAGCATAACTTTGTCCTCAGTCAAAACGATACGACCTGGAATAAATAATAGATTCACGAGACCAAAAATTAGCTGTTAGATTCACCCAAAACGAATTATACCTCTTGTTTAACCACTACAGAGACATCAGGACCAGAGGCAAACATCAGAAGGACTAGCCGCGATGAGGCTCTCTCTGCGGGATACATGACCACTGAGCACCCGCTGTTCGCCTGGAACTCACATCTCCGAAATCAGCAAAATTTCAAATGGCCCTCTCTTGGTAAATAAACCAAAGATTTGAATTTTAAACAACTACATTCTCGCCTGAAATACTCTTAAATCTACATCTCATGACACAATAACAGTAATATTTTAAAATCTGCGGGTTTTTTCCTACGCCATTAACGCTCGCTGATTGGTGCGAAATGCATTCTGGGATACATGACTGCCTCAAGTCCGCACAAGTCTCCTCTTGATGCATCCTTGATAAAAGAGGCGGAACAAGAACACATCCGGGGATTTGAACTGTACTTGCTAGATGTGAACTTTTAATTGGAACAGTACTTGGGCGACAACTGATGACGTTTCACAAGTCCACAAGAACACAAGTACAGACAAGAACGCATATTGAGAAATGGCCACTGAAGGGACACGTTTAGCTTAATGCTAGCACTAGCCTGTTACATTGCAATACATAGGATTTCACTTTCCACATAAACAGAGAGATGACTGCGGCTGCGCTGATGATGGTGAATGATTTACAGATCCTGAGCATCACCAAAGACTATCACTAACAAGCATCTAAACTTGTGTGGTAAGTACTTGTGTTGTTGCAGTATAACGTTACACAGACCACATGCCATCACAATAGTCAGAGTAAAATGATTGCACATTCAAAACGGCAGATTCAACAAACCGCATATAAAAAGCAGCTAGAGCTCCGTAATTAAATATATATATTTTCTATGTGCTAGCTATTGAAATGAGCAGCTCTGTGAAACAGCTAATCAGAGCAGAGATCATCATTAATATTCATGAACCTTCCAAGTAAGGCAAAAACAGACAAATGGTTGTAAATGGAGCTGTAAAACCGTTTCTGGAGATTTTTGCCCTACTGTATAAAAAAAAGAAAAAAAGCCATAAAATTTACGGTAAAAAAAACGTCAGCTGTGGTTGCCAGAATTTTACCGTAAAAAATATGGTAGTAATGTTTTACATGTTATGGTTTTCACTTAATTTAAGAGATAAGTACTGTAATTTCACTCATATAATGGTAACATACCAACTTTTTGAAGTACTGAATACTGTTTTTTACCTTTGCAATACACTGATAACCACCAAAAGCAGGTGGTGATGACATCATCACATGATGAACCAAAGCCCATCACAAGGAAGTTATATACAATAGCATATACAGAAGGTGCACAGTGTCATTCACACAAACACTAAACACCATCATGGTAACACACATAAAACTGAAATAATGCAAAAAAACATTAATTTAACAACATTATATGTAACATACAACCATAATGTATAAAAGTTATTTTAACAAAAAAATATCAAGTAAACAAAATAAAAAACAGGGAATTCTGGGAATGTCAGTTTACGGTTATTCAATGTAAATTTTACATTCTTTTTCATTCCAAAAACGGTATACTACCGTAAAGTTATATGAAGTTTTTCACTGTATATAGAATGGGAACTTACTGTTAACCATTTCACAGGTTTTTACCGTAGCATTTTTACAGTTTTTTACCGTTAAATTCACAGTCATTTTTTACAGTGCATCTATGTAGATTCTATGTAGATAAAAGAGAACAATTTAAAATGTTGTATCAATGCATTCTATGGCACCTTTAAAGATAAACTGGTAAAAAAAAAAGTAATCTTTTGTCTAAGGTCAAGCGCTTTGTTATGTTCAAATGTGGGGAATTACAGATGTGGTAATTGCAATCATTGTGAGAATATGGTTGAGACAAATGTATTTACTGATGTAACATCAGGCCATGAGTTTAAGGTTATTTCATTTATTAATCGCAATACTTCATTTGTGTTGTATAGGTTGGAGTGTCTATTTGGTTGCTTTTATATAGCAATGACTAAAAGAAAGCTGATGTTGAGATTAGCACAACATAAGAATGCTATACGATTTCATAATCCTCAAAACCATATGGCTCTACATTAAAGAGACAAAAATCATGGTAACCCCAGTACTTTGAAAACAGGGTAGAGCATGTTTTGAGGTCAATAAGGAGAAGTAGATAGGATAAAAAAAAATGTATACCTTTAAGACAACTCAATTTCCAGGTTGCTTTTTGGATTTATGTTGTATGTATATTATATACATATTATAAAAAAAAAAATATTTAATTAAAAAATTATAATATAGTTAATAAGAAACTGTAAGCCATTAAATAATTTCTACAACCTCCTTTGTTCTCATGAAAAATGAAAGTAAACAGAAAACAAGTCTTACTGCTTTTATCAATAAGATGAAAATAGCTTTCTTACTGATTTAAGATGTTTCAGGAAAAATGTGAAAATTTGGAGAAAGTGAAACTACTACTTCTTCTTTAGATTTTAGCAAACCAACATATAGTGCACTTCTGCCACCTGCTGAGATGGAGTGAAATCCTCAATGTGGAGTAAAATCCCTTTACTCAGTTCTTATAATCAGATTTGTTGCTTTTTAAGAATTCTAATAAAATCTTGAAAAGTTAGTTTCTTAATAAATTCTGAAGTGACAAACCATTTATAACTAATGAGTAGCTTTTCTAGCATTAATCTTTCATTATTATATCTAATATTAATCTATATCAAAATGTGCTCCACTGTCTCTGGATTCATGTTTCCCAATGATATGTAAAGAATGGTCCCTTCTATTTCCACAAATCTGTCTCTTATGGTCTACTTCCCTTTCTAAACGGTACAAGTGTCTCTTCATATCCCACCTTTCTCACTACAGTCCTATTATAGCTCTTAATCTTTAAATTTGCTTAATTGAGGACTAAATCCTATTACTGGACTAAGGTCTTCTTGGCTGAAGCATCTGCTTCTGGTTTCCTTCCAGCCCTACATTAGACAGCAGCCAGTCAAACTACATTTGTGATTCTTGATTCTGTAACCTATTAAAGAATTGCTAATAATTTATCTTGTCAATGTAGATTTACCATACATTATACACCGTTATATACGTTTCTGTCAGATTAGCACATTATGTTCTTCACCCACTGAATTGCGAACATTACTGCAGTTATCTTAGTGGTGTAAACACAAATGATTTAGATTCGGACTTGAGCATGCATTACCAACCTTTTCTTATTCTTCCTGATTTCTTGTTTTATTAAACAGTAGGCCTACGAGACAAACTTAAGACAGTAGCCTAGTTTCAAAAACAAAGAAACATTATTCAATTATGTTTTACCATTGTTAAACTATGGTTAGTGTAGCAATGTTAATTTGTGGTTACCATGTTTTTATCTTATGAAAGGGATTTGGAGAACCATTGCAACTCAAACCTTAATCGGTAACACTTTACAATAAGGTTCGTTAGTTAACCACATTAGTTAACATGAACTAATAATGAACTGCACTTATGCAGCATTTATTAATCTTTGTTAATGTTAATTTCAACATCTACTAATGCATTATTAAAATTGTCAACATTACTTAATGCAGTGTGAACTAACAATGAACAACTGTATTTCCGTTAACTAATGTTAATAAAGATTAGTTAATACAGTAACAAATGTATTGCTCCTTGTTAGTTCATGTTAGTTAATACATTAACTAATGAACCTTATTGTAAAGTGTTACCCCTTAATCAAACAGCTTCCTGTAACTTTAGTGATTAACTCGTTTAATTGTGATGATACCTGGTTTTGTGTGAGAAAGAGCCACACCCTCTGGAGATCTTGCTTTAAAAATGGACAACAGCGATTCTCAAGCCACACTCAACTAGAATAAACAGGAAGTGGTTCCACTTAAAAACATCCACAATGAAAAAACAGTCAAACACACATGACGGGCATCACTAATGGGGAAAAAAAAAGAAAAAAAAAAGGTGGAACCTCAGCTGAAATGATAGTGATCGATCACTTCCATGACACAGACACACAATTTAAATGTAAAATTTTATTAAAATCAATAAACAGGGCAGGGACATAACAACAATTCATATAAATTAATTAAAGTCAACAATGAGGGTGAAAGGGGAAAGGAGGGGTAATAAATTAAGACATGGGGGAAAGGGAAGAGTGATAAAAACGGGGTAAAAAAAAAAAAAAAAAAAAAAAGTTAAAATCCATTGATTTAAAAACACAGGAGGGGACATCTGGGGAAAGAAAAGGGCAAAGTCTCAAATTTCTTCTGCACTCTTTGTTGAACAGGTATGGCTCATGTAACAACTCACACCTCGAATGCTCCTCATCTGATGATAGTCTTCATCTCACACCTGAACACATCACACAATTACAACATTAAACACAACTCAGGGTCTGATTAAAACAAGATTTGAGGACTTCTACAATTTTGTTTTCCAAATGAGTAACAATTACAAATGTATCATAACTTCTGTTTTATCAGTCAAAAATGGAAAATGTTAAAGGTTTCAGAGCAATTTAACTGATGATCAATAGCTTACGGAAACAGCAGATGTCCAGAGAAACTTCAGCTCAGAGCTAGATGCGTTTCCTGGGGTTGTGATCCGGTCCATCTTTTCATTCTCCAACTTCAGCCCCTGCTCTTTCTTCTCTCTGACGGCAAACAGTCTTGAAACAGAATGGCTTTTCTTGATTAATAATTAAAACATTAACAATATGGATGTTAAATTCAATATCGGTTACTTTGTGGAAAAGAGCAGAGATGAATCCTCAGCTGAACAGAGCTGCTGACACTCACATGTGACCGAGAAACTAAAAATAGAGAAGAACATGGTTTGGAAAGTTTAAGATACATTTGGATTTTTATTTCCGAATGTAATCACTTATTGTTAAGAGTGTGTTGACACTCTGTAGTTTGATTGTGATGATGGTTACAGATTAGAAAAACAAAAAGACAGGAATAAATGAACACAAACCCAGAATCAGAATAAAAAGCAATGAACGCAAGAGAAACAAGCAAGAAAACAGATGAGGAGGAGAAAACTGATAAACCTGAACTGAAAACATCAACAAATCTAGATAGATGTGACACATATTACTTTAGAAAACACAAGAGATGACAGGAAACATAATGGACCCATTCAACTACAATTATTGAAAGATTAAAAGTGTCAAAAATAAATAAAAATAGATTTAAATAAAGAACTTAAAATAAGTAGTTGAAGAATGAAGGGAGGGTATGCATCACTCCTGCTCCGTCTGAAGTGAACCAGAAACTGAAGTGAATCATTTGCACAGCAGCAGATCTGAAACTCTGAACTACAGACAGACTGACGGCTTCTACTTTAGCAAACAAGACTCTGCTGAATGAAAGAGCTCATATGATACTGATATTCTTGATTATAATCTCAGCTTGTTCTGGAGGAGGAGCTGCTGGTGTTTAGCTGTGAACGTCACAGATCAGGTGTTAATGGAGAAGGAATGGAGCTCGAGTGTGAAATGTGTTTCTGACAGCAGATTCAGAGATTCAGTCTGTGTGCTTCCAGTTTCTCTGTCTGTGCTTTCAGTGCATCTCTCACCTGTTCTTCAACTATTCCTCTTCTCTCAGCTCCTCCAGAGCCGCTGTGTCCCTCACAGACTTTGATTCTCCTCGTGATGAAAGACAGGAACAGCACAAGCTTTCACACACTCAACCTCTAATGCAAGAAAGAATACAGAGTTGACATTTAAAGGACATTTGTACACACAAAGTATAAGGAATATACATTGTCAAATGAAATTAAAGTATTAAAGATTACAAGAAGTAAAAACTAAAAGACAAAAACATAAGAATTTGAGGGACAGACATTTAACCAATCACTGTATACAAATCAAAGTCAAAGAAAAATAAGAGCACAAAAACAAAATAATAATTTTGCAAAGAAGGATATGGTGTTTAAATGCTTTTAATATATATATGAACAAGAAAATGTGGTTAGTTGTCGGTAAATTTACACAATATAAATTGAGTTTATTATTTGACCTGCATCACTGTCAGTATCACAGCACATCTTTGTTTAAATAACCGCAGTGTTTGTGATTCACAACAGCATCATGCTTTATCATTTTTATTAAATGGGATGAATATATCAAATATCATTAACATCAGCTTCAGAAAACGGTCTTATAATGCGTTTCATAAATTCTCATGTGTGCATATGCACCCCTTTCAGCATTTGCAATCGAGGATTTTTAAACATTTAGAGAAAAACACAATTTTCTTGTTAATTTAGATTAAATTATTTTGAGCCACTGCTAAACTAACCAAACAGCCAGCTGCTTACCTTTGTGTCCAGACGACATGAAGATGAGAAACACCTGCGTGAACTCCTTTAAGGCCAATTTCAGAAGTTTCGGACGTTACGTCACCTAATGATGAGCGAAAAAAATCTTTTCAAAGCTTCGAATCAATTGAACCGATTCGCAAAATGATTCAAGCGCTCGAATCAAACACACGCTGGTGACGCCTGCTGGTTAAAAGTGTTTAAATGCAACAAAAACTCAGACTAAAACATGAATAAAACAGCTTTTAATCCCCACTACTAATGTTTCATTGAAAGTATAACACATAAAACACAATAAAAAAATAATAAAATACCATTAAATATGAAGTGTCCGTATTGTAAGTGGTTACGTGGTCAAATGATGTTATATTAATTTGCAGGGCTTTTTTGCTTGTTTGTTTTATGGTCGCTGTTTTATCATGAAGAAATAAATTTGTACTTGTTTGTAGCTTACTTTTGTATCTTAATTTACCGGCGGGTGGTTTAATTAAGTGCCTGCATGCATCATTAAAATCATTAAAATCCCTCACAATTAAACACCAACATGCATGTAAAAGACTGGAGATCTTGTTAACTGACACAGGCATATTTTCTGATTATTATATTTAATTTTTGCCAGAACCTCATTTGGCAGATTCTCCTCCTCACACACCAATGAAAGGCGTTCGTGCATGGTTATTTTAATTTTTACTTTTTAAATTTTTATTAGTTTCATTAATAGTTTGGTTTGGCCTAATTTCAGTTTAGTTTTTAAGGCTGTTTTGTGAACAGATGCTTATTTTAATTTTAGTATGATTCAAGTTGAGCAGAATTAACAGAACACTTCCAGAACGCAGAAAGACAATTTAATTTAAGTTTTAATAACGCAAACCACAATTGTAAGGCAAAATGAAGTGGTTAAGCTCTTTACTCCATAAATCTACAAGTTGTGCTTCAGTGTTGACGGCTCACATTGCTTTGGGTGATTTTTAAAGTTCACTGTTTATTCCGAACACCTGGTTGGCAAATGTCCCTCTTAATCTGCAATGCATCGGTCATCCCTTATATTCCTAAATATTTCACAGTGCACTTTAAACCAGAGTCCTGCACACATTTTTGTTAATTATTTAGATGTGTGTTCAATAACTGCTATTATTTTTTTTTTTTTTTTTTTTTTTTTTTTAGATTAAATATCCTTTCTTAAGGACCAAAAGATTAACAGTTTTTAAATCACACTGACACCGAGCAAACATTGTTCATTATTTGGCATAATTTCACATGAATCTAATTCAAGCTTCAATCTAAAAAAACCCAAATGCACACATTGTTTTGGAGAAAATTAGGTTTCAATCAAGATCTCTTTCTTTTTAAAATCAGTAAAATTCTGCAGTCATTTAGAGCATCGACAACCCCTTTTCCCTTTTAGCTCCATGCTTACAGAATGAATATAAACCACTTTAACCACTTTTTTTTTTTTTTTGGTAAAGAAAACAAAAACCTAATATTAGCAGACTTGTTGGAATAATTAGTGTGTTTTGTTCCACTGTATTACAGTATTACAGTCATGCCTCAAGCATGACTTATGAAGATGCCATAAACAGAAACATAAATGAATCATAATAAAAATAATAATATTAATGGAAGCGCTTTGTGTTCTCTTCATAAATGAAGGGTTTAGTCATATATTGTTCAATTAAAAGACAGGTGCAAAAGCTGATTGGCAAAGGCAGACCATTGAGACACAAAGACTCTGGTTCAGGAGAATAAAACTAAAGCCTTTCCCTCAGGTAGGTGCAGGACAAAAATAAATGATGTGTATACAAAAAAAAACAAAAAAAAAAACACAACACTCAGTCATGACTACGCCAACTACCCCCCATGTACTACAAATTAAACCGCGAACTGATCGAATGTGATCACAACACTTATCATCTCACACTGATGCATTCGACTGCCAGCTCACACACCAAATAAATGACTTTACTAAAACCATTTAAAACAGGTAAATGACTGCACCTGCGCTATTTGGATCTTGAGTGGCGCATGTTGTGGGCATGTCCTGCAAAACTGGATCTGTGGGCCTAATAGACCTTTTTCCGCCTGCGTTATTGTTAATGGACAGACACCAGTTTTGTGAAGAAAATGAAACGAATTTAGTTGGACTTAGCAATAAACGTCAAATTTGAAACCGGTTATTTATACTGACACCCTATCTCATATTTCATCCTTCATTTTAACATGTAACATAATCTTTAACTCTAGAATGTTGTTCCTTGTGCCAACTGGTGGATATTGTGTGAAGCACAACAATGTTGTTAAAGAATTTGAAAAAGCCCCTGTAGGTGTTGTAAAAGAAAAAGGTAATTTAACACTGTTAAGAAGATGTTATCCTGCCCCCGCTGACGTAGTTTGTAAGTTATTTTGTTCTGAATAAAAAAAAGACACTTGAGACAACAATAGTAGGGAGCTCAGTGATCATGTGTGGCAAATTGCAGGCTGCCATGTGAAAAAAATATTCATTCTTAAAGGTCACATATCTGTATATGTGGGGTGGAAATATCAAAATATGGGCGAGGTTTGTTTTGGTGCTTTCAAATATCAACATCGAATTCAATTGACACTGATATCAATTGCACCTTTAAGAGAATAGTTACACCCATTTTGTACAATGTGCCTGGTGTGCCAACCATTTTTTTTCCAATCGTTAAACTAGCAAAAGTGTATTCAGACACATCTTTAATGCACCTGCGCCATGCGCTCCAGTATATGTGCTTAGATTGTTAAAATGGGGCCTTGTGAGTCTGTTGAGCTTTGATTGTGGAAGGGATAATAGGAAATCATAGTTCTGACTTGGTAAGACCATTTAGTTTAGCACATTTATTTCATAAGCCTGATCTTGGTGGGAATAAATAGCTTACTGTTTAAAGGGGTCCTATTATGCTCTTTCACAAAGTCTTTATTATGTTTTGGGATGCACTAGAACATGCTATCATGCATGAGGTTTGAAAAATGCATGATTTTTCAGATAATTTACATTATTACAATGGCTTTCTCCCTAGGTTGGCACAAACGGCTTGATTAGTTCTGGGTTCCACCTTCCGAAAAACCAAATGTGTTGTGATTGGTTAGGAGTCCCACTGGGTTGCAATTGGCGAACAGCTAACAGCTGCCATGCCCCTTCCCAAAGCAGCCAACTAGATTAATGTGATTCTTACGTTTTAAATATGGATATTTTTCTTACGAAACCCATCGGATTGTTAAAGGAGGCTTTTACTGAGCCCCCAGAGCCATTTGAGATACTTTTTTATTATGGATCGACTTGTCTATGCCGTTGCAAAGCTTGGGAGTGCCAGGATTATGTTAAAATAACTCCGACACACACATGGTTCAATCGATAAGGGAAAAAGTGATTTTAATTTTCAACAGATCACAAAAAATATTCTGTAGTCAAAGCACTGATACATCCAGATGATTTACTAAACTAAATGTAGGTGTCTGCCCTACTTTAGCCCATAGATGTGACTTGGATACAAAGTGCTGCCTTGGTGAACTACTTGGAAACAAACAAATAGGCGCATAAGATGCAGGTTAATATATGCATATATTATAACAATTAAAAAATCTTAACAAGCTGAAGAAAGTTTTATGGGTTAAATTGTCCAATCCTGCAATGCTTGAACAAGCATGGAAAACTGATGGTTGGAGAGTTGTTGTCAGATACACTACAAGATTAAAGGAACACTCCACTTTTTTGGAAATAGGCTCATTCTCCAACTCCCCCCCGAGTTAATAAGTTGAGTTTTACCATTTTAAAATCCATTCAGCTGTTCTCCTGTTCTGGCGATATCACTTTTAGCATAGATCATTGAATCCTATGAGACCAATATAGCATTGCGTTTAAAAATGACCAACGAGTTTCCATATTTGTCCTATTTAAAACTTGACTCTTCTGTAGTTATTTCGCCTACTAAGACCGGCGGGAAATGTAAAGCTGTGAGTTTCTAGGCCGATAGGATGAGGAATTACACTCCCATCCCGTCACAATAGTTAAGGAAGTTTACTGCCGTAATATGGACGCAGTAGGTGCAGTAATATCACGCAGCACCTGAAATTAGTTCCCAGCTGGGTAACTGTCAATGTGACCGGCTTTTCTGAAATTGTGACTGAACTTCAGGTGCTGAATATTACTGTGCCTGCTGCGTCCATATTACATCAGCAAACTTCCTTGACTATTGTGACGGGATGGGAGTGTAATTCCTAATCCTATCGGCCTAGAAAATCACAGCTTTACATTTTCCGCCGGTATTAGTACACGATATAACTGCAGAAGAGTCAAGTTTTAAACAGGACAAATATGGAAACTCGTTGGTCATTTTTTAACGTGATGCTATCGGTCTCATAGGATTCAATGATCTATGCTAAGCTATGCTAAAAGTGATATCGCCAGAACAGGAGAACGGCTGAATGGATTTCAAAACGGTAAAACTCAACTTATTAACTCGGGGGGAGTTGAAGAATGAGCCTATTTCCAAAAAAGTGGAGTGTTCCTTTAACATCAGATACATTTGATGTATTTTCAGATATTTCATCTAGTCACCCAAAAAACCAGTAATTGCTTCTTTAGCAGAAGTCAGTCGAGTCAGACGAGCTCTTAGCTCGCTGCGCCTTCTGCTGACATCAGAGGCCTCAGTTAGGAGCTCGCACACATTTTGCTTTTCCAATAATTTGAAAATGTCAATAGACAGAAGCCGAGCAGTCTCATGCAAGATGTAAAAGATGATCATCAAGGGCAGTTGGTCAGCCAATCTCTGCACCACAATCTGAAAGAAAACAATTAGAGATGTTATATCCTCACACCACAAACACAGTGCAATGTTTGTCACTGAAAACGAACATCTACCTCATAATATGACTCCAGCATTTGACTGTACTTGCATGGTTTGTCAAAGACAGGTAATTCCTTTTCTGAAAAGATCTGGTTTGTTAATCCACTCAAGACCGTCAGGAAAATGGGATCTTGAGTGAAGATCCCGTTTTCCATTTGAAACTGCTCTGAGATCCTCTGCTCTGCCTTTTCTTGTTGGTTAAGCTGAATGTCATTGATTTTGTCCTACAGAATCAAGTGAAGAAGTACAAAGGAATGAAAACTTGATCAAACTGGACTAAAAATCAATCATCTTTGCATTATTTTAGAAACATTGAAGGGTATTATTTACCTTGATGATGTTTTGAAGGACATGATAGTTCTGGCAACACTCACTCACCACGTCAGTGAATTGCTTAATGATTATATCTTCAGAGGAAATACAAATAGCCACAATTCAGATATGCCAAACCTATTTGACATTCAGTTTTTGATCTAATCTTTTGGTTTTATAATGTAGGCTCCTCACGTTGATCAGAAGGTCTTTAAACACAAATACCTTTTACGGCATTGAGTAAATCAATGGCTCGATCCTTAAATTTGGCCACATGGTCCTGCAGAATCTTCTCAAAAATGATGTAGTTGCTGAAGCCAGGCAGTTCCCTCCCTCTGTAATTCTCACTCAACTCTTTTGAATGGTTAACTTTTGGAAACAATATGGACTTCTTGTTAAATTAACTGACCTTTTCATTTTCAGTAGAACTCTCCCTGGTGAAAATAAAACAGCTAAAATCAGCCTAGGCTGGTTTTAGCTGGTCAGCAGGCTGGTTTTAGAGGGGTTTTGGCCACTTTTCCAGCCTGGTCAAGCCGGGAGACCAGCTAAAACTAGCTACTTCCAGCTTAAACTAGCTAAGACCTGCCAACCAGCCTAGGCTGGTTTTAGCTGTTTTTTTTTCAGCAGGGCTGTGTTTCTTAAATGTGAAAATATACTCACAGTTTGGCTTTGTACTGTTAAGATAATCATTCCACTTCCTGAATTCAACACGAATCTGGAAAATCAAACTATTCCCATTCTTCTGCTCTCCTGTTGATAGGGTCTTGATTTTGTCATTGAATCCATTTAAGGTCTGTGAGAAAAATAAAATTGATGGGATTTGGAAGTTAGCCCCGCCTACAGCATGTCCACTGAGGGTGAGCTGAGACTGGATCTGGGACCACTATATTTGAAACAAGACTTTATCTGTTTCCATGAGGATATAGATGTGGAACAGGACATCATCAGCCTCATCATCAATGAGACACCTGTGGAGCGGGTTAACAGCTTTAAAGGAACACTCCACTTTTTTGGAAATAGGCTCATTCTCCAACTTCCCCCGAGTTAATGAGTTCAGTTTTACCATTTTGAAATCCGTTCTGCCATTCTCATGTTCTGGCGATATCACTTTTAGCATAGCTCAGCATAGATCATTGAATCCTATGAGACCAATACAGCATCGCGTTCAAAAATGACCAACGAGTTTCAATATTTGTCCTATTTAGTAATATCGTGTACTAAGACCGGCGGAAAATGTAAACCTGCAATTTTCTAGGCCGATAAGATTAGGAACTACACTCCCATTCCGGTGTAATAGTCAAGGAAGGTTGCAGCCGTAATATGGAAGCAGCAGGCGCAGTACGCAGCGCCTGAAATTAGTTCCCAGCTCCCATATCGAGACTCATTGGTCATTTTTTAACCTGATGCTATATTGGACCCATAGGATTCAATATTCTATTCTAAGCTATGCTAAAAGTAATATAGCGAGAACAGGAGAACCGCTGAATGGATTTCAAAATGGTAAAACTCAACTTATTAACTCGGGGGGGGGGGGGGGGGAGTTGGAGAATGAGCCTATTTCCAAAAAAGTGGAGTGTTCTTTATGTTCCTCAGTGTTCACATCAGTGAGGATCTCACATGGTCCGCTCACACAGATGCAGTGCTAAAGAAGACACATGTCAGCTTTATTTATATAGCACCATTAAAACAACAATTGTTGACCAAGGTGCTGAACAAAGTATCAATCAGTAATACAATAAAATTACATAAATTAATAAAAGCAAATTCTAACATAATAAGTTACACACTTAAGATCACTAAATACACATGTGAGATTACTGAAATGCCAGAGAGAAAAGATATGTTTTTAGCTTTCCCTTAAACTCAGGTACCGTGGTAGCAGTTCTAATATTAACAGGTAGACTATTCCAGAGTTTTGGTGCAGCGACAGCAAAGGCACGATCGCCGCTGAGTTTCAACCTGGCCCTCGGAACATTTAGTTGTCTCAGGTTGGATGACCTCAGAGACTTTACTGGATTATGAAGTGAGAGTAACTCAGAGAGATATACAGGTGCTAATCCATTCAGACATTTAAAAACCAGTAACAACACTTTAAAATCAATCCTGAGACGTACTGGAAGCCAGTGCAGAGAAATTAAAACAGGAGTAATGTGTTCGCGTTTTCGAACACCTGTAAGAAGCCTAGCAGCGGCATTCTGTACCATCTGAAGACGGTTCAGAGATGACTGGTTAATGCCCATATAAAGGGAGTTACAATAGTCTAATCTTGTTGAAACAAAAGCATGAATAGCTTTTTCAAAGTCCTTAAAAGAAAGAAATGGTTTAACCTTGGCTAGGACTCTGAGATGGAAAAAACTGTTTTTAACCACAGAACTGATCTGTTTGTCAAATTTAAGGGAGCTATCGAAGAACACACCCAAATTCTTCACTAATGGTTTGACAAGTGGAAACAGTGAACCAAAATCTAAACCAGAGGAGCTAAATGCTTTGGAAGATTCAAAAACTATAATCTCCGTTTTATTTTCATTAAGATGAAGAAAATTTGCAGACATCCAGGCTTTCACGTCGGCAAGACAAGCCAGAAGAGTATCAATACTCCTCTTATCAGATTCAAGGGGCATGTAAATCTGGGTATCGTCCGCATAACAATGAAAAGAAATATTGTATTTCCTAAAAATTGACCCTAGTGGAAGCATATACAGTGAGAATAAAATCGGAGCCAAAATAGAGCCTTGTGGAACACCACAAGTTAAAGGGGCAGAGCCTGACGTAAATTCTCCAATATTGACACAGAAGCTTCTATTAGTGAAATAAGACTGAAACCATTTAAGAGCATCTCCCTGAATGCCTGCACAATACTCCAGTCTTGAAAGGAGAACTGCATGGTCAACTGTGTCAAATGCAGCACTCAGATCTAACAGCACTAGCACTGCCGACTTGCCAGAGTCCACAGTTAATAAAATATCATTTAAAACCTTTACCAGTGCTGTTTCTGTAGAATGGTGTTTTCTAAAACCTGACTGAAATGCTTCCAAAATATTATTTCCATTTAGAAAGCTCTGCAGTTGATGAAGAACTATTTTCTCTAGGATCTTGGACATGAAAGAAAGGGTAGAGATTGGCCTAAAATTTGATAATAATGTTGGGTCTAAATTGGGCTTTTTAAGAAGTGGGTGAATAATGGCATGCTTCATCTCCTCTGGTACAACCCCATTTACAAGGCTATTATTCATGATCGTTTGGACATTTGATCCAATTACCTCAAAAATCTCTTTAAAAAACTTTGGTGGAAGAACATCAAGGGCAGATCCAGATGGTTTAAGCTGACCTACAATATCTTGCAAATAAGGCAAAGTTACAGGATCAAACTGATTTAAAACGCTAGAGCAATCAGGAATGATGGAAGGATCATGCAAAGAAGGCACAATATTCAGCCTAATATCAACACCAACACCATATCAACACCTCTTCTTCTTAAGATGGCTGAGGAAGTTTGGACAAGCCCCAGCATCCTCAGAACATTCGACACCTGCACTCTGGAGAGCATCCTGACTGGCTGCATCACTGCCTGGTTTGGTAACAGCATCGCTGGCAACCTCAAAGCTCTGCAAAGGGTTGTGCGAACTGCCCGCCACAATGTTGGAAGTGAACTTCCCTCCCTCCAGGACATATACACCAGGCGGTATATAAGGAAAGCCCGGATGATCATCAGTGACTCCAGCCACCGGTCCCACAGACTGCTCTCTCTGCTACCCTCAGGAAGACACCTCCTCAGCATCCTATCCTGCACTAGCCGACTGAGGGATAGCTTTTTCCCTACGGCTATCAGGCTAATGAACAATCAGAATTAATACACCTAACAGCATACTCCCACTATATCGTATGCCACGCACTGCACTTTGTCACTGGACTTTATGCACACATTGCACTTAATGTGCTGTTCTCCCCAATCTCACTTCTGCACAATTTCATGTAAAAATACCTCTTTTGCACATCTCTTGACAATACAGCTCAACTTGTATTGCTAACTGTAAATATGTCTAATTGTATGTATGTATATATTGCACATTGTCACTCTGTATAAACCTGTAGTATATAACTGTCTAAATGTTAATTGTCTCTGCACTGTTTGGAGCATGCTCCCAAGAATTTCACTCACCTAGGCACTGCTGTGGTGATGTGACAATAAAAGTGACTGATACCTGTTTGCCTGGATCCTCCCACCCATCCTCCCTCTCCTGCTTCCTCCATTATTCCCTGCTTCCTCTGCTCTGTCACCGCTGCCTCCTGGCAGCCCCTCTGCTCACCCTCAGCCCACCATCTGTGCAATGGGTTCGCCGCAGGTCTGCCAGTCTTCATTGGGTTTGTGGCTGGGGGATCCCCCATCTCCGCCTCCAGTCTCTGAGTCCTGGACTCCGTTTCAGTCTTCCGACCCAGCATCTCCACCCTGGCTCCTAGCTCCCTCGTCTCCACCGTTGCCCATCGGCCCACCAGCTCCACCGGGCTCCCTCGTCCCTCCGGCTCTGCCTTGGTTGGTCATCGACCTGCCATCACCTCAGGACTCCGCTCTTCTGGCTGCACCTCCTCGCTCCATCCCACTGGCTCCGTTGGGCTACTCCCTTCCTCCAGTTCCACCTCAGACCTCTGTTGCTCCGGCTCTGCCGTGGACCACCGGATCTCCACCTCAGACACCAGAGCCTTGAGCTCAGCCTTGGCCCCTCTGGATCCTCTCTGTCGCCTGGCTCATCGACTCTCTGTCTCCGCCTCTGGCTCCACCACCTCCTGGAGTCATGGTACCATCCAATACCATCCTTCCTCCACCATGGCTCCTCGCTCCGTCGGCTCCACCGTTGGCCCCAATCATGGCTGTGGTCTGGATCTCGCCTGGCTCTTCCTGCTCTGGGGCCTTTCTGTCTCCTGCCTGGCTGCTCCCTCTATCATCACCTCCTTGGACTCTGTTACTTGTCCTCCTCCTGGGTATCTGTCCTATGCCAAAGCCTCTTCCTATACAAACTTTCTGTGCCCATCCCTTTTTTTTCTACGGTGTGAGGTTGCGCCTTCTGGGAGGGGAGTGAAATGTCACACCCTAATGGACTGTTTGTGTTGGTTTCTCCCTCTTGTGCCCATATTTGGTTGTTGCTGTTTCTGTCCTCATCAAGTCATTAGTTAATCACCAAGTTGAGTGCTTAAACTCCAATCTCAAGGTTATGTTCATGTGTGTGTCATCCTGCCCTTCATGTCTTGATTTACTTATTGTGGTTTATATTAAAGCCTTGTCATTATATTTCGCATTTGTGTCACGCCTTCCTTACACATGACCGTGACAGTTACATTATTGTTAAACAGATAAAAGACATATTATCTGATCAGAAAGCATTTTCAGGGGCTGTTCACAGAGAACACACACACACACGCATATATATCTCACAGTTAAGACCTTTTCTTTCTCAGAATTGTGAGGTTTTAACTGGTTTTGACTTTTATCACAATCTGAACTATATCTCTTATCTCTTTTGATGTGATGTTTTTCAACTCTTGACCTTTTTTTCTCTGAATTCTGAGTTTATCCATTTTAAAGGGCTGATTTCTTGAACAAAATAAATTTACCAGAAGATGCATTTTTTTTTTAAATTAATGTTTTAGTGCATTTGCTCTTATAGGATTCTAGAAGATTAGACACTAATGGTAATTCTCAGAAGTAAGAAGACTTGATGTCTTGAAGTCCTACTTCAATGAGGAATTCCTTGGCTCCATTTAGGTCTTCTGGTGGTCCAGCCTCACAGCTTTTAAGTGCATTCTTCACGCTCCACAACTGGTCTTTTATCTTCTCCTGAAGAAGTGGCAGTGAGCTCTGACAAAGACAAGCACGATACAGTTTAATTATAGTATCTCAGTTCATCCTGCCAGAAAGTGCAGTTCACTAAATTTATGACATTTATATACTTTGATATGACCAACAAGTTCCCGAGTCAGTTCGATGGCAAGACATTTAGTAGTCACTTTATCCTCTTCCAAGAGGCATCTGTAGAAAAAGAAAATGCACTTTTTGAAATCAATCAATCAATTTACAGATTACAAATATAAGATTATGCCTTAAGGTAACTCCTTAAAGTTATATTTTCATTAATTACATTTTTGTAATGCATTTTTTCATTATATTATCAGGACAGCTGTAGCACAATTTAGGCCGAAAAAACAAAACAAAACAAAAACATCAACATGATTTTAAATTAATACATGCAAACTAACTAAATAAATAATATTGTTTTTAAGCTGTAACCTGAAATAGTCATGGGTTTGGAAGAATTCTCTCTCCATTTCTGCTGCTTTCTCTATAGGAATTTCATCATTGATCTGCTGTTGTCCTCTACACTTCACCATGATGTAACCTTTGCGGAGATGAATGACTTTGTTCTGGACTATATCCAGAATGTTCTTCTCGGTTCCCTTGTCTATGAGGTCTGGCTTGGTCAAAATGGCTGTAATAATGAAAAAAAAAAATAGTTTTATAAAAAGTACAGTAGCTGACAAATGTGTTGTAGGAAATTTGGTGAGATATAAGATGCTGTGCAGATCATCTGCTTCATTACCCAAAGTTCTTCTGCCCTCAGGATCTACTTCTTGAGCCATTTTTAAGGCTTCTGTTGTTGCAATGTCAGTGTTACAAGGGACCACTACCAGGTTTATAGTCTCAAGTCTCCTAATATATTTCAAGATCAGACGTTTTATCTACAAGACATAAACATGGTTTAAAAACTGTATTTATACTAGTTTAATAATAAATGTGGTGTGCGAGATCAGATTACACAACCCACCTGTTTTCCAATATCCTCTGGTTGTCCTTCTACTGGGACTCTGGCAATCCCAGGCAGATCAATCAGAGTGAGGTCACACACATCTGGTGACATGATCTCTAAAGTGATGAGCTCATCACATATTCCGACCCCTTTTCCTGCCAGATCATTCTGGGCTGTAAAGCACAAACTCCATAATTAACTTTTTTACTGCCAATTAACTAATGTTCACTGGAAAAAGGCCTTTAAAGCATTGCAAATAAAGACATATTTATATGTATATTTAATTCAGCACTAAAACATCGATAGTTTGACTAATTGACAAATCAGCATCCAAGACTATAAGACAAATCTATTTTCATAAGACAAAAAAAAATAATATATATATATATATACACTGTTACTGATTGTGACTTGAGAATTTTATCTTTTTGTTATATTCTAATAACACACAATAACATTTTTCAGCTGTCTTACTAACCTGCTGCAACATGTCTTTCAGCTAATGAAGGATCTGCAAATTCAATTTTCTTCTCATTGTGAGTTGACTGTGCAACCTTTCCACTATCTAGTTTGCTGGGTTTAATAACACCTGCCACAAAACATGGTTTTAATCCAGTTGTAAATGCAATAATTTCAATCCTGCTAAAAGAAACCTTTCCAGAAAACAAAATACTGCAAGCAGCACTACTAACCTGCAAAAAGATTCAAAGATTCATCTGTTTTTTTACTGTAAGTTAAAACAGCCTTCCATTTGATTGCTGGTACCTTCTTCAGCCTCAGCTCTAATGGACATCTGGTCACAATTCCTACAGCAAACACAGTTGAGTTAGCAATCAACCAACAGAATCAATCAATCAATCAATCAATCAATCAATCAATCAGTCTGTCTGTCTGTCTGTCTGTCTGTCTGTCTGTCTATCTGTCTGTCTATCTAGAGTCTTAACACCCCTTGGTGAGCAAGATATTATGTTGTTATTATTGTTATTATTATTATGAGTTTTGTTGTTGATACAGAAACCCTAAAACCTTGGTAATGAAGAGCATGGCTTTTGCCTAAATTATAATCTTTCTACAGTTAACTCTGGATTCAAAACTGCAGCAGATTTTCATTGTTACGGAGACACAAGAGCAGTCCAATAAACAGGCGAGGGTTGATACAATGGCGAACATAATCTTTGTATTTATTTTTGCCTGGTTTTCTCATCTTGTCTTTTTCGCTGCCTGCCCTGAAAGTCTCACCTGTTTTGTGGATTACCCATTTGCCTTGCCCCCTGGATTACGTTCGCCGTTCCCAGAGCCCTGCATGTTTTTAGTCTGGGCTTAGTCAGGGCTTTGTAAAATGATCTCAGACAAATCAATAGAGCAGTGTTAGAGAGATGTGTATTAAGTGGTCACTGAATGTGTATGAATATTCAACAGCAAAGAAGAGTTAAATAAGTCCTTACCACTCCCTCTTGGTAACGCAACTCCAGACAGTGCTTCCAACACAGAGCTTTTTCCAGAACTCTGGTCTCCGAACACAACGATAGTCGGTAAAGCCAAGTCCTTATGAATGCCAACTGACCGCAGAGTGTCAATCAGATCAATGTATGGACGAATGCTTTTTTCTAAATGACTGTGAACCTCTCCACTCATTTTCTGACTGCAAAGATAAACATATGTAAAAAAAAAAAAAAAAAAAAAAAAAAAACAACAACAACAACAAAAAAACACAGATTGTACTGTATTTCGTTCAGTGTTTGACCTTTCACACATAGTTTCTCTTATATTTGTTCATTGTATTTTAAATTTATATTTGACTGATTTGATATCTTGCTTGTGCTGCATCATGCTCTTCCCACCTGGTTGAGAAGTTGTAATGCTCAGCAATAAAAGCAGCATAAAACTCTTAAACATTAACCTGTATCATGTGGATCATTCACTGAGCAATGAAAGATAGCCTTTTCATTACATCACATTAGACTGATTTTAAAACTGATTTTTTTTTTTAACTGACAACTGGGAAATTTTGATATACTCCTCCTAGGTTTTTCATCCAATCACCACCAAACTTCTTCAACATCTTCATTTCACATGATCTCAAGATGTTGAAGATGCAAAATTGCTAAGGGATTTTTGATATCCTGAAAGGTTTAGCTTTGGCAAGGCAACACATTTATGGTAAAAACAGAGAAACTGAAATTTTGATATACTCGTCCTAGGTTTTTCATCCAATCACCACCAAACTTTTTTAACATGATCTCAAGATGTTGAAGATGCAAAATTGCTAAGGGATTTTTATTATCTTAAAAGGTTTAAAGGCAACAAACTTACAGTGAGAACAGAGAGACGGAAAGTGTGTTATAACTTCATCATACATTGGCAGATTTTGATCAGGGACTACTTGGTGAAGGAGTCCAATCACATAGATGAGGTCATTATGAGGTCAGTATACGTCAAACTTTATTAGAATAATGTCAAAACAAAGCAGATGTAAAACTGTGAATGAATTAGGGATATCTTAAATACTGTCGCCATGGCAAAATGTCAAACTTTAATATTTGTTTCATGTGTTTGTGAGGCAGGTAACATGCTTAGAATTTCATGACAATTGGCACAAACATCAGTATTAGTTAGACCAGTGTTTTTCAACCACTGTGCCGCGGTACACTAGTGTGCCGTGAGAGATCGTCAGGTGTGCCGTGGGAAATTATTCAATTTCACCTAATTGGTCTAAAACATTTTTTGAAAACTAAGAAGTTATTGTCTGCGAATAATGTGCCATTGTCGAGTGTCTGTGCTGTCTAGTGACACCGGCAGAGTAATCATGTCATACTCTTCCATATCAGTAGGTGGCACTGGCAGTAGATAGCTAAATGCCTGTTTATTTGATTCCTAGTCAAGACACTTTGATAAGAATGACTGTAGATTGTTAATTGCACTTTTTATTTGAAAGAAGAAGAAATATGAAAGATCATAAAGTACTTTTTTCTTTGTGTTTATTTGATTCCTGTTCAAGACACTTCGATAAGAATGGCTGTATTTTGTTAATATAGGCTACAGAGTT
The DNA here is from genome assembly GCF_049309525.1 of Garra rufa. Lineage (NCBI taxonomy): Eukaryota > Metazoa > Chordata > Actinopteri > Cypriniformes > Cyprinidae > Garra > Garra rufa. The sequence goes on from NC_133385.1 coordinate 1,339,540, forward strand.
TCATTTTTTTACAGTTTCAATTGTTGGTGTGCCTTGTGATTTTTTTTTATTAAAAATGTACCTTGGCTCAAAAAAGGTTGAAAAACACTGAGTTAGACAATGGCAAAGCTCATAAATGGACATGGAGGAGGCACTCTATAGCACCACATTTTGACAAAATAGCTACAGACACCAACTTGGTACATATATTATTCTAATCAAGCTGAACAACTTTCTAATTTACAGCCATTAGCTACGACCAACAGGAAGTTGGCTATTTTGGTTTGAATGTGGATTTTTTTTTTAATTCAGGCTGTGAATTAACGCATACTACTCCTGTCACACCCCCGGACTTTCATGTTGGTTTCTCCCATTCTCCCCCGCAGTTCAGTGTGTGTTTGGTTCCTCCTTCATTGTCTCCACCTGAATGTGTAATCAGTCTGTGTATATAAGGTGTGTGCTTTCCCCTGTATTCTTGTCGGTCTTTAATGTTATCCTGTTGTTTCCACTCCGTGTTCCTGTTTCTGCCTGTTCCCATTGGATTTATTAAATGTTCGTTTTTTACTACGTCGGTGTTCGTCTGTTCCTGCCTGAGTTGTGACAACTCCTGCAAAAACTATTCAATTTACACCAAAATTTTTAACATGATGCCAAGATACCGAAGATACTAAATTGCAAACTAATTTTGGTTATCTGGAAACATGCTTAGTTTCATAAATTTATCATGCTCAGGGGCCACCAAAAAATTAAAGAGAACTCACTTGACAGATGATGACTGTATCAGAGTGGTATAGTATAAGAAATCTTTTAACCCTAATCCTTTCCGCCTTATTCTCAGTGAAACAGAAAGAAAAATAAATTAATATAATCAGTTAATATGTACTGTACTGTCAGTATGCTTTTGCATAATTACTGAAGAACTGCTTACAGAGCATTAAAATAATAATACTAATAAAAAAAAGGAATATTCAAAAGAAAAATCATGAAGTGTTTTACATATCCTACCCTCTCTCAATGATATGAAAAGAAATCTTTTAAATAAGTTATATGTACTTTACTGTGGGCAGTTGTGGCCTAATGGTTAGAGAGTCAGACTTTTTTCTACTGCTAATATAGCTTTATATAATTATTTCACAAATGGTTATAGATCATTAAAATAATTTTTAAAAATGGTTGTAGATCATTAATTAATTAATGCATTAACTAACATGAACTAACAATGAACAATATATTTTACAGCAGTTTTGACTCTTTTTTTATGGATAGTTAAAAAAAATATTCATGCTCATGTTAGTGCAGTACATCAAATAATGTACTCTAAAGTATGTTAGTGATTCTCTTCTAAAAATTATCAAGAATATTAAATCAACTTAATAGGCTAGGTTAACAAATTTTCTTATACAAACGAAGTTTTCATATATAAATTCAGGAATCACGAATATGACAAAATAATATTATTTTATATATATTAATTGTATAGCTATAATAGTCCATTCCATTCCGTTCTGAAGTCTTGCATCGTTTTGGCGGACGCGCGGATCGATGCATGAAGCGTGCGCGAGGTAAATCGTTTTAAATAGAGTTTTATTTTTGATCGGCGAATTCGGAAATTATCACTTTAGTACAGGGCCGTGCACAAACCAAGGTTATTTTCGTAAAAAAAAAAAAAAAAAAAAAAAAAAAAAAATATATATATATATATATATATATATATATATATATATATATATAACTAAGACTAAAACTATTGATCAGAAATCATTTTCGTAAACTAAAATAAAATAAAAAGTTAAAAAAAAAATGAAAAACTAGAACGAAATTAAACTAACAACTTTTATTGAAAAACTATAACTGAACTAAAATAATAATTATCAAAAATAAATAATCGTTTCTGCTCTAAATCTAGGCTACTCCATCAGTTTTAGGCATTTTTTATGTAACACAAGCGATCATCGAGACTGATTCAAAAACGCAGATTCATCCAGTAATGTATTTGTGAGCAAGTCATTTATTCATTTCAAACCACTTTTTCATAAATGTAATAGCTATTATAAATTGGTGTATTAAATATATTATATTTAAATACAAATATTATGCATTAAATGACTAATAATTCATTCAAATTAATTAAACACTTTTACATATACTGCAGCAATTGATATTTTAGTTTGCTTAGTTTAGAATTGGGAGGAAATCGTGATCTCTGTTTGAAAAAAACTCAAACTCAAACTAAACTATATAAAAACTAAATAGAAATGTGTTCACAAAATAGAAACTAAACTAAAACTAACAAAACTGTTAATGAAACAAATAAAAACTAAATTTTATTGCAAATTTGAAAACAATATCAAAACTAATTAATTTAAAAAAAGCAAAACTAAATTAACCTTGCCACGAACCCCTCCACCACAAAAAAAAAAAAAAAAAAAAAACACACAATAATATTCTTATATTATATTTAATTAGTATTAATAACTTTTCAGCAGATAGCCATAAAATCAAAGTAGAAATTTCGTATATTTTACCTAGCTGACAAGAATAACTTTGTTGCTTTGTGTCAAACTCAAATGCAGTTAACGATTACACCGCGGGTTTTTGTGAAATTTGTCCATCATTAAAACGAGACATCACATTACATCAACATCACACAGGTGTGGTGATGCATTATATGAACCTTTATAGACATACTACTGTTTATTTAGGGGGCGGAGTTGTGAAGTTTGACTGACAGTTTGAGCGATTCTAAGAGATGCGCTTTTTAATGCCTTTAATTGGTTTAATATTTTTTTAAGAGACAAACAGACGTAAAGGGTTACCAACAGCATTGATTTATAAAAAAAATAAAAAAAAAATAAAATAAAAAAAAAACTCCCCCAAAATTAGGGCACTTCCGAGTGTAATTACAAAAAGTGCATGTGCTCAGCACAGGTTGAGCCCTACCTGTGCACGTGCCTGCTTTAGTACATATGACGGGCAACAGAAACATCAACAACAGTGTATAAAAAAAAAAAAATGTAGGGCCAAAATTGGCTGCCAGGCCACCGGGAATTCTCCCGGTGCTCCCGATGGAACGAACAACCATGACAACCAACAAGCAACAGAAAACAGTGCAAAACAGTTCATGGTGCTGTGACAATAACATAACACATACATTTTTTTCTTTATTGTCAAATTTCTTAACAAAGGACTCATAATGATAAAGTCGTTACTGTTTATAGAAAGCGGTTCTCTGTATATAATACCTACATCGCGGAAAATCTGTTCCCGAAGAAATTACTGCTGGAGCCTGAGGATATGAGTGGTGCTTAAATCTAATAACAGTAGTAGTAATATTCATATATTGTAATAGCAATAAAACACAAGTATGATAGATCTTATGATTTGATTTGCTATTCCAAAGAAAATCCAATTTACAGATATTTTACCGCCCTGTGTTTAGTTTTGTTTTTCCATTTCCATTTCTGTGCATCACTCCTAAATTACCCTGATCTTATAAAACCAATTACAAATTAATTAGCAAACTGCAGATTAATGAGCAAATCGAATAAACAAGTCCAACCTTACTGCAGTCTTGATTGAAGATCTTGTGTGTTTTTTGCGTCCTGGTGAATGATGCGGTGAGCTGCGCGTCTTCTTGAGATCAGAGGAGGGAGGTTTACCTGCACAGCTCTTACCAGCTGACCTCTGTTACACTTAGAACAATAACAATAGGTGACTGCAATTTTGAAAGTGCTAAATGATGGTCTGGCTCTGAGGTAGATCTGTTGGCTTTTCGTTCATATTTGAATACTACTAATGTACATTTACTCAAATTAATTTCTTGGATTTAAAAATATTTATGGATAATAAAGGAAAACTGCATACAACCATTTTCAGAAAAGAAACGGACAGAAAAACTATCCTAAGAGAAGACAGTTTTTATCCCCCATGACTGACTGCCAACATCCCTTTTGGAGAATTTTAGAGGTTAAAAATAATTTGGTATGATTTAAAGATTTAAAGAACGAAGATGTACAAATAGCGAAAAAAAAAAAAATCTGGTTATTCGCAAACTCAGTTTATATTGTTACACAATACAGTACAGAGGCAATATATATTATATATGCCTTGTATTTATGAGTATTTTGATGTTATTTTGATGTTTTTTTGCATATTTGAATGTAAGAAAAAAATACTTCATAAAAAAACTGTAAGCCATTAAATAATTTCTACAACCTCCTTTGCTCTCCAAAAAAAAGAAAGTAAACAGAAAGCAAGTCATACTGCTTTTATCAATCCTCAGTCAGCAAATAAGATGAAAATGACTTTTGACAGGGTCAAGATGTCAGGAAAAATGTGATTTGGAATATGATTCCTCCTTTCTGCACACTTAGACGGAGTTAAATCATAATTGTAGAGTAAAAATTCTTCTGAACTCTGTTCTTTCAATGATAGATTTGTGGCCTTTAAGAATTCAAATAAAATCTTGAAACTTGTGTTTCTTAGTAAATTTGAAAGTGACAAACCATTTTTAACTAATGAGTTGCTTTTCTAGCATTAATCTTTCATTATTATATCTAATGCATGGTATCAGAAGGTGCTCCACTGTCTCTGGATTTCTACAATAAACCAGAGTCATGTTTCCCAATGATATGTAAAAAACAGTTGAGTGCAGTATGATGAGAAATGACCATATCTTCCCTTCTATTTCCACAAATCTGTGTCTTATGGTCTACTTCCCTTTCTGAATGGTACAAGCGTCTCTTCATATCCCACCTTTCTCACTACAGTCCTATTATAGCTCTTAATTAACCTTTAAATTTGTTTAATCGGATATTAAATCCTATTACTGGACTGTCTGAGGTCTTCTTGACTAAAGCATCTGCTTCTTGTTTCCTTCCAGCCCTACATTAGACCGCAGCCGTCCAAAGTACATTTTTGATTCTTGATTTTGTAACCTATAGGTTGATTAAAGAATTGCTAATAATTCATATTGTCTTAATGTAGATTTACCATAGATTATATATGTTTCCGTCAGATTAGCACATTGTGAGCACTCATGTTCTTCACCCACTGAATTGCAAACATTACTGCAGTCATCTTAGCTGTGTAAATCAGACTTGAGCGTGCATTACTTTTTTTTCTTTGATTTGTTTTATTAAACAGTAGGCCTACAAAACATGAAACTTAAGACAGTAGCCTAGTTTCAAAAACAAATTCTTAAAATATCAAATTAACCATGGTTAGTGTAGCAATGTTCATTTATGGTTACCATGTTTTCATCTTAAGAAAGGGATTTGGAGCACCATTGTTCTGCAGAGTTTAACTCAAACCTTGAGCAAACAGTTTCCTGTAACTTTTTAGTGATTAACTCATTTAATTGTGATGAGACCTGGTTTTGTGTGAGAAAGAGTCACACTCTCTGGAGACCTTGCTTAAAAAAAATAAAATTATATATATAATCAAGCCAGGTTCAACATGAAGTGGTTCCACTTAAACATCCACAATGCAAAATAATCATGCTCACACACAATGCACACGATGGGTGTCACTCTAAAAAAAAAAAATAAAAAAATAAAGGTGGAACCTCAGCTGAAATGATAGTGATCGATCACTTCCATGACACAGACACACAATTTATATGTAAAATTATTTTATTAAAATCAATAAACAGGGCAGGGAGATAAAAACAATTCATATAAATTAATTAAAATCAACAATGAGGGTGAAAGGGGAAAGGAGGGGTAATAAATTAAGACATGGGGGAAAGGGAAGCGTGATAAAAACAGGGTATTAAAAAAAAAAAAGGTTAAAAATCCATTGATTTAAAAACACAGGAGGGGACATCTGGGGAAAGAAAAGGGCAAAGTCTCAAATTTCTTCTGCACTCTTTGTTGATGTAACATCTCACATCTGAAAATAATCACAATTACAACATTAAAAACAACTCATGGTCCAATTAAAACAAGATTTGATGAGTTCTACAGTCGTCTTCAAACGAGGAACACTTAAACCCTACAACCACAGCATAACTTCTGTTTAATCAGTTGAGAATGAAAACTAGTCAAGTAATGATAAACATGAATGTGATCTGATCAATCCGCGAGTGCTAGAGGTTTGAGATTGACTTTACTGATGATCAACAGTTTACAGAAACAGCAGCTGTCCGGAGAAACTTCAGCTCAGAGCTAGATGTGTTACCTGGGGTTGTGCTTCGGACCCTCTTTCACCTCCTCAACAAACTCCACTTCCTTTTTTTCTGGCCGGGTGCAAATAATTGGGCGATAACGTGGGCGTCCATTTTTATTTCCTTTTCCCTCCGATTTAGCTTGTAGTTCTTTTATTGGTGTTAATTCTATAAACCAGTGTCCTTTAAATACTGCATTAAAATTTTAACACTTTATACATTGTCAACTGAAATTAAAGTATTATAAAAAGACATAAAAACTAAAAGACAAAAACATAAGAATTTGAGGGAAAGACATTTAACCAATCACTGGATACAAATCAAAGGCAAAGAAAAATAAGAGCACACAAATTCATTTTTGCAAAAAATTATATGGCGTTTAGATGGTTTTAATTCTCAAAAAAAAAAAAAAAAAAAGCAAAAGAAAATTGTTTGTTGGTAAATTTAGACTTAATTTAAATTAGGTTTATTATTTGCCCCTTTGTACCTTTGCTGAAGTCACTATTGTCAGTATTACAGCACATCTTTGTTTAAATAACCGCAGTGTTTGTGATTCACAGCAGCATCATGCTTTATCAGTTTATAATGGGATGAATATCAAATTTCATTAACATCAGCTTCAGAAAACGGTCTAATAATGCGTTTCATAAATTCTCATGTGTGCATATGCACCCCTTTCAGCATTTGCAATCGAGGATTTTTAAACATTTAGAGAACAAATACAATTTTCTTGTTGATTAAGATTAAATTAGATGAAATACTGTGGTACAGCATCGAGGTAGAAAGCTTTTCCACAGATATTTTGAGCCACTGCTTACCTTTGTGTCCAGACGACAAGAAGATGAGAAACACCTGTGAACGACTCTCCTTTAAGGCCAATTTCGGAAGTTGCGTCACCTAATAATGAGAGAAACGAATCCTTTCAAAGCTTCGAATCAATTGAACCGATTCGCAAAATGATTCAAGCGCTCGAATCAAGCACACGCTGGTGACGCCTGCTGGTTAAAAGTGTGTAAATGCAACACAATCTCAGACTAAAACATGAATAAAACAGCTTTTAAAACTGACTGCAAATGTTTAATTGAAAGAATAACAGATAAAACACAATAAAAATGAATAAACAAATAAATAAAACACCATTAAATATGAAGTGTCCGTATTGTAAGTGGTTACTTGGTCAAAATATGTTAGATTAATTTGCAGGGCTTTTTTGTTTGTTTGTTTTATGGACAGCTTATGTTGTCATGAAGAAATACATTTGTACTTGTTTGTATCTTAATTTACCGGCGGGTGGTTTAATTCAGTGCCTGCATGCATCATTAAAACCCCTCACAATTAAACACCAACATGCATATGAAAGACCGGAGATCCTGTTAACTGACACAGGCATATTTTCTGATTATTATATTTTATTTGTGCCAGAACCTCATTTGGTGGATCCTCCTCCTCCTCACGAACCAAAGGAAGACATTTGTGGGTTATTTTATTTATTTTTAATTTAATTTAATTTTTTCGTTTTCAATGATCGATATAAAATATAGTTTCGTTTTTATTAGTTTAATAATTACTTTGTCTTGGTCTAATTTTAGTTTAGTTAAGGCTGTTTTGTAAACACAATTCTAGCTTAAGTTTTAGTTTAGTTTCGGTTTTAATTTTAGTATGATTCAAGTTGAGCAGAATTAACAGAACACTTCCAGAGCGCAGACCAAAGACAATTTAATTTCAGTTTTAATAACGCAAACCACAATTATAAGGCAAAATGAAGCGGTCAAGCTTTTTACTCTATAAATCTACAAGTTGTGCTTCAGTGTTGACGGCTCACATTGCTTTGGGTAATTTTTAAAGTTCACTGTTTATTCCGAACACCAGGTTGGCAAATGTCCCTCTTAATCTGCAATGCATCGGTCATCCCTTATATTCCTAAATATTTCACAGTGCACTTTAAACCAGAGTCCTGCACACATTGTTTTTTTTTGTTAATTATTTAGATATAGGTGTTCAATAGCTGCTATTAGTTTTTTTTTTTTTTTTAGATTAAATATCCTTCCTTAAGGACCAAAAGATTAACAGTTTTTAAATCACACTGACACCGAGCAAACATTGTTCATTATTTGGCAGAATTTCACATGAATCCAATTCAAGCTTCAATCTGAAAACCCCAAATGCACACATTGTTTTAAAGAAAATTAGGTGTCAATCAAGATCTCTTTCTTTTTAAAATCATTAAAATTCTGCAGTCATTTAGAGCATTGACAACCAGCCTTTTCCTTTTAGCTCCATGCTTACAGAATGAATATAAATCACTTTAACAATTACTACCGTCTGGAATGAGTCAACCATGCTCTTTGATTAATGACTAGTTATTGTTTTGACTGATCATAAAGTGTTTGCAAAAAAAAAAAATATTATTATTTTTTAACTGAGTGGATCCTTCCTGGTAAAATAAAAGATAAATAATACACAGTGTTTCACATCTTTCTAGAGTTTCCTATTCTCTCTGTGTTTTCAGTGCACCTCTCGCCTGTTTTCTAACCATTCTCCTTCTCTCCAGCTCCTCCAGAGCCATCTGGGCTACTGCCTCCCTTGCAGCCTTTTTATTAGGTCCACTCTCCTTATGGAAAACCTCTTCTCCAAACTGGACACTCACTGTGAATTGATGAAGAGAAAAGCTGTGATTGGTAATATCATGACCAAGTGTATTTTGGGTACTGCTGTTCCAAACTTCACCACTAGATGGCAGTGTGTTACCCAAGTAGTGAAACTTGTATATTAGTTCACTACACACAAAGTGAAATATTTCAAGCCTTAATTTGTTTCAATTTCGATGATTATGGATTAAAGCTAAAAAAAAAAAAAAAAAAATCCAGTATTTCACAAAATTAGAATATTTAATGTGACCAATAAAAAAAGGATGTTAAACACATGTTGGCCTTTTGAAAAGTGTGTTAAAGTACTGTATTATGTCCTCAGTACTTTGTTGGGCCTCCTTTAGCACTAATTCCAGCATCAAGGCGGCGATCAGTCTTTGACACAGTTGAGGTGTTATGGAGCCCAAGATGCTTTGATATTGGCCTTCAGCTCGTCTGCATTTCAGGGTCTCTGTTCTCTCATCTTCCTTTTTACAGTTATTCCATGGCTATTAAACCAGGTACTGGTAGTTTTGGCCAAATCCTGCTGCAAAATAAAATCATCATCTCCAAAAAGCTTGTCAGCAGCAGGAAGCATGAAGTGCACTAAAATTTCCTGGTAGACAGCTGCGTTGACTGTGGACTTGATAAAAGACAATGGACCCACACACTGTAAAAAGTTTTCACCAGATTCAACTTAAGTTTTTAAGTTAAACCATCTTAAAACTACAAGTCATCTTAACTTATTACAATAAAAATGAGTTGATATAACTTGTGAGTATAAATGACTTAAGCTGATTTAACTTAAAATCTTAAGGCAGCTGCTAAACTTATGTTTTTAAGTTGAAACTGGTGAAAACTTTTTACAGTGCACCAGCAGATGACATGCTCCCCAAACCATCACTGACTGTGGAAACTTCACACTGGACTTTAAACAGCTTGACTTTTGTGCCTCTCTGGTCTTCCTCCAGACTCTGGGACCTTGATTTCCAAATCAAATGCAAAATTAGCTTTCATCTGAAAACAGGACTTAGGAGCACTGGGCAACACACCAGTACTTGTTCTCCTTAGCATGGACTTCTCCAGCTGTCGCTCATGTCATGCAGACGTCTGTATGTGGTGCTTCTTGATGCACTGACACCAGCCTCAGTCCACTCCTTATGAAGCTCCCCCGGATTTCTGAACCGCTCTTGCTTGACAATTCTCTCAAGGCTACCGTCATCCCTATCACTTGTGCACCTTTTGGACTTTCCCTCGACATTCAAATTTTGTGGCACACCTGTACACAATGTCTTTTGACAGACCTTGGACTCGAGCAACAGGTTAAACATTCAGCATCAGTCCAGTAGGGTTTTGGCCGGAAGGGTCATTCTGAACAAAAGCAAACATTACACACAATTGTGAATTCCATGGCTTTTCATGCCACGATTAACTGTTTGAGACAATGAGAGTTTGCAGCACCTGCTCACGACAGGAATTTCCAACTGCATTATTAAAGGAAAGGAATTTCCGCCTTTATTGTTAATGGGCAGATGCCAGTTTTGTGAAGCCTGGAAAAATCCAGACCCTAATCTATTAAGATTAAGGGTCTGGGATCGAGTAATGAAAAGGGCCTAACTCAAGGGGCGGCACCAAGCGTGCATTTGAAACTCTCACTGAACGCAATTGGATAATGCCACGATAAATCACAACAATACATGGTGTGACGTATCCAGAGCGACGGTGAACATATAAGAGTGGATTTCAATGTTATAACATAAACAATGTGACAAGATTAATAACTATTAATTACGACAGCCGAATCAACCTCATAAAACAATTAGGTCCGATCAAACTATTCATTATATCAACTAATATGTGGATAGACGCTAGCGTTTCATTCAGCAGCGAGACATATCGTCCTGGTCAAGTTAGGCTACTGTATTACTATTGAATAGTTCAGTTTCTCGCTACAGTAAGTTTTCCAAGTGACTCTTACCATTTGTAAATGAGATGAACCTCATCCACCACAATCCCCATCAGGTTGTCCCGGTAGACCTTGTTCGATAACATTTATCGCCACTTCTGTTTTAACAGCCAGGACTCGAGACTGCCGAATGCTATCTGGCATTGCCCGCTTCAGATCTGTTCCTCTTCGTGCTTAACTACCAGCGGAGCTAACTGATAGATTAAACTCTTGCAGTATCTAGTCGGCAAAACAGCAAAAACGTCCTTCTGGCAAAGGAACGATTCGAGCGCGGTTTTCTGTTCCTCTTTTAAATGAAAAGCTAAGTCTAACTCGGTCATTGTAGCGGCCAAAGCTGTTTCAAACAACTGGTTTTCATCTGTAGAATAGATCTCTTTCAATGTTTACTAATGATTCCGGAGGTCGCAGCGCTGTCGTCATCAGCTTAGCTCCGCCTACATCAGATACACCGATTTGATTGGTTCCCAGAATTGCTTACGTATTGCAGTAACATGCATCATTGCTCGAGGCCAGAGTGTCTTGCAGAGACAATTCAAATTGTGCTCTGGCGAGACCTCTGGATTTCCAGGGTAAGTTTTGTGAAGAAACTGAATTTTTTTTAGTTGAAATTACCAATAAACGTCAATATTTGAAACCGGTTATTTATACTGATGCCCTATGGTGTATTTCATCATTCATTGTAACTTGTAACATAATATTTAACTTTAACTTTAACATAATTAGAATGTTGTGCCTTGCGCCACCTGGTGGATATTGTGTGAAGCACAATAATGTTTTTTAAAAATCTGAAAAAGCACCTGCAGGGAGTTTAGTGATCACACATGGCAAATTGCAGGCTGCCTTGGAAAAAAAAATCATTAAATTAAGAATGCATTCGTAAAGGCCACATCTGTATGTGTGGGGTGGAAATATCAAAATATGGGCGAGGTTTGTTTTGGTGCTTTCAAATATCAACATCGAATTCAATTGACACTGATATCAATTGCACCTTTAAGAGAATAGTTACACCCATTTTGTACCATGTGCCTGGTACGCCAACCATGATTTCCCATCGTTAAACTAGCAAAATTGTATTCAGACACATCCTTAATGCACCTGCGCCATGCGCTTTAGTCCATGTGCTTAGATTGTTAAAATGGGGCCTTGTGAGTCACTTGAGCTTTGATTGTGGAAGGGATAATAGGAAATCATAGTTCTGATTGGTAAGACCATTTATTTCATAAGCCTGATTTTGGTGGGAATAAATAGCTTACCATTTAAAGGGGTCCTATTATGCTCTTGTATAAAGTCTTTATTTTGTTTTTGGGGTGCACTAGAACATGCTCTCATGCTTAGTGGTTTGAAAAACGCATGATTTTCAGATAATTTACATTATTACATTGGCTTTCTCCCCAGGTTGGCACAAACGGCTCGATTAGTTCTGGGTTCTACCTTCCGAAAAACCAAATGTGTTGTGATTGGTTAGTAGTCCCACTGGGTTGCAATTGGCGAACAGCTAACAGCTGCCACGCCCCTTCCCAAAGCAGCCAACTAGATTAATGTGATTCCTACGTTTTAAATATGGATATTTTTCTTACAAAACCCATTGATTGCTTAATGAGGCCTTTACTGAGTCCCATGTGAGACACTTTTTTTTTATTATGGATCGACTTGTTTTGGACTGATGGAGAGAAACACTTGTCTATTCCGCTGTAAAGCTTGGGAATGTCAGGATTATTTTAATATAACTCCAACACACACACACACACACACACACACACACACACACACACACACACACACACACACACACACACACACACACACACACACACACGGTTCAATCAATAAGGGAAAAAGTGATTTTAATTTTCAACAGATCACAAGAAAATACACTGTAGTCAAAGCACTGATACTTCCAGATGATTTACTAAACTAAATGTAGGTGTCTGCCCTACTTTAGCCCATAGATGTGACTTGGATACAAAGTGCTGCCTTGGTGAACTACTTGGAATCAAACAAATAGGCGCCTAAGATGCAGGTTAATATATGCATATATTATAACAATCAAAAAATCTTAACAAGCTGAAGAAAGTTTTATGGGTTAAATTGTCCAATCCTGCAATGATAAAGCAAGCATGGGAAATAGATGGACATTACAAGATTAACATCAGATACATTTGATTTATTTTCAGATATATCTAGTCTTTCAAAAAATTGGTAATTGCTTCTTTAGCAGAAGTCAGTCGAGTCAGACGAGCTCTTAGCTCGCTGCGCCTTCTGCTGACATCAGAGGCCTCAAACAGGAGCTCGCGCACATTTTGCTTGTCCAATAATTTCAAAATGTCAATAGACAGAAGCCGAGCAGTCTCATCTAACACGTAGAAGCTGATCATCAAGGGCAGTTGGTCAGCCAGTCTCTGCACCACAATCTGAAAGAAAACAATTAGAGATGGTATATCCTCACACCACAAACACAGTGCAATGTTTGTCACTGAAAACGAAGATCTACCTCATAATATGCCTCCAGCATTTGACTGTACTTGCATTGTTTGTCAAAGACAGGTAACTCCTTTTCTGAAAAGGTCTGGTTTGTTATTCCACTCAAGACCTTCAAGAAAATGGGATCTTGAGTGAAGATCCTGTTTTCCATTTGAAACTGCTCTGAGATCCTCTGCTCTGCCTTTTCTTGTTGGTTAAGCTGAATGTCATTGATTTTGTCCTACAGAATCAAGTAAAGAAGTACAAAGAAAAAAACAAAAACTTGATCAAACTGGAATAAAACTCAATCCTCTTTGCAATACTTGAGGAGAAATTGAAGGGTATAATTTACCTTGGTGATGTTTTGAAGGACATGATAGTTCTGGAAACAGTCACTCACCACGTCAGTGAATTGCTTTATGATTATATCTTCAGAAGAAATACAAATAGCCACAATTCAGATATGCTAAACCTAGCATGATCAATTTTTTTGGTTTTATAATGCAGGCTCTTCACGTTGATCAGAATGTCTTTAAACACAAATACCTTTAACGGCATTGAGTAAATCAATGGCTCGATCCTTAAGTTTGGCCACATGGTCCTGCAGAATCGTCTCAAAAATGATGTAGTTGCTGAAGCCAGGCAGTTCCCTCCCTCTGTAATTCTCACTCAACGCTTTTGAATAGTTAACTTTTAGAAACAATATTGTTTTCTTGTGAGATGAACTGACCTTTTCATTTTCATTATAACTCTGTGCTTCTTAAATGTGAAAATATACTCACAGGCTGCCTTTGTACTGTCAAGATAATCATTCCACTTCCTGAATTCAGCACGAATCTGCAAAATCAAACTTTTCCCATTCTTCTGTTCTCCTGATGATAGGGTCTTGATTTTCTCATTGAATCCATTTAAGGTCTGTGAGGGAAAAAAAAAATGTTACTGTGACACCCTCATTGGACTGTTTGTGTTGGTCTCTTGTGCCCATATTTAGTTTCTGATCCTAAGTCATCACCTTCACCTGTCTGTGTATCATGATCTACCCTATATAAACTGGTTTCTGTTGAGAGTTTACAGTCCGATCTCAAGGTTATGTTCGTGTGTGTCTTCCTGCCCTTCATGTGTGGATTTGCTTATTGTGGATTATAATAAAGACTTGTCATTGTATTTTGCCTTTATGTTGCACCTTTCTTACACCATGACAGTTACATTATCATTATACAGGACTTGTTAGAACAGTAAAAGAGTTATTATCTGAACAGAAAGCATTTTCAGGGGCTGTTCACTGACATGTAACGAATCAGAATGAGCCACGCTTGTAAAACACACACACACACACACACACACACACACACACACACACACACACACACACACACACACACACACACACACACTCACACACACACACGCACGCACGCACACACACACACACACACACACACACACACACGTGTATATATAAATATCACATATAATATCACAGTTAAGACCTTTTCTTTGGCAGAATTGTAAGGCTTTAACTGGTTTGGCTTTTCTCACAATCTGAATTATATCTCTTTTGATGTGACTTTTTCCCAACTTTGACCATATTTCTCTGAACTCTGAATTTATCCATGCTTTAAGGGGCATATTTCTTGGACAAAATAAATTTATCAGAAAATGCATATTGTTTTCATATAATGTTCTGGTGTATTTGCTCCTATAGGATTCCAGAAGATTAGACACTAATGGTAATTCTCAGAAGCAAGAAGACTTAATGTCTTGAGGTCTTACTTCAATGAGGAATTCCTTGGCTCCATTAAGGTCTTCTGGTGGTCCAGCCTCACAGCTTTTAAGTGCATTCTTCACGCTCCACAACTGTTCTTTTATCTTCTCCTGAAGAAGTGGCAGGGAACTCTGACAAAGACAAGCAAGATACAGTTTAATTATAGAGTCTCAGTTCATCCTGCCGGAAAGTGATCTACCCTATATAAACTGGTTTCTGTTGAGAGTTTACAGTCCGATCTCAAGGTTATGTTCGTGTGTGTCTTCCTGCCCTTCATGTGTGGACTGTCGTCTATGGATGAGATTTGCCTAATGATTTTTTTTTCGTGGAGGACTCTCAGAGCCATTGGCTTCCCACATGCCAAATTTTGAACCAGACTGGACTCTGCACTATTACATGGATCTGGCTCTTTTGTTGTGTGGTTCTCCATTTACGGTGGGTGAGGTAGAGCCACAGCACAAGATGGCCGCCAAACCTGAGTCTGCACCTAAGATGGCTACCGTCAAATCACAGTCTCCGCCGCCAGAGCGCCCTCCAGTGACTGCGCCGCCAGAGCGCCCTCCAGTGACCGCTCGCTCAGAGCCTGCTCTTCCAGAGTCTCCGCTGGAAACGCCCAGCCCTCCTGAATCTCCGCTGGGGTCGTCCAGTTCTCCAGAGCCCGCTCCTCAAGAGCGTCGTCCAGAGCCCGCTTCACAAGAGCGTCGTCCAGAGCCCGCTTCACAAGAGCGACGTCCAGAGCCCACTCCTCAAGACAGCCTTCCAGAGCCTCCGCTGGTTCCGCCCAGCCTTCCAGAGCCTCCGCTGGTTCCGCCCAGCCTTCCAGAGCCTCCGCTGGTTCCGCCCAGCCTTCCAGAGCCTCCGCTGGTTCCGCCCAGCCTTCCAGAGACTCCGCTGGTTCCGCCCAGCCTTCCAGAGACTCCGCTGGTTCAGCCCAGCCTTCCAGAGACTCCGCTGGTTCAGCCCAGCCTTCCAGAGACTCCGCTGGTTCCGCCCAGCCTTCCAGAGACTCCGCTGGTTCAGCCCTGCCTTCCAGAGACTCCGCTGGTTCCGCCCAGCCTTCCAGAGACTCCGCTGGTTCCGCCCAGCCTTCCAGACACTCCGCTGGTTCAGCCCTGCCTTCTAGAGACTCCGCTGGTTCCGCCCAGCCTTCCAGACACTCCACTGGTTCAGCCCTGCCTTCCAGAGACTCCGCTGGTTCAGCCCAGCCTTCCAGAGACTCCGCTGGTTCCATCCAGTCGTCCTGAGATTCCTGTCTGCCCGGTTCTGGTCACGGAGCTCATGCATGGACTGTTCCCACCCACCCTCCCTGCTGCTCCAGTCCCGCCACCTCTGTCTCCTGACAGTCCCTCTGCTCACCCACATCCCACCTTCGGTGCAGAGGACTTGCTGTGGGACTGCCAGTCTCCATCGGTGTCCAGACTGAAGCACCCCTCACCATCACCTCCAGTCTCAGAGTCCTGGACTCCACCTCGGCCCTCCGACCCTGCGGCTCCACCCCGGCTCTGTGCTCCCTCGTCTCCGTTGTCGGCCGTCGGCCCACCAGCTCCTCCGGGCTCCATCGTCTCTCCGGCTCTGCCCCGGTCAGTCGTCGCCCCACCTTCGCCTCTGGACTCTACTCCTCCGGCTGCGCCTCGTCACTCCGTCCTGCCGGCTCTGTGGACCTCCTCCCTCCCGTGGGCACAGCCTCGATCCTCTGTCACTCCGGCTCCGCTGCGTACCTCCGGACCTCCATCTCCGCCGGGGTCGCCAGAGCCTTGGGTTCCGCCGTGGCCCTCCGGATCCTCTGTGTCGCCCAGGACCATCGACTCTCCGGTTCCGCCTCGGGCTCCACCGGCTCCACCTCCGTCGGTCGGCCCCATGCAGGAGCCAACCCTTCCTCCACCATGGCTTCTCCCTCCGTCGGCTCCGCCTCATTTCGTGGTTCCAGTACCCCTACATGGACCTGGCCCTCCATCCCTCCCCCTGTTCTGCCTCCGCTCCACCACCCTCAAGGTTGTATAAGGTGGTTAGAGCGTCTGGAAGCCGCTCCTTGTGGAGGGGCTCTGTCACGTATCTGGTCTTCCCTGTCATCATAAACTCTTGCACCACACTTCATTCCCCATAAGCCACTGCACTAATCACTGCATTCACCTGGCCCTTGTTTCTCAGTGCTCTGATTAGTTCTCACAGCTGCACCTCATCACTCTGACTGCATTTAAGCCACTCACACACACAGCCACCTTGCGAAGTCTTATCGTTCCATATGGTCGTTATTCTAAGCGTTTCTCTCTGTGTTGGATTATCTGTGTATGACTCTGGACTGTGTACCCCGTTGACGATTCCTGCTTCCTGCCATTGCGACCATTGCTTGAGTATTGAACTGTTTCCCGGATTACCTACGTTGTTCCTGTTTTCTGGTGATTACTCCTGCCTGTCGACATTTCTAAATAAATGCTGCAATTGGATCCGCACGTCTCAGTCTGACTCTCTCTGTGACACTTACTTTGATATGATCAACAAGTTCCCGAGTCAGTTTGATGGCAAGACATTTAGTAGTCACTTTATCCTCTTCCAAGAGGCATCTGTAGAAAAAAAGGCACTTTTTGAAATCAATCAATCAATCAATCAATTTACAGATTACAAATATAAGATTATGCCTTAAGGTTACTCCTTAAGGTTTTATTTTCATTAATTTAATTTTTGTAATTCATTTTTTTTTCATTATATTATCAGGACAGCTTTAAGACATCAAAACGATTTTAAATGAATACATGCAAAATAAATAAATAATATTATTTTTAAGATGTAACCTGAAATAGTCATGGGTTTGGAAGAATTCTCTCTCCATTTCTGCTGCTTTCTCTATAGGAATTTCATCATTGATCTGCTGTTGTCCTCTACACTTCACCATGATGTAACCTTTGCGTAGAGGAATCACTTTGTTCTGGACAATATCCAGAATGTTCTTCTCGGTTCCCTTGTCTATGAGGTCTGGCTTGGTCAAAATGGCTGTGAGAATGAAAAAATAGTTTTATAAAATGTACAGCTGACAAATGTGTTGTAGGAAATTTGGTGAGATATAAGATGCTGTGCAGATCATCTGCTTCATTACCCAAAGTTCTTCTGCCCTCAGGATCTACTTCTTGAGCCATTTTTAAGGCTTCTGTTGTTGCAATGTCAGTGTTACAAGGGACCACTACCAGGTTTATAGTCTGAAGTTTCCTTATATATTTCAAGATCAGACGTTTTATCTACAAGACATAAACATGGTTTAAAACCTGTATTTATACTAGTTTGATAATGAATGTGGTGTGCGAGATCAGATTATATGACCCACCTGTTTTCCAATATCCTCTGGTTGTCCTTCTACTGGGACTCTGGCAATTCCAGGCAGATCAATCAGAGTGAGGTCACACACATCTGGTGACATGATCTCTAAAGTGATGAGCTCATCACATATTCCGACCCCTTTTCCTGCCAGATCATTCTGGGCTGTAAAGCACAAACTCCATAATTAACTTTTTTACTGCTTATTAACTAATGTTCACTGGAAATAAGGCCTTTAAAGCAGTGAGAATAAAGACAAGCCATTGCAAAGAGGCTAAATGTTTGAGACTAATTAAATGTATATTTTACTCAAAACTGAAAACTCTTACTCAGTCTTACTAACCTGCTGCAACATGTCTTTCAACTAATGAAGGATCTGCAAATTCAATTTTCTTCTCATTGTGAGTTGACTGTGCAACCTTTCCACTATCTGGTTTGCTGGGTTTAATAGGACCTGCCACAAAACATGGTTTTAATCCAGTTGTAAATGCACTAATTTTAATCCTGATAAAGGAAACCATTCCAGAAAAACCAAAAAAAACAAACAAACAAAAAAAAAAAAAACACTGCAAGCAGCACTACTTACCTGCAAAAAGATTTGAAAATTCATCTGCTTTTTTACTGTAAGTTAAAACAGCCTTCCATTTGATTGCTGGTACCTTCTTCAGCCTCAGCTCTAATGGACATCTAGTCACAATTCCTACAGCAAACACAGTTGAGTTAGCAATCAACCGACAGAATCAATCAATCAATCAATCAATCTATCTAGAGTCGTAACACCCCTTGGTGAGCAAGATATTATGTTGTTGTTGTTATTATTGTTATTATTATTATTATTATTATTATTATTATGAGTTTTGTTGTTGATATAGAAACCATAAAACCTTGGTAATGAAGAGCATGGCTTTTGCCTGAATTATAATCGTACCAATTCTACAGTTAACTCAGGATTCAAGAACTGCAGTTGATTTTCATTGTTACAGAGCAGTCCAATAAACAGGCGTGGGTCGTTACAATGGCGAGCGTAATCTTTGTATTTATTTTTGCCTGGTTTTTCTCGTCTCGTCTGTTTCGCTGCTTGCCCTGGAACTCTCGCCTGTTTTGTGGATTACCCCTGGATTCGCCATTGTGTCGACCCTGAGTGAGTATTTGCAGTATTCTCACAATTATCTGTTATTATTTGTTTCTATCCTTTATTAAAATGTCCTAACCCCAGCTGTTCTGTTGTTGCAGTTTCTGGAAACCTGCTAGATTCTACCTCCTATCTGACATTAATGCATTTATGTTTTAATTCTGTTGTAGTCTAGAATATTTAGCATGCATACCGATTGTATCTTTGTGTATTGGAGTTTTTTTTTTAATGCTAATTATTCCTGTGGTAGAAAAATAGTCCCAGGGCCCCACATGTTTTTAGTCTGGGCTTTGTCAACTTATCTAAGACAAATCAATAGAGCAATGTTAGAGAGGTGTGTATTAAGTGGTCACTGAATGTGTATGAATATCCAATAGCAAAGAAGAGTTAAATTAGTCCTTACCACTCCCTCTTGGTAACGCAACTCCAGACAGTGCTTCCAACACAGAGCTTTTTCCAGAACTCTGGTCTCCAAGCACAACGATAGTCGGTAACGCCAAGTCCTTATGAATGCCAACTGACCGCAGAGTGTCAATCAGATCAATGTATGGACGAATGCTTTTGTCTAAATGACTGTGAACCTCTCCACTCATTTTCTGACTGCAAAGATAAACAAACATATGTAAAAAAACACAGATTGTGTCTCACTGAGCAATGAAAGTTAGCCTTTTTCATTACATCACATTAGACAGATCTTAAAACTACACTGTAAAACAACTGGGAAATGTTGATATACTCCTCCTAGGTTTTTCATCCAATCACCACCAAACTTTTTTAACATGATCTCAAGATGTGGAAGATGCAAAATTGCTAAGGGATTTTTGATATCTTGAATGGTTTAGCTTTAGCAAGGCAACAAATTTAAGGTAAAAACTGAGAAACTGAAATTTTGATATACTCCTCCTAGGTTTTTCATCCAATCACCACCAAACGTTTTTAACATGATCTCAAGATGTTGAAGATGCAAAATTGCTAAGGGACTTTTAATATCTTGAATGGGTTGCCTGTGGCAAGGCAACAAACTTACAGTGAGAACAGAGAAACGGAAAGTGTGTTATAACTTCATCATACATTGCCTGATTTTGAACTTCAGTAGTCTGTTCAAGGGAGGAGGTAGTTTGTTTTACTTGGTGAAGGAGTCCAATCACATAGATGAGGTCATTATGAGGTCAGTATGCAGTACGTCAGACTTTATTAGAATAATGTCAAAACAAAGTAGATGTAAAACTGTGAATGAATTAGGGATATCTTAAATACTGTTGCCATAGCAATATGTCAAACTTTAATATTCGTTTCATGTGTTTTTGAGGCAGGTAATATGCTTAGAATTTAATGAAAATTGGCACAAACATCAGTATTAGTTAGACAATGGCAAAGCTCATAAATGGACATGGAGTAGGCACTCTATAGTTTAAGCTACAGACACTAACTTGGTACATACATTTACAGCCATTAGCTACAACCAACAGGAAGTTGGCTTTTTTGGTTTAAATGTGGATTTTTTTTTTTTTATTCAGGCTGTGAATTAATGCATACCACTCTTTCAAAAATCATTCAATTCACACCAAACGTTTTCAACATGATGCTAAGATACCGAACATACTAATCTGCACACTGATTTTGGATATCTGGAAACATGCTTAGTTTCATAAATTTATCAAGCTCAGGGGCCACCAAAAAAATAAATCTATCAGAAAACTCACTTGACAGATGATGACTGTAATACCAAGTATGACCAGTATATTTATGTTCATGTTAATGCAGTACATCAAATAATGTTAAGATTAAACTTTTAATTAAATTTTAATATTGTACTAATACATTTAGAACTTAATATTAATTACCATTAATAAGTTACACATAATTATTGTTTATGTTAACTAATATAGTTCATGTTAACAAATATAACTATATTGTAAAGTGTTAGAGAGAAGTCTCTATGTGTGGGCGTTTGTTGAGTGAGCAGTGTGGTGATTGTATGTTTTTTGTCACCCGCTGTTTTTTTTTCTTCATAGTTTGTGCCAAAACCCGTCTTTGTACTAGGAAGGATGGTGACTCAGTCGCGTGGCACCACAGAGAAAAGGTGGAGTCTGCGGGGAGCGTGGAGGAGTTTAGGTTAGTGGTCGGCAATGTCGTTGGGTATGAAGTGTGCATTGGCGGTGTCTAGAATGAATAACTCAATTGTGCTGTTTCTGTGTACAGTAGAGAAAGCGAATAAAATTGTTGAGTTGTTTTGGTTGATTACTTAATTATTGACTACTACAGAAAAAGTGGGAACTGCTCTGTCTTTTTTGGCAAAACTGTACTCCCTCATATTGTGGAAGCTGTCCTCAGTAAAATGTGCAGCTCACAGGACCAAATTGGGGTTATACTGCTTAGGAACAAAGTTAAACAATAAATTGCAACCACTGTTTCCAAACAAAGACGTTTGGGCATGGGGCTGAGAAAAAACAGTTTCTTCAAAGTGGTGAAAACTTGACGCTACAGCAGCTCTTCTTCTTTATTTCTCTAATACACTAGTCTTGGGTAGACTGAGGACTGAAGGTCTGGAATCCATGGCAGCTTTCACTGGCCAAGGCCTGCCCTTAAGGCCATTTGACCGACATATTAAACAACCATTTACATTTAGTTTCATTCAGCGTCACGTTCAGGGCGTGGAAATGTCCCCACAACAACAGACCAGCGTGCAACAAGTCAGTCATTGAAATAACCAGCATTGAAAGTCAAAGAAGAAGGGGAGAACAAAGCAGTAAGTCAGTAATTTGTTCACAAAAATTACAAAAGCGTATAACAACAATGGGGTCTGCATTAGCACCTCTTAGAAAAACACAGAGTAAATCAGCCTGCGACTGAAAATAAATGCAACACTCACATCTCCCGGAAATCTGATCAAATTCAACTAATCAGATGACGACTTTGAAATTCTTGAAGTGTTTCCAGTTAAGTGTACCATATGCATCAGATGTTTAGCCAACATGCAAGCACTGTCACCGACAGGCCGTAGATTTACTTTTCGGTTTCATTTTTGTAAAGCGTGTTATCTTTGCTGTTTACCTCATGTCACTTTATAGAGGCTTTCTTTTAATTTTTTATTTTATTTAATTTGTTTGCTAAAGTTCTGTAGTTCATTAGTTGGTATTAGAATACAGCATGTGGTGAATGCAATGCCTCATCTGATTCGTTTTGAATAATAAACGTTGTATAAGCTAGTATGTTATTGTAGCCTAATGTTTTATTGTTGTTGTGCTTTAATGAAATGCATCCATATTTTGCTTTGGTCTTAAATAGTGATGGGTGTATAGATGTAATTTTTAATTTTGTTATTTTTTTGTAAAACAGGACAAGATTGCGAATTCAAAAGCAAAAGTAAAAGCATTCGAAGCCTGACTTATAAGACAGACTCACAAAATTCAAATCATAAATAAAACTACTCATGAAAAAGAACAGGTTGAATGTTACTCACTTTCATTACCTTATACTTATATGCTGATAATATCATCATGCATTGATTAATCCTTTAAAAAAAGCGCCCAGTGGGTAGAATGAGTCTAGAGCCCTGCAGTCTTTCGTCTCGGACAGCCAAAAATCGTGCAGTGTGTTTTGGGCTTTAGATTGTTCTTTGAACTAATTTCTTCTCCACCTAATTGCCTCATTCAGTTCATCTGTTTGTCACATTAAGTTCCCCTCTCTGTTCTGGCGTTTGTCGGCTATTGTATTTGGTTACCCTATGTTTGTGAATATATTTAAAAAAAAAAATAAGATTACCTTTTTTGTTGTGCATTGTCTGTCTTCATTCCAGCACGTGACAGAATAGCCAACCTTAAAAAGTGAAAGCGTATTGGCAGAGTTATTTACCTCATAATTTTTTGTTGGTTTGTTTTGGTCAGTGTTTCTTACTTTATTTATTTTGTGTCCCTGCTGAGAAAAACTGATAAAACCAGCCTAGGCTTGTTGGCTGGTTTAAGCTGGAAGGAGCTGGTTTTAGCTGTTCTCCTAGCCTGACCAGCTAAGACCAACCTAGCCAGGCTGAGAAAGTGGCCAAAACCTGCTGACCAGCTAAAACCAGTCTGGTAGACCACCTAAGACCCTGTCCGTGGAACTCCCTGTAATGGGTGTTGCCTTTTGGTGTGTGTGGGCCACATACACCATTCCTGAAATCACAGACTGTCATGCCTCCAACCTCCAAGATCGAACTCTGCCTTGGCCCATCGACCCAGTGGCTCCACCATAGCTTCTAAATCCCTCTCCACCATGGTCAGCCAACCAGCTCCATCAGACTCCACTCTTCACTATGTTCCTCTGGCTCTGTCAGGCTTCTCCTTCCTCTTCGGCTCCACCATGGCCTTCTAGCGGTTACCCCCTGGAGTCTTCAGCCCTTCCTCCACCATGGCTCCTCCCTCCATTGGCTCCATCTACCTAGTTTCTTCTCCCCTTGATTCTCTTATTAAGTTCACCTGTTTGTTCCTTGTTAGTTCCTCCCCTCTCCCATTTGTCAGCTATTGTATTTCATTACCCTATGTGTATGGATGTTTCATTTATCAATACTTGTGGATTTATAAAAAAAAAAAAAAGAAGGATTACAATTACCTTCTTCGTTGTGCGTTTATTCCAGCACGTAAGCGTGACACTTCTATTTTAATTACTACTATTACAAATATACTATTATAATCTGATATGGCAGTTGCCTGATCTTATATATATATATGAATGAAAATTTCATATAGCTAGAAATAAGCCAAGCTTCTAAAAGCATATTTAAAAATAAATGAACATCTTACTACTGCGATTTTATCTTAAGCAAAAATAAAAATAAAATAAATAAATAATAATAATAATAAAAATACTAACCTTTCATGAGAACCTTTCTGAGAACTATCACTATCTTCATCACTTTGATATGGAGATGAGAAACCTGAACTGGACATTTCGCTGAATGTGAGAAAGAAAAAAACAAAAAGTTCGAAGAATATGCCCTTGATAATGTCCTTGCTTTTTGATGTCTCTTATAAATTGTGCTCTTTAGGTTTTACCCAAACAGAGTGATTGTGGTGGTGCTGAAAAAAAAAGAAAAGAAAAAAAGAAACTATGTCAGTATGTTAGACTGAATTTATAGTGTATCACATCTATTATACAAATGCCAGTAAATATAAGAATGCGAATGCCAGTAAACACAGGCTCACTGCACCTGGTGGCTTTAGGAAAACTGCAAAAAGTGTGCAATATGCTTTTAGAATTGTTAATATAGGACTAATATATCAAAGTCATGTGTACGTGCCAAACTTCTTGCTGCCAGCTGGAGGTGCTATCACTAACTGAATATTGGGATGTAGTGAAGTTTGGTGCAGATTGAACATGGTATGTTTGATTGAGTTTGAGGCACATTGCATGTTTAAGTTAATTAAGTTAATAATATTTCCTGTGCCAGCAGGTGGCACTGTGATAATAACTGAGTTCAGGACAGGATTCTTAATGAAATCTGTTTAGTTTGTAGCAGATCGGATATTATATGGCTGAGTTACAACAAATATAACGTTGATGTCATTAAATCTCTAGGAGGAGTTTGTTACAGCATAAAACATGTAACTTCCTGTTGCCAGCAGGTGGTGCTATGACTATAACTGAATATGGGCATGAAGGTCTCTTTAGGTCAGGGGTCTTCGCAAACATGTGAAGTTTGGGGCAGATCAGACATTGTATGCCTGAGTTATAACAACTTCCTTTTTCATGGCAAACAATTGAAATTTGTTGCCATGGACATGCCCTTCAACAAAAACTGACTGAACAAATTTGGTGTTGATCTGATTAAATCTCTAGAAGGAACTGAAAAGGGCAAAAATGGCACAAAAGTTGCTGAGAAAATGAAAAATAACTAACTTCCTGCCTTTTTAGGTAATGGTGTGTACAGATTTTCATTCATGTGTGTGAAACGTAGTGAGAGAGGCACTTAAATGAAAGTGAGTATGTGGCGCTATTAAGCCATTTTGCCACACCCACTTCTAAAACTTATATCAGGTGTACATTATCACCTTTTCTGGTGCGTGTTCAAAGTTTCAGGAGTTATCAAGCATGTTTAGGAACTCAAACATGTGATTCATTTTGAAGAAGAAGAAATGTAGCTGCAAGCAGCGATGGCTCATTAAAGCAAACGCCATCTTGGTTGATCAGGAAAATTATTCCCAGTGGATAGTGTTTCCTTAGAATGACTGTCCATATGTAAAACATTTTAAAGTGTTTGGATTATGGACTTTATGGACCTATCCCCAATGTTGATCATGTTGACCAAGTTTGATGCCAATCGGCTGAAAAACCTAGGAGGAGTATATCAAATTCCACAGCATGTGTTTTAGACAAAACCCAGAATAACTGACTTCCTGTTGGGAAGAGCCTATGATATGCAGTGTGAAAGTTGTTTGGCTCGATGAGATCTATACGAGTGCCGTGTTTGATATGTATATGTGCAAAAATGCATGAGATATGGACCACTGGATTGCTGAGGGAACTGTAGAGGCTCTCAGCCACGCCTGTGTACCAGTCTCTGCCTAGCTCTAATGGCCACAGATTCAAATGTGTGAGCCATGAGTTTTTGAGCATGTTAAGGTCCCAGAAAGAACCAAAAATCTTGACAAGAAAGAAAGAAAGAAACAAAGAATAACAAATAATGAACAAACTTATGAAAATTCAGAAATTTCGAGAAGGATCTCAGGCTTTTACTAGATTCAAACTGTATGTATTTTGCTGTTAACATACCACCTTTTTATATTAGAAATGAAACACCATTTATATTTAATATTCATAAATATTTTTCCAGTTATAATGTTGGGATTCTTGCACATGTGGTTGCCAGAATAATTATGTCTAAGTTTATCAAGTAGCTTTTTCAAAAGCTGAAGAAACATGACTGACAACAAACATTTTGTCATTTATATAATACATACATTTATTTAATTGTTTTATTACAGACACACCATAGTTAATACAACTCTGGAAAATCAATCAATCAATTAATTATTTACAGTAAGTAACATTTTGGTTTTCTTTTTTTCTTCTTTTGTTTTTAAAATTAATTTTGCAATAAATTATAATTGTTATCTCATCCTGAACTTTAGACCACCAAAAGAATTGGTACAGATTTCAAGGTCAAGAAAAAAGCATTTTGTCCTACAAAGTCAAAGGTAAAGAATTCAGGTCTGTTAGGTAAATGAGAAAATACTGAGAATAAAAAAAGGCTGTTTGTTTTTTCTATGTGCATTTCTAAGATTTCCTTTTATTTCTGGGTAGAAATAAAATAAATTTAAAGAAATGGTTCACCCAAAATATAGCTGAAAATGTACTCACCCTCAGACCTTTCAAGATGCAGATGAGTGTGTTTAATTCATCAGAAATGAAACTGTCAGCATAGGTTGAACCAGGAAGAATAATGACATTCATGCATAACTATTAGCTCTGGCCAATCACAGCTTGACACTACTTTTATACAACTGCAGTTTATGAGGCTGATGTTGCCTTCTACTCTCCCCACCAGCATCAGTATATAAACTAAGAATTCCATGGACCAGAATATGCAGTTATATATACGCTTACCCTGTATGTGTGTCTCAATTTCAGGTTTTAGTTGTATCTTGAGACAATCTAAATCACTCCTTTCCTCTCATACCGCTCATCAAGATATAGTAATATGATAATAATAATGTTTTATTTATATAGTGCCATTCAAAACCCAAGGGTGCTTTACATAATGTTGATAGAAACATGAACACGATACTAATATACAGTCACATGATCAAACAAGTAAAGCATTCAGAGACCATCTAATGTACTAAAGTAATGAAAGCAAGCATGGAACTGAAAAATTAGGCAGAAAATCAGTTAACAAAACCATATTGTAAAATTAGTTAGTTTTGAGTTCAGTTTGGAGTGTAGAGAGCACAAAGGGAAGTTAGCTCCAGAGCTTAGGAGATGAAATGTTAAAAGCCTTGCACTAGATAGTCATAATTTTATTACAAGCAAATCCCCAGAACTTTTGATCTCCTTATTTAGCCCGATTCACAACAGTAAGCTTAGACTAATGTTTTCTAATTTGAGTGGTGCCGGTAGGTTTTCACTGGAAAATTGAGCATGCCGCTGCTTCATTGCATCACGTGTGTAAACATAAAAAAAGCTAGTATGGCTATATTGCTATATCGCATATGATGATGCTGCAAGTGGCAGATCATTTATAGCCTTTTCTCACAGTGGCTGGAATAATAAAATGTATCATTTTGATGGTGGATTGTAATTGGGTTTATGAAATACAAGTGACTAGAATTTTCTAATATTTATAATTCTTATTGCAAGAAGTCGCACCTCAGTATTGTAGTACATTAAAACAGTATGCAGTAATTACGTACTGAGTGTAAATTAGTTTTAATTCAATTTATTAAATGGTACTGCCTTATTGGAACAATAAGCCCTCCCTACACATACCCTAACCCTAACTTTATTTTCAACCTTTCAATTTTGTCCTTCATTTTTTTTTTTTTTTATAAATGCCTTTCTGATATGATATGATATGAGATTTGAAAAGGGATAAAAAAGTTCACCAGAAGGGGGATTCGAACCCGCATCGGTCGCATCAAAAAAAGTTATCCTCTGCACCACCAGAGCTGATAATTAAGATCCATTTTTGTAGTATTGACTAATCCAATCACACATTGGTGGGTGAAGTTAGTGTAAATTGCGTAAATTGCCTCTGCCAACAAGGCAGGCTATTTGCACTATGTGGGATTACACAAATTTTGCATTTTAAAGAGAACTGGTTGTAAGGAAGAATAATTTGCTTTTTGGGCTAAAATAATGTATTTATATGAAATTCGAATTGACAACTAGAGATTAGACTTTACAGAAATTGAAATCTACAAGTAATGCTGATACACATTACATGCACATAATCATGCAATGCTGATGTTGTAAACATTCACAATTTGAGAACCAATTATAACAGTGATGATAATTTGCATGGTTTGATGTGATAAGAGCTAATCGATCATTAGATTTAATCACAAATTTTTTTTCCTTAGTTGGTCAGAACAAATAGTTTAGACCTGTTACTTACTCTTTCAGATAGTGTGATAGTGTATAGAAGTTAATCTTTTCCAATAAGTTTAAACTGATTTTTACCTTTATAAAGCCTTTAAAAAAAAAAAAAAATGTGTATCATCTTTGGAGTGAAATTCTTACACTTAATCAATCAGTCAATTATAATAATAATACATTTAGGCTTTTACCAAACAAATTGAATCAGTATCAACAAAATTAATCTTTGCAGATGTTGCGTCTACACTGTAAAAAGTTTTCACTAGATTTAACTTAAAAACCTTTCAAGAAGTTCAGCAGCTGCCTTTTTAAGTTTTTAAGTTAAATCAGCTTAAAACTACAAGTCATTTTAACTTATTTCAATAAAAATGAGTTGATATAACTTGTTAGTTTAAATTACTTAAGTTGATTTAACTTAAAATCTTAAGGCAGCTGCTAAACTTACGTTTTTAAGTTGAAACTGGTGAAAACTTTTTACAGTGTAAGGTACCAATTAGATGTATTTACTAATTGTTTAATGAAGCCCAGAAGAGCCGTGGAATGATTTAACCTGCTGTTACAAATGAAGTGTTACTTCATTTCATTATTCATTATTCATACTGCATAATGTTTTGATACTTTAGACATGAAACGTTGAAAACTGTTATTTGAAATTATTTCAAAAATGAAAAGATGCTTTAAATTTGAAATTAAAACAGCTAGTAGGTGGCAGCAAGTCGCTGTTAATAAGTGAGTCTTTGCGATTGAACTGAATCATTTAACGGTTGATTTATTCAGGAACTAAACACCGTCATGTTGTTCTGAGATGCAAAACTTAATATTCATGATAAAACCTTAATATTAAACCTAGACAATAAATGTGGTAATTTTAGAGAAATGCTTAATAAATACATTGCACTGTAGCTAAACAAACTGGTTGAAACTTTAAAATCATGTAGGCAAGATGCCGAAGAAGATAGAGGAAAAACAAAGATGGGCTATGCAGTAAAATAGATCTGTATATCATTAGTTTAATTTTGGGATTTAAAACCATGGCGCTGGATTATCTGACCCAGAGGAAGCATTTCTTTTAAAAACAAAAATAAGACATGATTTCTAACTGAAGCAATGCTGCACTTCCTTTTGTTGAAACAGGATGTGGTACATAGCCTACCTCAACCTACAGGATGCTTGTGAGTGTGTGCAAAGTACACCTGCACGAAATGCTTGTCATAAAACAGAAAAATATTGACTGTTTTTAATATATTTTATTAACATAATATACATAATTTGGGTGTTATTATTTTGAGTACACATTTTTGTCCTTAGGAAGTATTGCATGCCTGAAAATAACATAATACACTTTACCCTAATTATAAATCTTTAAGTAGAATTTCATTAGCTCAGGAAATACAAGTATCAAGTTTATATTTCTAACCTTCTGAAAACTTCACACCTTCACATTATAGCTATTTAAAACGTGTGGAACTCTGCACTAAAATGTTACTTTTATATAATATTTTAACCCTCAAATTTACCAAATTTAGAGAGAGGGAAAAAAAAAACAGGGACAAATTCTTTCACTTTTTAAATGTTGTTGTTGTAGGAGGCCTCTAATGTAGAAATACATGGGTTTTTACATTTTTGACATTTTAGTAAGTTGTCAATGGAAATGCAACATGATGCGTTTAACATTGAAATTCAAATTTGTTTATCTGAAGGTTCATTTGCAGGATGTCATGTTTCTATAGTCTTTATGAACATATACATTAATAATCACACTAACGATTAAATAAATCATATTTTTATGGAAAAAAACAACAACAACATTTCTTATAAAAATACATTCAGATTATATTCACAATACCTGATGAACTACATTAAAACATTAAAACTTCCATCACTTGTATCAGAGTCCATCTCTGTCACTGTTCCCATTTTTATTGGACTGCACCAATGATCTCACAGACATTTGATAAGATGTTTTTTTTTTTCTGGCTGGTGGCATTCTGAAATAGAAACAAATATTTCATTATAGTATAATTTAAATGCAAATGAATCACAATCATTCTTACACATTTTAACAAATTTTGCTACTCCTTCAACCCATTGTTGCAAAACTTCAAAATCTAACATGATCAAAGCTAACAAGTAAAAATACCCTATAGCACACTGTTAAGCTATTTGTCATCTTAATTGTATGTTTTTGTATTTATGTTTCTTCAGTCATTAAATTTTATTTGTGTTTATTCTACAAGATGGCTCTGGCGTGTGAGGCAGGCCGTCTATTCTCTGTGTTTCCTATAATATTTTTAGCGCTGTGTTTGACACTATTGACCACAACATTCTTTTAAATAGACTTGAAAAGTATGTAGGCATTAATGGTAGTGCACTGGCATGGTTCAAATCATACTCATCTGACCGCCATCAGTTCGTGGCAGTGAATGACGAGGTATCATATCAATCGCAAGTGCAGTATGGAGTACCTCAAGGCTCAGTACTAGGGCCATTACTTTTTACACTTTACATGTTACCCTTGGGAGATATCATCAGGAAACATGGTGTTAGCTTTCATTGTTATGCTGATGATACTCAAATCTATATTTCTTTGTGGCCCGACGAAACATACCAATTTGAAAAACTAACGAAATGCATAGCTGATATAAAATACTGTATGGTGAGTAATTTCTTACTGTTAAATTCTGGGAAAACAGAGATGTCATTTATTGGACCTAAAACCTCTGCATGTAATAACCTAAAACACTGTCTAATACTAGATGACTGCTCTGTCAATTCTTCGTCATCAGTCAGGAACCGGTGTGCTATTTGATAGCAATCTTTTGTTTGAAATCCACATTTCTAGAATTTTCAAAATCAATTTTTTTTTTCATCTAAAAAATATATCAAAATTATGACCTAGCTCTCAATGAAAAAATACAGAAACATTAATTCATGCGTTCATGACCTCAAGGATAGATTATTGTAATGCTTTATTGGGTGGTTGTTCTGCACGCTTAATAAACAAACTCCAGCTGGTCCAAAATGCAGCAGCTAGAGTTCTTACTAGAACCAGAAAGTATGACCATATTAGCCCGGTTCTGTCAGCACTGCACTGGCTCCCTATAAAACATTGTATAGTTTTTAAAATGTTACTTATTACTTATAAAGCCCTCAATGGTTCAGCTCCTCAGTACTTGTGCGAACTCTTGTCACATTATAGTCCCTCACGTCCGCTGTGTTCTCAAGATTCTGGCAATTTGATAATACCTAGAATATCAAAATCAACTGCGGGCGGCAGATCATTTTCTTATCTAGCGCCTAAACTCTGGAACAATCTACCTAACACTGTTCGGGAGGCAGACACACTCTGTCAGTTTAAATCTAGATTAAAGACACATCTCTTTAACCTGGCTTACACATAAAATCATTAACACATTCCTATAATTCAAATCCGTTAAAGGATTGTTAGGCTGCATTAATTAGGTCAACCGGAACCGGGAACACTTCCCGTAACACCTGATGTACTTAAACAGGTGTTTTTATCGAACATTTTTGAAAAAAATAGTTCTTTTGCAATTGCAAAACTATTTGAACATTAGTGGTATTTCTGATATGTTTCATTCTGGTTTTAAAATTCAAAGTCTGCCCTTCTAAAAGTTTTTAACAATATTTTAATTACTACTGATGCAGAAAATATAATGGCTTTAATGCTTTTATACCTTAGATCAGCATTTGATTTTGTTGATCATGTTATCCTTTTGTCTCGGTTGGAGCATTGCATTGGCATTAGGGGCACTGTACTTAACTGGTTTCAAACTTTTCTGTCTAACAGAAGGTTTTCAGTCCGCATTGGCAAGTACTCCTCGTCTGTAGAGCATTCTACATGTGGTCTTCCCCAGGGTTCAACCTTGGCACCAATATTGTTCTCATTGTATGTGTTACCCATGGGATCTTTATTTAGGAGATTTGGTATATCGTATCATCAAAACTTTACAAACAAATCCAATAATTGCACACATAAAATGCAAAATGTCTCACATTTCTTGCAAAATAAAGCACTGCATTCAAAATATCACAAGCACATCTCAAAAGCAAACATTTGCCTCAATATTATATTTTGAGATAAATCATATACACACCGTTATTCAAAACCTAAAGTTCTTTTTTATGAGCTCCTATGTACATTTGCATACAAGATTGAAATTAATTGGCAGAGAGATTTTAGAAAATTCACGGTAAACACCAAAGTGAGATTTAAACCAAACTGTTTTTTTTTTTTTTTTTTTTTTTTTTCGTAAGCATTTGTGGTTGTGAATACAGTATTACACAGTACCAAAGAAAATAAGTACATCAACCATCTGTACTTGTGTAGATGTGTATTTATAGGCCTATTCTACAACCATGTTTGGTTGGTATTAGTTTTTTGTGAGGAGTTCATGTGAGGCACTGATGAATAAGTGTGGCATTTTGACTGGTTGTGTTTGAAAAAGGAAATTGATACTTCCTGTTAGGCTTTTGTGTGTTACATTGGCTGTGTCTGAAATGGCATACTCAATGAGTAGGTCCTTTTTTCAATTAAGTATTTACTTTAAGAGCACTAAAAGAGCAATCACAGTGTATATATATAAATCATCTTTATTTTCTTGTAAAACATGCTAAATGCAATTTGTTTTGTCATATGCTATATGCTACACACTAGCCAAATGCACCCAAGGTGAATAAATCAAAATTTTCAGTCAAGTAATGAATGAATGCATAAGTTAATGAAACAATCATATTCTATTTACTGACAACAACAGGGAAACAGATGGCAATGAATAAATACAAGACACATAAAACAAAGTTTTATTCAAACTTCTTGTTCTAACAATCATGTATTTACAGGCAGTGAACCCACATCCTGCCATCTGAACATAGCTGTGCCAATTCTGCTGCTATATTCCGATGAAGCCGCTGACCAAAAAAAAAAAAAAAACCCCACTTAAATGGCAAGCAAAAAGTTGTGGCTTTGATCTCTGCAACCTTCACCACAGGTGCATGCTTCAACAAGGCTGTTTTTTTTTTTTTTTTTTTTTTTTTTTTGAAGTTGCAAAACACGAAAATGATTTTGGTCAAGATTTTCTTGCTGGTTTCTGTTTTTCTGTTAATACAACATCAGTCAATGGAACCTCACTTTCAGACGCTTCATGGCATAATTTGATGCTTTTAAAGCTTCTGAAAGTCAGGCTCCATTGGCGGCAGAACAAACTTAAGATTTGAAAGATGTTTTATTGATTTCTGTACTGCACTCACTCAAAGACTTTGATAGCAGCATTCCTCTGATAAGAGAAGACAGCACCAGATAAGTACATATGTGTGCTCATCTGTCAACAAGAGTCAAGTTACCTCTGTGATTTATGACCCTGGACCACAAAACCAGTCATAAGGTTAAATTTGACAAAAATGAGATATATACCTCATATGAAATTGATGTATGGTTTGTTAGGATATGACAATATTTGTCTGAGATACATCTATTTGAAATCAGAAATCTGGGGATGCAAAAAAATCTAAAAGACTGAGAAAATCACTTTTAAAGTTGTCCAAATTAGGTTCTTAACAATGCATATTACTAATCTAAAATTACATTTTGATATGTTTACAGTAGGAATTTGACACAAAATCTTCATGGAACATGAACTTTACTTAATTTCTTAATGATTTTTGGCATAAAAAAAAAAAATCTAAAATTTTAACCCATGCAATGTATTTTTGGCTATTGCTACAAATATACCCCAGCGACTTAAGACTGGTTTTGTGGTCCAGGGTCACATTTATGTTCGCAATACTACATGCTCTCAGTGATATGTGTCGGGTATAATAACAGCAACATTCACAAATGTTTATAGAACAAGTGGGAACCCAGTGCACCTGTAGCTTTCCCTATTTCTGTTTTATCATGCGATAGAAAGTGTAAGGCCTTCTCAAACCGTACGGCTAACCCATCAAATCTGTGGCCTATAATGCGTCAAAGTCAAGCCATCAAGCCCTCAACATTTAACAGTTCATAAGGTGGATTGCCTGGGGGAAGAAACTGTTCTTGTGCCTGGTTGTCCTGGTATTTGGGGCTCTGTAGTTCAAAAAGGGGATGACTTGGATGTGAGGGATCCAGAGTGATTTTCTGAGCCATTTTCCTCACTCTGGATGTATGGAGTGAGCAGGGGAGCACCAATAATACTCTCAGCAGTCCAAACCAGCCTCTGTATTCTTCTGTAAATCAAATTGGTGCGCAGATTTTTTAAAGAGTTTTATCTCACTCCATGTCTCCTGACTTGTTGCTGGTATCGTCTCAATTTTTGTTGAAACTTTCCAATCACCAGATGGTGGTCTGATCCCACATCGGCTCCTCTTCTTGTGCGGACATCCTGCATGGAACGATCAATCTGATTTTGGGTAAGATGGTCTGGTGAAACCCAAGTAAACTTATGGATTCGTTTGTGTGGGGAACACAATGTAACTGCTCGCATCTTGTATTTCTGCTTCATTAATGTCAGAAATGCTCCTCATCTCCTCAGAACGTGTCAGAAAATTACAAAGGTTAGAAGATGGATTAAAAACAACTCATGATGTGAATTTGACAGTCAAATGATTGTCTGATAAAATTTAGATTTGATGATTTCTACAATTATTTTAAAATAAGTAACAATTAAACCCACAACTGTATCATAACTTTTGTTTTATTGTCTCATTCATCAGGACGTGCATGTATAAAATGAAAATAAATGATAGTGCCATTCATTACAAACAACATTTATTTTAAAGGCTTGTTGTAACAAACTTGAAAATTTAAAGCAAAACAAACTCGTAGTGGGCTCACAAACCTTTGATTCAGCATTAATTGTTTCCATGAGAGACTCGTTAGACATGGTTACATTTGTTTGTAAAACTATTATTTATTAAGTAAAGAAGGCGTTGTACTTTCTCGTGTCTGAACATCTACTAACAGCATAAAATAAGTCATGGCATGGCGATGCTCACACTGACAGGGAAAACCTACATATTGCACAACAGACAAGTTAAATTGAGTCACCAAATACTTTTTGAATGTTTAACTGACTCGTTTAGTTTGATGGTGAAGATGATGAGATAGCATTGTCAGGTTTGCATTGCTGGAACTGATGTTGCGTGCACATGGGAGGATTACATATATCATCAGAAAGATGTGATTTAGATCCTTTAGATATGATAAAAGCAAGACATCATTCAAAACGGTCTGTTTAAATTCGTGCACCTTCAAATAACAGTAAAATGTTGTGCTTTTGTAAAATAAAGAAATCAAACACAATGCGCTTGTCATCTCGGTCTCAGTAAACCTCCTCCTAAAATGAAGAAAAACTGCGTACTCCTCACACAGACAGAATACAATATTTACAGAGACCTTG
Source organism: Garra rufa (assembly GCF_049309525.1). Taxonomy (NCBI): domain Eukaryota; kingdom Metazoa; phylum Chordata; class Actinopteri; order Cypriniformes; family Cyprinidae; genus Garra; species Garra rufa. The sequence goes on from NC_133385.1 coordinate 1,375,413, forward strand.
AAGTGCCCACTTTTAGGTGTTTACGTTTTGCTTATTTCACATTAAGCATTAAGTCACTTTGGAATATAAATCACGTTTCAGAAGATTAAAAAAACACGAGTTGTGGTCCGGAAAATATTCTGAGGGAGAAAGAGAATGGCTTGAGTCCCTGCAGATGCTCCAGATCTAATGAAAATTCATCAGTGTCTGTATCTGATGGGGTTCTTGCTGTGTTTCCATCACAGATTTGCCTAAAACTTTGGTGATATTTTATAAATGTCTTGCGAAATGATGGCATTTCCATTAACCAATGTTATGCGACTAAAATTTAGTTGTTTTCCTCTTGCAACAAGTAATGGCAACAGATTTTTGGGCTATTGCCTGAAAAACCACCTCATGCAAGCTTAAAAACTTCTGTGCAATAAATGGTAGTTTTTGTGCAATTGACGCATTTCCATTAGCCGTATTGTAAATGCACAATTTCATTTTGTACAATTTAAGGGGTAATGGAAATGCAGCTAGAGTTTTGATCATTCATCAGTTAAAAAAAAAAAGTGAAAGTGATTTCAACTATATTGTGAATCACATCTAGAGCCAATTCCTCTCTATACGCAACATACACCAGCTGCGTAGGGCCCTTGTAACACCAGAGGGCCCCTTTGCTCTCAAAGATGATTTATTTTTGATTTTGTTCTGGAATTTAGCCAGCAGTTATGAAAACATTAATGTTCCTGTCTTTTAATGTGATGCGCTGTTGCCCTTTCTACGTTAAAATCTGTCAAATCATGTAACGTGAATGTTGTACAGTCTCTTCGAGACTTAAAAAAAAAACTAGTTTAAAAAGCACCGACCTTTGGAATAAACACTGCTGATTTTGTGTTCTTATGATTGGTTTGTTGACTCTTTAGTGAAGTTAGTGATGGACGCTTTCCAAATGCAGATTCATGAAACCTCAAACATTTAACAATTTATACTTTCCTCATTTCAAACTCGCCAAGTCACATGATTCCAGCAAACGAAGCTTTGTTACGTCACACTGTTTCCAACCTTTACTTTCCAAACATTTCAGAATGAGAAATGTTGATCTGCTGAAACATGAACAAGTGTCTGATGATTTAAACTGATGTGTTTAATTGATTTGATGAATTTAATACTTTGTGTAGAATAGAAAAAACAAAAAAGACATTTAATTGTTTTTAACTGACCAGCACTACAAAAAAAAAAAAAAAAAACTTTTTACCACCTTCATATTTATTATTTTTATTTGTAATTTTTTATTTATAAAGTATTCAAAATATTTAATGTACATGTACAGTTGATTTGTGTTATTATTTATATTTATGTATGTGATACATTTTTACTGCATCGACAGCGATTCCAATCAATGATTTATTTGGGTTCAATTGACTGAAGGTTTTCGAAGAGGTCACTAAGTGAAGTGCTAGTTAATGAGTTGATCTTAACGAGATTTAATTAGTGTCAGCAGGTGTTTGACATCAATCAGAGAAGTTAGAAAAGCTCCATTTGTTTCTGACTGGAAGAGAAAGAAGTCTGAGAGTGTGATGAGGAATGAGAGTCAATATTGAGTCAATGTGTGTTTGAAGAAAGACAAGATGAATGAAAGAAAAGAGTCAGAAAGATGCTCTTCTTTTGAGGGCTTGAGTTTGTTTCTTTTGTAGATTCAGTAGAGATGTGTCTCTTGATGTTTGGATGAAGTTCAGACTTTCATCACTCATTTTCCAACAGAAGAGACTCCAGCGTGACTGTGATCAACACTGATCCGGATCATTGAGCAGCTCTCCTCACATTTCAGCATCATTTCACAATCATTACTGAACAATTAGGCCTTTATTTAAAACACTGGAGATTTTACAATTAAGGTTTCCCTGTGCTCTGGAAACCATATCAAGGAAAGCTGGTCTGTGTTGTCATTTTAAAGCACCAAATGACAGAAATAAAGTTTAACAGACTTAAGATAAATGCCATATAGGAGCAACCAGTGGGTTCAAAAGTTCATAGAAAGTTTCACAAGCTTGAGGTCAGAGTATCTGTTCACAGTTAATCTTTGAAGACCACAGGCATAAAGGACCTAAAAGACACAGATGAGACCAAGTTGAGGCTAGTTTAGACTTCATGTGGGACTACAGAAGCACTCAGTCAAACAAGACTAAAACTGAAAAAACACCAGAACCAGGCAGACCTAAGAAAACAAGTTTATTAAATTAAAAGCATTCACATTCAATGGGATTGGACATTGATGATGTTCTCGCAGGTCTTTGGTCTTCTTAGACAGTAGCTTCACCCGCTGAGATCGTGACTCGCTCAAGACCGCGTTCAGCTCTTCATCTTTGCCCTTTTTTCTCTTTAAGCTGGTTTCAGTTCTTTCTGTTGGGTAGACCTGAAGTTTCTTGGTTCCCCAATGACTCCATAATCTGTTTCTCAGCAGCTGCTTTGATTGTGTCTGCCTTGAGGAAAAAAACAAAACAATCAATCAATAAAAAAGGCTACTTTAGCACTCATGACTTACCACTACACTGACACACTGTCTGTCAGCGTCTGTTTGTGAAATGGCCTTTAAAGCACCAAAGTAGAAAACCATACAGTAGTTTCTTTCAGCACGTTAAGTATGTAAACAAAAATAAGAAACAGAGTGGAAATCAGACGACGTGTTAATGAGGAAAGGAATGGAGTTTTAGTGTGAAATGTTTCTGACAGCAGATTCATCTCTGGAACATGATCTCTGTGTAAAAACCCCATCCTCTGATCACAGATAATAGTTCTGATGTTCTCTGTCTTAAAGCCAATGACTCTATGGGTCTGAATGAGTCCAGGCTACTGTTAGAAACACCAACAATAGAGAGATTCTCACTGTTACTCAGAAAACACAACTCAGCTTTCATTCATTTGAGGAGAAACAATCCTTTTGAGAATTTCTTCATTTTTGTCTGAACTCAGCCTTTAATTGTCTTTGATCTGTGTGTTTACTGTATGAATGAATGAATGGATGTGAGTGATTTATTGCAGTGCTGTGATTGAGGACTTTATGAGATCTACTGGAATGATTGTAGTCACCCATCTCTTCCATGATGGACACACACTTATTTCACTCTTTACTTCACTTACACAAACTCTGGGGATCATATCAGCTGAACATCACAGGAGCAGAGAGAAACGCGGAGCTCAAACTGAGTTTCTGTCTGAGTGGAGACTCTTTGAATTCTACGACTGATTCTCAATCTCCATGTTGCTAGAGCTTCATGTTTCTCTCTCTGTCATGCATCTCTCACTCTTACGATTCATCTTTGAGCGAATTATGTTATATATTTGTCTAAATTGAAACTGAATTGGATTCTAATTGTGTGAAAAATTATACATTTTTACCTGACAATTAAAATGTTACATTTCATTTATTCTGATATCTCCGGAAATCATTATGACTAGTAAATTGTGAGGAGACTTTTTGTTACCACAAATATACCGCCAAAGTAGAGCAAACTGGAGGCTCATGAATGAACGGAGCAGTAAGAAAGTCTTCTGAGACCTCCTGATTCCTGTCTATTGATGATGTTAACAAATTGTGGGGGAAAAGACTAAGTAAACTATGCTTTTTGTTTAGAGCAAGCAGTAAGCGTCTGACAAAGAGGATATTAGTCACCTACAACCTCTGAGTAAAACCATGAGATCAGCACCAAACTGAAATGAGACATTAGGTCCCCCAATGAACAAATAATTGAAAATAATCTCCTCGTCTCTAGCCTTCTGTTTTTCTGCTGTAAACAGAAATGGAATGGAGTTTCAATGTTAAACATGTTTCTGACAGCAGATATAAAGCTTCAGGATCAGGGTTTTGTTTGTGTGTGTGTGTGTGTGTGTGTGCGCGCGCTCGTACCAGAGGCCTGTCCTCCTCATCTCTCTCTCTCCTCTCGCTCCTGCTCTCCTAATATCATGGCCACTGTCATCTCAGCGGCATCCTCTTTTGCCTCTTTTATGGAGGAGGCAGTAGCCGGGGGGGAAGGTCTGCTCCCCAATTGCCACCTGGAAGGTAATCCTGAGAGACAGTGACCCATGAGATGTGTGAGAGAGAGTGTGTGTGTGTGAGTGTAACAGAGGCCTCTCCTCGTCTCTATTCTTTCTTCTGTTTTTCTTCTCTCTGAAGTAAACAGAAATGGAATGGAGCTTCAGTGTTAAACATGTTTCTGAAAGTAAATATAAAGCTTCAGGATCAGGTTTTTTTTGTGTGTGTGTGAGTGTACCAGAGGCCTCTCCTCCTCGTCTCTCTCTCTCTCTCCTCTCCCCTCTCTCTCTCTCTCCTATCGCTCCTCTCTCTCTCCTCTCTTCTCTTTCCCCTCTCTCTCTCCTCCCTCTCCTGCTCCCCTAAGAGGATTGCCACTGCCATCTCTGCAGCATTGTCTTTCGCCTCCTTAATGCTGGAGGCAGTAGCTGATGTGAAGGTCCGCTCCCCCATCACCACTTGGAAGGTAAAGCTGAGAGACAGGGACACATGAGATGAGAGCCCAGATCTTGATGACAGTGAGGACACGAGCTGCTTTTCCAGCGTCAGGCCTGTGTGAGCAGGACTAACAGTTAGGGCTAGTGGGGATAAAATTCCTATTTGAAACACAATTAACTCTAAGGAAAGGAAAGGAGGCGAGTTGTGGCCAACTATTGAGACCCAAGTATTGAGAGACTTTTTATTTTTATTTTTATATTATTATTATAAATGTAGCTGCAAAGTCCTGAATTTACTTTGTGGGCAGAAAAAAAGATCGGTTCATACTCGTCAGAGAAAGCAGTCAACAATCCATAAACAAATATGAGTTTAATCAAAAAACATACGTTTACAAATCCAGTTAGTTCCTTTTATCCTATAGTTTTATTTGTAAACCCTTTAGCTCACGTTTCCTTGAACATTTAAACACTGGCTTTATCCATTTATAACAATAAGACTATAAGAAAACTGTTTCTCCCTTGCTTTCTGCCTGCAGTTAAAGACACAAAACCACATCTCACCCACCAGCGGGACCTTAACATCTTTCCCCATTTCTGTGTGTACACAACCAGCCTAGAATGACAAAGATCCACTTTTTCTTTTAATTTAGTCAAATAATTAGCCTCCGCTCAAATCAAGCCATTCTCAGATGTCTGCCGTCTCTCACCTGTTCTTCCTCCAACATCCGGATTGAATCCAGGGCGACCTGGGCTGCTGCCTCCCTTGCATTTTTTTTTTTTAACTATTACCCACTCCCGGTGGGTACATCTCCTCTCTCACACGTACCCTCACGCTGAATCTGACAGAGAGAAAGAAAAGGGAGGAGAAAGATGTGAGTCAGACAGGAACAGCACAAGCTTTCACACACTTGACCATATTTGACCCTTTCCACATTTGGCTGACGTCTCTATTGTCAGTAAAAACTCTTGTTTGACTGAGAGGGAGTCGGGATGAGCCATCAACAAAATTTGATTTAAATGCTTCTTCAGGCCAAAAAACCTGGCTGCTTGCTGGAGACCTGATCAAACCTGAAAGTGGAAACATGGCCAGAGCCGACAAACACCAGCAAAACCACTTTGAGCCGACAGTAAAAAGACTGCAGATGAGATGGAGTCCAGATGATTCTGTGGTGTGTGTGTGTGTGTGTGTGTGTGTGTGTGTGTGTGTGTGTGTGTGTGTGTGTGTACCTGGTTTTCATCATGTTATGGGGACCAAATGTCCCCACAAGAATAGTAATACCAGTAAATTTTGACCTTGTGGGGACATTTCTTATGTCCCCATGAGGAAACAGGCTTATAAATCATGCACAATTAGTTTTTTTTTGAGGAAGTAAAAGTATACACAATCTCCTGTGAGGTTTAGGTGTAGGGCCATAGAAAATACGGTTTTTACAGTATGAAAACCATTACGCCCATGGAATGTCCCCATAAAACATGTAAACCCAACATGTATGTATGTATGTATGTATGTATGTGTGTGTGTGTGTGTGTGTGTGTGTGTGTGTGTGTGAGAGTGTGTGTGTACATGGCCCCATCTGACCAATGTCTCGTCCACCAGCGGGACAATTTAATTCTGTCCCCATTTCCGGAGCATTGGACTCATTCTCTTGTTCTCTCATTCGCAGAGGTCATTCTCTGTTGTGTCTCTAGTACAGAGAGAGAAACTCTAGATTAGATCATGAGAAAATGAAGCTGATTACAGTGTTTGTCCTCTTTTAAACCTTTTGCAATCTTATGGATATTTTTGTCTTATAATTTTGCCTGTATTTAACGGCATACATTTTGGCTCGGGTGTGTATTTTTGTTGGAATTTTAATATTTCACCCTCATTTCCTTTAATAAATCTATTTTACACTAAAAAAAAAATTTCCTCTCAGGACCTTACGGACAAAAATGTCCTCATTGAAAGTGAAACCCATTAAAAGTTCGCTTTTTTATCCTAGGACCATTGAACTATAACATGATGCAACATTTGTTAATAGGCTTTTATTCTATTGGATTCAATATGGAGTCAATTGGACCAGTTATGCAGCTATAATAATATATAAAAAATAAAACAAAAAAGTTATTGAGGTTTAAGTTTATAAATATCATTTATGAGGAATTTTATAGATTTTTTTTTTTTTTTTTTAAACAGCTATTTACAATAACCTGCCAAGGGTGTTCTTTAGAATGAGACCAACCTTATGTAGTCCCAAGCTTGAAATGTTTATGTATTTTTTGTCCTCTATGAACCTATATGATACTGTAACTGTTTTACATTGATGCACAAAAGTAAAAAGGATCTAGAGACGCCCATTGGTTCTAATGATGGGTCAAAGCTTCCAATCTATTCACGGTTTCGAAGAGCTCCAAACAACACAAACTAGTGACCTGCTGGACAAGTGTAAATGCGACTTAATCATGCATAAAAACCCACTGCAAATGTTTTATTGGACCTGTAATTCACCAAATGCAAGAAAAACAATAAAATACCATTACCAGGTTCACTGCTGCTAATAGACTCTTGCCAAACAAACAGACTATTATATGTGTTTATTTCAGAAATATGAGTGAGCTCATAGCATTAGTCTACTCTTAAATAAACACATTTACCCCAGCAGCAGTCAGAACTATGGTTTTAGGCAATAAACGCTGAGTTTGTCATTAATATTGAGTATTCGTGTGGAAAAGAGGCTGATCTTCATTCTGCTTTACTTCCATTTGATCAATTATGACAACGTGTGATGGAAACAATAAAATATGAAAAACCACAGGAGTTGAACGGGGTCGATAATGTGACAAATGAACGGTTTCTTCATTTATCTGACTGGAAAACAAATGATGTGAAGATCAAATGAGAATGATAAACATCAATGTGATCTGATCAATCCCGCAGGACTAAAGATGTGATGCTCACACTAGCAGTGCAGTCAAGAGCCTCAACGCCAGATTGACTTTACTGATGATCAACAGTTTACAGAAACAGCAGCTGTCCAGAGCTAGATGTGTTACCTGGGGTTGTGCTCCGGACCATCCTTCATCTGCTCCACAAATCCTTTTTTTTCTGGCCGTGTGCAAACAATTGGGCGATAATGTGGGCGTCCATTTTTTTCCTTTTCCCTCCGATTTAGCTCGTAGTTCTTTTATTGATGTTCTGTTGTCAGATGACACAACTTTTACGTGCATTACTGCCACCTAGTGATTAGGAGTGTGTCAGGATCATAAACTATGAGTTTACTGTATTCTATTAATTCTATAAACCAGTGTCCTTTAAAATGCTGCATTAAAAAACTTTAGTTGCTTCTTCAAATTCCTCTGTATTTGTCTTGATCAGCAATCAGTATTTTTCTTTCTTGGTTGTATCCTGGACATTTCACTATAATATGTTCTACATTTTCCTCCTGATTGCAATATTCACTCTTTCCAGTCTCATGTCTACCCATTCTCTTCAAACTGTTATTAAGAGCAGTATGACCAAATCAAAGCCTTGAGACTATAGTTTCCTCATGTCTGTTTCTTCCTCTTCCTCTATATTCACCAACAGCTCTTTGAATGCTATCAAACAATATCCATGTTCTTTCTTTCTTCCCGTTACTTCTGCCAACTCTTCTTTACATATTTGATTAAACACTTAATTTCAGTCTTGCTATTCTTTATCTGCACATCAATGTCTATTTTATTTGTTGCTTCCTTTCCATTTTCGTCTGCCAACTCATTTCCTTTTACTCCTACTGAATTCTTCATTGTTTGAAGAATCTCAATCAATATATCTCTGCTCTCAGAATGAAATGTTCTAATTGTAATTAAAAATGAACTTGAATCGGAACATATGAGTTTCAGTCACTACAAACCAGAGAAGTGAGAACGTGCTGACAGACTTTACTGAAGGCTAATTTACTGTTACTTCCTCAGATGTATATTATTCTTTGTATTTTTTTGTGTTCATAACAGGTTTTTAATTGCATTGCATGCTTTACACTGTGCGCAGTCTCTCTCTCTGTCCTGCTCTCTTTCTCTCTCTCTCCTTCTGGCAGAGCTTGATTGGGACCAGCTGCAGGAGAGTGCGTGGCAAATGGAAGCGTTGAATTCCCGGAAACAGAGCAGTGTTAAAAAGCTAGTTAAATTCTGCTCCGTGTTCGGATTGCCAAAAGTAATCCAAACTGATCGTGGAACAAACTTCACCTCTAATTTATTTGGACAGCTAGCGAAAGAACTACAGGTACAACATGAACTATCAACTGCCCATCATCCAGAATCGCAAGTAGCGTTGGAGTGCTTCCATCAAACGCTCAAGTCAATGCTGTGCACTTACTGCGTAGAAACCGGCAAAGGCTGGGTGGATGGATTGCCTCTCTTGATATTGGCTGTCAGAAGCACTGTACAGGAGTCACTAGGGTTCAGCCCTGCCGAACTTGTGTTTGGACACACCGTTCGGGGACCCTTAGAGTTAATTCATGACCAGTTCCTTGCCAAAGACTCTCCCCGTGTGCCAGTCCTGGAGTATGTGAGTACGTTCATTGAGCATCTCCATAGAGATTGGGATGTTGCTCAACAGCATCTTTCCGACTCCCAAGTCAAGATGAAAGCTAGATGCAACAGAAAGAGTGTTGCTCATACCTTTCAGCCTGGAGAGTCCATACTTGTGTTGTTGCCTGTGCCCAGTTCTCCTATGCATGCTCGATTTGCCGGTCCATACGTAATAGAGAAGAAACTGAGTGACACTAATTACACTATTCTCACGCCTGATCGATGGCGTAAAAGCAGGGTTTGCCATGTAAATATGCTTAAAGCATATGTGGAAAGAAATAAACCTGAAGTTAACCCTTTAGCTAATAGTGTGGCTGCTGTAAATACTGTTGGTCTGCCCTCTGGTTACATACCAGTGGTGGATGGGTTAAACGACCAAGATGCTCATACCTCTTGTGGGACATTTTCAAACTCTGTTATCTTAGCCACACTGCCAATGCACCTCTACTATATGTCTGAGGACCACCGCAGTGATATTATTAATTTAATTAATAAGTATCCAACACTGTTCAGCGACGTTCTTTCCCAGACTAACATGGTTGTACATGACATCGATGTAGGGCAAAGCATGCCTATAAAACAATATGCTTATAGAGTTAACCCGTGTAAGCAGCAAGTTATGAGAGATTAAGTGGAGTACTTGGTACGTAATGGTTTTGCTGTTGCCAGTCAAAGCCCTTGGAGTTCACCATGCATTCTTGTGCCCAAATCTGACGGCTCTTTTCGGTTTTGTACCGATTTCCGTAAGGTGAATAGTGTAACAAAAGCTGACTCCTTTCCCCTTCCCAGAGTCAAGGACTGTGTCGACCGACTTGGTTCTTCACGCTACGTAACCAAGCTTGACCTCCTTAAAGGTTACTGGCAGGTGCCGTTGACACCACGCGCTTCCGGGATCTCTGCATTCGTTACACCTGACACGTTCATGCAATATACTGTGATGGCCTTCGGAATGCGTAACGCGCCTGCCACGTTTCAAAAATTAATACAAAGAATAATATACGTCCGAGGACGTAACATTACACTGATGCTCTCTCATATATCAGTCTCAGTTGCTGATGTTCCTGTGGGTCTTTGGTCTTCTTGGGCAGTGGCTTCACCCGCTGAGATCCAGTCTGTGATTGTGGCTCTGAATAATTCCAGGTTACTGTTAGGAACACAAAATGCTTTTAATTCAATTGCTTTGTTGGCATGACTATGGAATAGCAAATGTTGCCAAAGCAATAAACAGTGAACAAGTTATACATCATATATAGTATAACATATACACAATAAATACATAAATGAATATATATATATATAATGCATAAAAATTAAAACAAAAACAATAGCAAATACAAGGTAAATATCTACAGAGAGCAGTGATAAGGAAAAGGGGGTTCAGCCTTTGTTCCTCATAATATGGCAGGGGGAAACACTGCGCTCCTAAGTGGATACATATAACGGAGTTTGTCTATGTGGCTTGCTTGCTGGAAATCAGGCGCAAATTGATCTATTTGGGTAAAGTAAGTGTCTCTGTGTTTTTATACTTGCTGCACTCTTTGCTTTCATTTATTTGAAGCTACACTTTCACACAGAGGAAAAATATTTTTTTTATTTTTGTCTGAACTAAGCCTTTAATTGTCTTTGATCTGTGTGTTTACTGTATGAATGAATGGATGTGAGTGATTTATTGCAGTGCTGTGAGTGAGGATTTTTTGAGATCTGCTGGAATGATTGTAGTCAGCCATCTCTTCCATGATGGACACACACTTATTTCACTCTTTACTTCACTTATGCACACACATACAGAGATATGATCTGATGTAAAATGATTTTATTAAGATCAATAAATAGGATATGGAGATAAAACATTTAAAATCATGGTAATGGAGGGGGAAAGGAGGTGTAATAAATTAAGACATGAGGGGAAGGGGATTTAAACTGTAAACATGTTCAAATGCATTGATTTAAAGGTAGTACAAGAGGAGAGACCTGGGGAAAGAAAAGAACAAATTCTTATAAACGGTTTCTTCTGCAGACTTTGTTGAACAGGTACGGCTCATGTAACGACTCTCACCTCCAGTTTCTGCTTCATGAGCATCAGAAATGCTCCTCAACGGCTAATTCTCTTCATCTCACACCTGAACACTTATGATGTGAATTTGACAGTTCAAGTATTGTCTGATTTAAAAATAAAGAATTTAATCTTCAAATGAGCGACAATGAAACCCAACAACTGTATCATAACTTCTGTTTTATAGTCTCATTCATCAGGATGTGCAGTGAACATATGAACAACTACATCTGTTTAGATCCTGATTAAAGACATCTCTTTAGCCAAGCTTTCATATAATATATCTCATAACCTTCATCTATATCTGATCAAACACATATTGGCATTATTTTAACATTTAATTTCTCTCTATTTGCTTTTCTGTTTCTGCCAACTAGATCTGAGATGACTGAACCCCTGAGAAGAGATTTACTTTAAGTTTGATCGCTACATCATTGCTGTTTATAGTGTTCTACTAGTCTTTAACTAACGGCTTGATTTTTACTGTATGTATCTGCCATATGGACATCACCTTGACATAGTCAGCACTGATAATCTACTCCTAAATATAATGTAGAAACTTTAGTATTGTGATTTTTGGTTTGTTTTGTGAAAAGCGCTCTACAAAACAAACAAACTCTGGGGATCATATCAGCTGAACATCACAGGAGCAGAGAATTCTACGACTGATTCTCAATCTCTATGTTGCTAGAGCTTCCTGTTTCTCTCTCTGTCATCAGACTCTGGCTGTGCTTTTAGTGCGTCTCTCACCTGTTCTTATTCTTCCATCCTCTTGATGGCATCCAGGGCGTTCTGGGCTGCTGCCTCCCTGGCTTTTTTTTTTTTACTGTTACCGACTCCCGGTGGGTACACTTCCTCTCCCACTTTGGCCCTCACGCTGAATCTGACAGAGTGAAAGAAAAGGGAGGAGAAAGATGAGCAGCGCATGTTTCTCTCTGACAGGAAACCCTTCACCACCGTTGGCTCCTCTCGATGCCGTAGATGTTCCTGCTGGTCTGATCTCTCCAGCTCACATGGGGAAGAATGTCTGAAAACAAGAGCCTGGACCTGGGGAACATCTGAAAGACCCTGGTCAGGTCAGCCTTCATTTCCCAAAGGAAATCCTGTCTGTTTCTGCTCTCAAGACAGGCTGTTTGCACCCAGATGGATTTCAGGTTTTCTGGTCCAGGGCCACTGTCCCTCCTTTGCCATCCAACTTGATGGTGCAGAAAAGACCAAGATTTCTGTCACAGAGGTCAGCTTGCAGCCTATGGATGACCGACCCAGATCTCTCTGCCTTATCAGATGCTGCCTAAAATTAATTGTGCAATTAACAATTGGTCCCAACTAAACAAAGCAATCTTCTAAGCCTCAAATCACAATTATCAGATCACTTTAGCCAACAATAGTCATATTTTCAGGTGATTCAACTGATTTAAAGTACAGTGCATTATGAAATCCATTACCATTTTTCAACTCTAATCAGGATGAATAGTCACAGAAGCTCACCCAAACATCTCTGGAATGAGACGTTCTTCCCCTGCTGAGGCATTCTCTTAAAAATAAACAGAAATTCAGCAATCAATGATGCTGTGGAGGGAGAGAAAAAAAATCCCACAATTGATGGTTATTTCTCACAAACAAGTCATGACATTGCTGAGAGACATTCTGAGACCAACCTTCAAAGTCTCAGCGGCAGCAGAGGAAACTTGTGTCTCAGAGGACAGAAGAGACTTCATTGCCACACCAAACAGTTGAAGCAGATGCTGCAGAGATGAGCTTTCTAGACTGCACCAGACAACGTGGAATGATAAAATCAGAAAGATTCTTCTAAAACACAAGAATAAGCCCATAACTACAAACTGAAAAAGCCCAACCTGCACAGATGAATGTGGGCCTTTTGCATTTATGCAAATATATCAGGAATTCCCTGTCCGATATCTCATAACCTTGCGCTTCAGCTCTACCTGATCAAACACACATTATCGTTATCTTGCTTGGTGAGAAGAGATTTTCTTTTAAGTCTGATCGCTACATTGATGTTTATAGTGTTGAATGAATGAATGAATGAATGAAGCATTTATATAGCGCTTTCATTGTGTATTGCCGTACACCCAAAGCGCTTTACAATCATATGGGGGATCTCTCCTCAACCATTACCAGTGTGCAGCATCCACTTGGATGATGCGTCGGCAGCCACAGTACAACGGCGCCGGTGCGCTCACCACACACCAGCTACAGGTGGAGAGGAGAGAGTTATGGAGCCAATTCAATGAATGAATGGGGATTATTAGGAGGCCATGATTGACTAGGGCCAGTGGAGGGAATTTGGCCAGGACACCAGGGTTACAACCCTACTCTTTACGAGAAGTGCCATGGGATTTTTAATGACCACAGAGAGTCAGGACCTCTGTTTAACGTCTCATCCGAAGGACGGTGCCTTTTTACAGTATAGTGTCCCCATCACTATACTGGGGCATTAGGACTCACACAGACCACAGGGTGAGCACCCCCTGCTGGCCTCACTAACACCTCTTCTGGCAGCAACCTAGTTTTCCCAGGAGGTCTCCCATCCAGGTACTGACCAGGCTCAGCCCTGCTTAGCTTCAGTGAGCAAACAGTCTTGGGCTGCAGGGTGATATGGCTGTGTATGATACGGTGTTCACCGTTTGTCTGATATAGTCTGACATAGTCACCACTGATAAGCTTCTGCATATTCACTGGTATTACTGAAGGAGGCAGATATGAATCCAAGCTATTTATGCAGATGACAAAAAGCAGAGAAGATAAGGGTGTGACCAAGTACAGTGTCCCAGACTATGAGGTTTCCATCAAGGTCCAACGTGGATCAGCTGAGTCTTGTAAACCAATCACATTACAGTCTCGAACTCACTCAAACACTTTCTGACTTTGACCACAATCTCTATTTGTGGGGAAATGAATCAGTGCCAGAAACTGAATCCTTCCTTCCGCAAAATTGACCATGACATCTCTTCAGAAACTGTGTTCTTTTGCAAACATGTTGAAGATGAGCCTATAGGATGTGGAGTCATTAAATAAGCAGTTGATTCAGTGAACTGAAGTCTCTCCTCCATTAAAAACACTTCTTGGAGTTTATCACAGTGTTACACTTTTAGGTATCCTTCTCAGGTTTGAAATTAAACTCTATTAGTTTAATGGTCTATTAGTGTAATTTACCATTGATGAGGCTTTTTGAACATGTGAGTCAATCAATATGTGGCCCAAATCCTGCTTTATGGCAGATTGATTTTGTGTTCTTATGATTGGTTTGCTGACTCTTTAGTGAAGTTAGTGATGGACGCTTTCCAAACACAGATTCATTAAACTTCAAACATTTACCAAATACAACACTGATATTTAGTTCAGCACTACAAAACAAGAATTTTTACAACCTTCTTATTTATTTTTATTTGAATATTTCATTTAATATATTTCATGTAAACATGTCCAATTGGTTTGTGGTGTTGTTTATATTTATTTATATTAATGTTGGGTCTAAATTTTTACTGGATTTCCAGTGTTTTGATCAGAAGATATTGCAAGCGATTCCAAACACTCAATCATTTGGGTTCATTTGATTGAAGGTTTTGGAAAAGCTCTGTTTCTCCATCACTTAATGAAGTGCTAGTTAAAGAGTTGATCTTAACGAGGTTTAATTAGTGTCAGCAGGTGTTTGACATCAATGAGAGACGTTAGAAAAGCTCCATTTGTTTCTGACTGGAAGAGAAAGGGGTCTGAGAGTGTGATGAGGAATGAGAGTCAATATTGAGTCAATGTGTGTTTGAAGAAAGACAAGATTAATGAAAGAAAAGAGTCAGAAAGATGCCCTTCTTTTGAGGGCTTGAGTTTGTTTCTTTTGTAGATTCAGTAGAGATGTGTCTCTTGATGTTAGGATGAAGTTCAGACTTTCATCACACTCATTTTCCAACAGAAGAGACTCCAGAGTGACTGTGATCAACACTGATCCGGATCATTGAGCAGCTCTCCTCACATTTCTGCATCATTTCACAATCATTACGAGGCCTTTATTTAAAACACTGGAGATTTTACAATTAAGGTTTCCCTGTGCTCTTGAAACCATATCAAGGAAAGCTGGTTGTGTGTCTGTTCACAGTTAATCTTTGAAGACCACAAGCATAAAATGACCTAAAAGAGACAGATGAGACCAAGTTGCGGCTAGTTTAGACTTCATGTGGGACTACAGAAGCACTCAGTCAAACAAGACTAAAACTGAAAAAAAAAACACCAGAACCAGGCGGACCTACGAAAACAAGTTTATTAAATTAAAAGCATTCACATTCAATGGGATTGGACATTAATGATTTTCTCGCAGGTCTTTGGTCTTCTTAGACAGTAGCTTCACCCGCTGAGATCGTGACTCGCTCAAGACCGCGTTCAGCTCTTCATCTTTGCCCTTTTTCTCTTTAAGCTGGTTTCAGTTCTTTCTGTTGGGTAGACCTGAAGTTTCTTGGTTCCCCGACGAATCCATAATCTGTTTCTCAGCAGCTGCTTTGATTATGTCTGCCTTGAGGGGAAAAAAAAAAAACAATCAATCAATAAAAAAGGCTACTTTAGCACTCATGACTTACCACTACACTGACACACTGTCTGTCAGCGTCTGTTTGTGAAATGGCCTTTAAAGCACCAAAGTAGAAAACCATACAGTAGTTTCTTTCAGCACGTTAAGTATTTAAACAAGAATAAGAAACAGAGTGGAAATCAGACGACGTGTTAATGAGGAAAGGAATGGAGTTTTAGTGTGAAATGTTTCTGACAGCAGATTCATCTCTGGAACATGATCTCTGTGTAAAAACCCCATCCTCTGATCACAGATAATAGTTCTGATGTTCTCTGTCTTAAAGCCAATGACTCTATGGGTCTGAATGAGTCCAGGCTACTGTTAGAAACACCAACAATAGAGAGATTCTCACTGTTACTCAGAAAACACAACTCAGCTTTCATTCGTTTGAGGAGAAACAATCCTTTGAGAATTTATCTTCATTTTTGTCTGAACTCAGCCTTTAATTGTCTTTGATCTGTGTGTTTACTGTATGAATGAATGGATGTGAGTGATTTATTGCAGTGCTGTGATTGAGGACTTTATCAGATCTGCTGGAATGATTGTAGTCATGCATCTCTTCCATGATGGACACACACTTATTTCACTCTTTACTTTACTTATACACACACATACAGAGGTATGATCTGATGTTAAATGATTTTATTAAGATCAGTACATAAACAGGGCAGGGAGATAAAAAAAAAAAATTCATAGAATTGCATTAAAATCAGGGTAAAGGAGGGGTAATAAATTAGGACATGAGGGGAGGGAAGTAAAAAAAAAAAAAAAAATCCATTGATTTAAAAACATTCAGGAGCGGAGACCTGAGGAAAGAAAACAAGAGTTTAAAAAAATTGTTCAACACACTTTGTTGAAAGTCTAATTAGTATTGTGATTTTGGTTTGTATTGTGAAAAGCGCTCTACAAAACAAACAAACTCTGGGGATCATATCAGCTGAACATCACAGGAGCAGAGAGAAACGCGGAGCTCAAACTGAGTTTCTGTCTGAGTGGAGACTCTTCGAATTCTACGACTGATTCTCAATCTCCATGTTGCTAGAGCTTCCTGTTTCTCTCTCTGTCATCAGACTCTGGCTGTGCTTTTACTGCGTCTCTCACCTGTTCTTCCTCCATTCTCCGGATTGAATCCAGGGCAACCTGGGCCGCTGCCTCCCTGGATTTCATCTCGCCCACCAGCGGGACCTTTCCCCATCTCTGCGGCAAACGATTTTAGTTTGAGTACCTGCACAAATGATTTATAATTTTTGGTCGTCCTCTGTGTCTCTAGTACAGAGAGAGAAACTCTAGATTAGATCATGAGAAAATAAAGCTGATTGCAGTGTTTGTCCTCTTTTAAACCTTGTGCAATCTTTATCCATATTTTTGGCCATTTTTTAAAAATAATTTTGCCTGTATTAACTCTAACTGCATACATTTTGTTGGAATTTTAATATTTCACCCTCATTTCCTTTAATCTATTTTACACTAGGTGCAAAAAAAATGTGTTCCTCTCAGGACCTTAAGGACAAATATGTCCTCATTGAAACCCATTACAACTGTGATTTTTAATGCTAGGATTCTGTCTGTGCTTTTAGTGCGTCTCTCACCTGTTCTTCCTCCATTCTCCGGATTGAATCCAGGGCGATCTGGGCCGCTGCCTCCCTGGATTTCATCTAGCCCACCAGCGGGACCTTTCCCCATCTCTACGGCAAAAGATTTCAGTGCAGGCATTGAGTACCTGCACAAATGTTTTAAAATTTTCGGTCGTCCTCTGTCGTGTCTCTAGTACAGAGAGAGAAACTCTAGATTAGATCATGAGAAAATGAAGCTGATTGCAGTGTTTGTCCTCTTTTAAACCTTGTGCAATCTTATGGATATTTTTGGCCATTTGTTTTGTTTCTTATAATTTTTCCTGTATTTACTCTAACTGCATACATTTTGGCTCAGTATTGAGCGTAGTGTGTATTCTTGTTGGTATTTTAATATTTCACCCTCATTTCCTTTAATAAATCTATTTTACAC
Organism: Garra rufa; assembly: GCF_049309525.1. Lineage (NCBI taxonomy): Eukaryota > Metazoa > Chordata > Actinopteri > Cypriniformes > Cyprinidae > Garra > Garra rufa. Next base: position 1,393,025 of record NC_133385.1, read on the forward strand.
TAAATAGAAAAAAAATTGAAAGACCCCACAACAACATCTAAAGAACTGCAGACCTCTCTTGCCTCAGTTAAGGTGTTCATGACTCCACCATAAGAAAGAGACTGGGCAAAATTGGCCTGCAGAGTTCCAAGACTAAAACTGTTGCTGAGCAAAAAGAACATAAAGGCTCGTCTCAGTTTTGCCAGGAAACATCTTGATGATCCCCAAACCTTTTGGGAAAATACTCTGTGGACTGACAAGGCAAAAGTTGAACTTTTTGGAAGGTGTGTGTGTGTCCCATTACATCTGGCGTAAAAGTAACACAGCATTTCAGATTTTCGCTGCTTCTGGACCTGGAACCATGAATTCTGCTGTCTACCAAAAAATCCTGAAGGACAATGTCCGGCCATCTGTTTGTGACCTCAAGCTGAAGCAAACTTGGGTTCTGCAGCCGGACAATGATCCAAAACACACCAGCAAATCCACCTCTGAATGGCTGAAGAAAAACCAAATGAAGACTGTGGAGTGTCCTAGTCAAAGTCCTGACCTGAATCCTATTGAGACGCTGTGGCATGACCTTAAAAAGGTGGTTCATGCTGGAAAACCCTCCAATGTGGCTGAATTACAACAATTCTGCCAAGATGACTGGCCAAATCTCCTGTACAGCGCTGTTACAGACTCATCGCAAGTTATGGCAAACGCCTGATTGCAGTTGTTGCTGCTAAGGGTGGCCCAACCAGTTATTACATTTACAGGGGGAAACACTTTTTCACACAGGGCCATGTGGGTTTGGATTTTGTTTTCCCTTCATAATAAAAAAACTTAATTCAAAAACTGCATGTTGTGTTATCTTTGATTAATATTTAAATTTGTTTGATGATCTGAAACATTAAAGTGTGACAAACATGCAAAAAAATTAGGAAGGGGGCCAAGACTTTTTCACACCACTGTATGTTGTTTGTGGTGTTGTTACAATATGTGCTCGCACTTTATTAATCCAATGCAGACAACATGATAATAGGAATCTTACCTCTAGGAATCTAACAAGCGTCTGGAGTGGAGGACGGCTGTGAACATCAGAGATGACGTGTTAATGTGGAAAGGAATGAAGCTTCAGATTGGAGATTGGATTAGACGAGTCTTTTGTCATATATAATGTTACACTGCTCATTAATAATGCTTAAAAGGGCAACCCGATGACGTAAATACAGTAGGCACTGTACAAGCCACATAGCCAATGACCGCTAGAAAAATCCCCTGCGTTTACATCACGTACTGGAGAAGACAGGCTTTCCTGTGTTACCTCCTCCTGAAAATTAAACAGACAGAAACTGGAGTGAATCATTTGCACAGCAGCAGATCTGAAAGTGAATCATATGACAGGACAAACTCTAAACTACAGACAGACTCACTGTTTCTACTTTAGCAAACAAGAGTCTGCTGAATGAAATGACAATAATAATCTTACTGTGTCTTTATTTGGTGAGGAGCCGCTGGTTGATGGCTGTGAACATCACAGATCAGGTGTTAATGGAGAAAGGAATGGAGTTTAAGTGTGAAATGTGTTTCTGACAGCAGATTCAGAGATTCAGTGTTTGTGTACCTGAGGGTTGGTCCTCTGCTCTCTCTCCTCTATAATAATAATGATAGCCAGGGCTGCCTCCTCTCTGGCCTGTGATCTGCTGGAGGAGCTCATGGGGAGGAACGAATGTCCACCCAGTCTGAGAGACAGAGACTGTCACGTTGAGCAAGGAAGGTCAGGGTCCAAAATGCAGGGAAGTATTTTTAATTTAAACAAAACTAGGGGTGGGCATAGATTAATTTTTTTAATCTAGATTAATCTAGATTAAATTTTGGAATTAATCTAGATTAAAATGGTTAATTTGAATTCTGCTGAAGGCATTTAGAATATGTGTGCTACCCAAATAATGACTTAAAGTCTTTGAGAATGGATCATAAAGCTCATAAAGCTGTTCTATGATAATTTGTTGATGAAAATAAATTATGTTCAATTAGATGTACTTGTGTTTACTAACTAACTAACAATGAAATTATTTTTTCTCCCTATTAGATTGTGTTTTTTTTAACGTCAACACCTACCCAGCCCATTACATGTTACACCGTACTTTTATTTTGACAGGTTGCCTTGAAGTTTCTGTGTCATACAGTATGATATGATGCTAGTTTTCTCAAATGAAACGGTAAAAGTGACACTCACAGCAGTTTGGGAGATTAAGTTTATCTGTTCATGTGAGATGAAAATGCCAAAAATTACCGGGAGCGTCACGTGTGTTTCAGTATGCGTGTAGTAAAAGCTCGTCTCCGCAATGCATACATACAGCTAGACAAACGGAACATATCGGATTCATATTAAAACGGTCTTTTTGCATTTCAGTTTTCACATACACTAGTCCATATCGCGATTTGAATTAAGTGACTGACCAACATTTGATTTATGAATCCAAAAAACGACGAATTTACGTGGCATTTCGCTATAGTAGATTCGTTTTTTATGAATGGAGGACGACGTGATCCCGTCTGTGTTTTGGCGGAGGAGACGCGTCTTCGGTATACATCCGCGTTAAACTATCAAGGTGAAAGTCATCATAGTTTGCGTAGTTTAGACCCAGCTCCCAACCCAAATTTGAGAATAGATTAACGGCGATATTTTTTTTATCGCGCGATAAGAGTTTCACGTTAACGCAGCACGTTAACGCCGATAACGGCCCACCACTAAACAAAACACAAAAGAACACAAACAAATCAAAACCAAAGGCCAACACGGCACAGACACGACTAGAACCAAAAGAAAGTAACAGAACCGAAAACACGATCAGGGGAACCAGAAACACAGAGACACACATACGAAGACAATGCAGCCAGGATGAGTAGTGGGAAATGAGTGTTCTTATAGACCAGATGTGATTGTGAACAGGTGTGCGTGTAATCAGTGATAACGACTAGACAGGAGTGTACAATTAGGGATGTGTGTGCAGGGAAGGGAAAACAGCGACCTCAGGTGGCTGAGGGGAGCCCCACAGCCCAGATCATGACATTAGATTGTTACATTGCCCACCATTTTGACGGACAGGGTCGTAAAAATTCCGTCATAATTCCTTATCACCCGTCAGAGCTCATTTGCATTTAAAGGGTCCATGTGATAAAATTAGTTGTTTTTTTGCAGAGCTGATTTTGACAAGGTAAAAAGGTGGTTTTTTTACACTACTATGGAGAATTTTTAACCAAAGTATATTAGAGACTTTTCATTAAGACCCTAAAGAATTATATGAGCTTTTGGAAAATGGGCATCCGATGACCCCTTTAAGATAGGCTGTTCGCAAAGATGCATAAAAAACCCTTCCACTCACTTCTGCTGTGGGTGAAGCTGCATCAGGAATGATTCGTGCGAACATAGACACATATGTAGAAGTAACGTTATCCTCTGTGTCTTCAGCGGCTCAGATGTCAGGAGTAAATGAGGACTGCTGTGTTCATTATTACATCCAACAACAGAACACCTCAATCGCTCAATTATAGTCTTCCTCTGCACCTGAGTCACACAATGGAGATCGGAGTCGGACTGTTTCAGCTCAGTGAGGGCGGGGCTAAGGTAAGACGCTCATGTCAATCAACTATTGTGGGAGGGGCCTCTGTCTGTGTGTCGTCACACCCACAAGAAGCTGAGACTGACCTGATTTTAAAAAAGGGAATATTACTTTTAAAGATTAAAAAATACCACTGGGTGGATTTTTATCATTGTTGTGTTCACAAACTGACAACACACATTAACATTCAAACTACATGGAAAAGTGAGATTTGCATCTGACGACCCCTTTAAAGTAACATTATCTGCCAAAATTATCTGGTAAAAAAAAAATACTCAAAAACAAGGTTTTTTTCTTACCCCCACTGGCAGATAATTTTACTTATGTAAAAAAAAAAAATGCAATTCATTTTTTTTATATAGTAATTGCATCTTGATTTAAACATTTTTGGATACATTTTGACTAAAACAAGGCAAAAATACTAAAACGATCCTAATTCTCATCTCTACAGTGTTTTCCGTTTTTCTAGTGTGTCTGGTTTCTCCTCTTATTCTGGTTTATTTCTGTCATCACGCTCTTTCTGTGGTTTAGTCCTTCTCTTACCTTCTCCGGCAGCAGTCCTCGTTTTTTTAGCTCCTCTAGAGCTGCCTGGGCCGCTTTGTCCTTCGCCCATTTTTTTGTTCGCCCCTCACCCTTCGGAAACAGCTCCTCCTCGATTTGGACACGGACTCTGAATCTAAGAGAGAGAAAGATGAAAGAGATCTAATAAAGATTCCTCTGCTTTTTCGTGATGGCGAACTTGTGTCAGTCGTTATCAGTGCTTCCCCCTGATGGTTTTTTTTTTTTTTTTTTTTTTTTTTTTTTTAACTATCGTTCTTATGTATGAGATGATACATTTATAGCAATTTTATTTATAAACTTCAGCTATCAGTTTTTTTATATGCAGCAGCTTCAAAAAAGGCATATTTTACTTTTTCTTTGGTATTAAACTTCTCATATGCAGGGATGGGCAGTATTTCAAATACCTTTAAAAAAATACATAAAGTACTTTCAACCTATCTTATCAAGTGTAAGATTTCCCGCAGGGATGGGCAGTATTTCAAATTAGGGCTGGGCGATAAAACGATAACGATATGTATCGTGATAGACACGTGATCGATATCAATAAAAAATGTGTTCGATTAAACGTTCGATATTTTTTTTTAATTCTTGTCGGAAGAAAATGGAGGTTGCGAAGCAATTTTGGTTGCATTAACAAAGGCACTCGAGGTGCATTCCATTCGACCGTAAGTGGACTGCGAAGTGGACTTCACAGGGTATTCCGCCATCTTAAGTGAGATTCCAAACCGAAGGGAGCGAACATGTTCAGTTCAAAGGGCACTGCGAACGGCATAGGGAATAAGGGAACATCGGTACATCACTTCACAGGAAGTGGACGGGGAAAACTACCCAACTGTCATTGCGCACCGCGTCACTAGTTAGAACTAACGATGCAGCAGAGCCGTTGAAGTTTTTTAAAGGCTCTGCAATGGAGCGGTTGCAATAAATGTTGTTATTATTATACAAATTAGAGTGTTTATGAATGGTTATGGCGATTCATGTTACATTTGCATATTGTATTGTATGAATGAAAGTAAAACCAGCAAGGTGAGGCTCTATCATGTTTTATTTAACGTTACCACAGGATAGTTAACAGTATAATTTTATCTGATCTTTTTATTCCCAAACACAGAAAGGAGAGATACTCACATTTTAATATATATTTTTTAAAATGTTTACGCAAAAACAAATGTTAAAAATAATGTTTTTTTTTTTTTTTCTTCAGACAGAAAGACTATGAGTGGTTGGTTTCTTGGAGTTCTTCACCATCCATGGGTGCTTCATGACTCAACAAGGATTCAGTGCATGTGTTTGCACTTTAGCTGTTGTTTCTATTCACACTGAGCATCAAATTGGCCAGAAAGGGGGTAAAACAAGCAAAAAACAAAACAAAAAAAGGCATGGCATTTTCCCCATCCATTGTTTTTCTCCCCAGTTGAGCGTAGTGAATTCCCATTTCAGTGGCCAGAACTGTTGACCAAGAAGCCATGAATTAAATCACATCTGCTGCTTCAGCTTTTATGATCATCATGTCCAAAAGCTTCTTGATGTGCATGTGATCACAGTCTGTTTGCTGCAGCCTCTGGTCCTCAGAGATCTCAATCTCCTCCCAGATGTCCCTGAGCATTCAGAGAACTTTCTTCAGACATGACACAATCTCTAAAGTCTGGATATCGCTCTTCCTCATCCTCATCTCTGATGAGATTTACACAATTGATAAACACCTTAATGCAGTTTATGATCGAAACCCACTTGCAGCAAAGTCAGATTGTGCAGAGGACTCATCGGGTTCCTGTGGTCTTTGGCCCGATGGCCGTCTAGGAGACGAGGTCTTCTCTGGGGCTCATCTAGTTGACATGGTTTCCACCCGCAGATGATTTTAATATTTTAGGTATTATGAGATTGCAGCAGATGTGAAGGACTGTAATGCATTAAGACCTCGATGTAGTAAGCCAGGATTCTTACTAGTGACGAATCTGAGTACATGTTTTACTGATTCAGCCCAGGGAAATTATTCCATTTATTAATGTAGTCCACCAGACCCGAAAGTAAAAAGCCAAACAAAAGACATTTAAAACTGATACAAAATTGCGAAATGCTTCAAGCTCTTGTAGTTCTTCCCTCTTTGGATCAAATTTGGAACTGATGCAGAAGTGAAACTAGACACAAAAACTAGAGTACCTCACCACCCTGAGAAATATATCGTAACACTTTCGTAGAGTTCAACAAAACACTCTATGGTTCACAAGAATTCATCGTCACCAGGGTGGAGAAATGCAAATGAAGAAAACAATTTGACTCTCTCAGAAAGCCCACCACCAGATCTTTGTATCTAATCATATTTTTAGTTAGTATGATTTGTAAATTTAAATGTTAGGCTATTTAATTTAGGTTAAGCCAAGAAAATCGATTTTACAGTGTGATTGTGTATGTAATCCATTTCTGGGCATGATTTCAATTTAATGCAACATCCAAATAAAATATTTAAATGATATAAACAAAATATATTAGAAATGTATGCCCATTTCAATTCTGTTTTCACTTCAGAAAACCAGTAAGGGCTAAACGCAGCAAAAACTTTACAGTGGATGCTCCTGCATCACATTAATGCATAAATTGTATTTATGACAAAGACCTACACAGGTGCAGATATCATAGCAATCTATTAATAAATGCACACACATTGTCCTCTGCATCTGATGCTAGCGCTGCGGACTGAAGAACGCACTGAATAACACTAACCAGTTTTAAAAGGGACTGAGGTGATCACAACATTTATGAACAGATTACAGAGCTAATCACATTTTTTAGGGGAGCTCAGCAGAAATAATATTAAAGGGATAAAACCCCTTAAAATACGGGGCAGCCGTGGCCTAATGGTTAGAGAGTCGGACTTGTAACCCAAAGGTTGCAGGTTTGAGTCCCAGGTCCGGCAGGGATTGTAGGTGGAGATTGTGAATGTACAGCGCTCTCTCCACCCTCAATACCACGACTGAGGTGTGTCCCTTGAGCAAGGCACCGATCCCCCAACTGCTCCCCGGGCGCCGCAGCAATGGCTGCCCACTGCTCCGGGTGTGTGTTCACGGTGTGTGTGTGTTCACTACTGTGTGTGTGCACTTGGATGGGTTAAATGCAGAGCACAAATTCCTCACTTCACCTCCTTTCCTTTCCTTTCCTAAAATGGGCCTAAAGACAGCCCTGGAGCTGAGTCAGATCATATTCAGTCTTTGGTGATTTTTCTCTGATTCACTTTAACAACCTCCTGGGGTTCAACCAATTCTTTAAAGTTTAAACCTGAACTCTGAATTGACTTACCCTGAGATGGGAAACACTGAGTTCATAGTTGTAGGCTACATGCCTTAACAAATATTTGACACAATAAAATGTCATATAAAATATAAAAATATAATTCTGTGTCTTTCAATTTGCAGCAGCTTTTTCCACAATGCTCTTTTCACATAATTAAATGTTCTCTAATCCAAACTGTTGCATTTCTTAATTAGAGTAATTAAATGAACATTTAACTCCTACTCAGCCAACAGCAAGAAGGCTCAGATGAAGAGGAGATGGCCACAATACAAGTATTGGAAAAATATTTTAAAAATGTTGCATTTGTGCATTTATAGAAAACTAGATGACCAAGTAAATAAAACAGCTGTTGAGGTGTTACGGCATATATCTCAAACTACCTTTTCATCTGCCATCCTTCCATTTAATACAGTAATCAGCTTCATGTTCAATGGGTTTGTGCTCAGTAGGCAACGACACAACAATTCTCAGATAATTGTGTGAGAGCGAGGCACACTTTCTTTAGCGCTCTGCATACAGTGGCTGTACTAATGTGCTCTGACTAAAAAAATAAAATAATAATGTGCTCTGACTACCATTTAAAAATGGCACAGCTCAAATAAATATGCATGTGGATATGGTAAAAAAAAAAAAAAAAAAATCTAAACTTGTTATGCCAGGCCAGCAGAGGGAGCCCTTGCCCAGTACTGACTGTTACTGCTCCTTCTGCTTTCTTCTATGTTTACATCCTGTTTGGCAGCCATATAAGGATGACCATGCCAAACAGGCTTTGCGAAATGTTGTTTTGCTCATGTGGACTTTACCAAGCATTTTTCCCATTTCCTTGTTTCCTAGTAGTATTTGCCATCATCACTGTCATTGTTTTTGTTTCATAGTCATAGTTTTGCCTTGTTTCATTGTCTTGCTTATTTGTTACTTTGGACTGCCCTCTTGGATTTTTAACACCTCCTGTATTTTTGGATTACGTTTTGTCTTGCCTTGAATAATACTGTTTGATGGTATTCGACCTTTCCTGTCTTGACCACAATCTGTTCAATAAAGCTCGCACTTGGATCTTTAATGGATCTTTAATGAAATTATTCCATTTATTCATGTAGTCCACCAGACCCCAAAGTAAAAAGCCAAACAAAAGGCATTTAAAACTGATACAAAATTGCGAAATGCTTCAAGCTCATGTAGTTCTTCCCTCTTTGGATCAAATTTGGAACTGATGCAGAAGTGAAACTAGACACAAAAACTAGAGTACCTCACCACCCTGAGAAATATATCTTAACACTTTCGTAGAGTTCAACAAAACACTCTATGGTTCACAAGAATTCATCGTCACCAGGGTGGAGAAATGCAAATGAAGAAAACAATTTGACTCTCTCAGAAAGCCCACCACCAGATCTTTGTATCTAATCATATTTTTAGTTAATATGATCTGTAAATTTAAATGTTAGGCTATTTCATTTAGGTTAAGCCAAGAAATCGATTTTACAGTGTGATTGTGTATGTAATCATTTCTGGGCATGATTTCAATTTAATGCAACATCCAAGTCAGATCCACAATCTGTTCAATAAAGATCGCACTTGGATCTTTAACGCTGTCGTCGAGTCCCTGTTACAACTATATAATAATTAAATAATCCTATGTATAAAAGGACATGCCGTTTTGTCACGTTCACAGTGTCTGCATGATGAAAATATGTGCAATAAATTAATGCACCTAAAAAAAAAAAGCTTTTCTCACATAGTATTATTTTCTTTTTTCCAATTAAAAAAAATCTAAATATTCTTAAATCAAGATGCATTTTCTTCATAAGAAAAATGACATAAAATATTTATTTATTCTTTTAAGTGTATTTTGCATATTATCTGCCAACGGGGTAAGAAAAATAATTTGGTTTCCATCTGCATTACGATTAGTTCACATGTTTTAAGTTAACATGCACTCTGTGATTAAGAAAAGCATATTTCAGTGTGAATGAATCATTAATGTATTTAAACATTGCTTACGCTTTTAAAAAGATGGAGGAGACTGAAAGAAACTCTGGGTTTACTAAAGAAAACCAGGTCCATTAATATGATTAGACCTGATCAGTCTCTTTCAGAAACAGGCTTGACTTGCCCTGCTTTCTTAGGTTTGACAAACCTCCCAGAGTTTCCCTCATTTCAGAGTTAACATACTCTTGGTCCCTGGGTATTACCAAGAAAAGAGTCTGAGTTCTCTAATGTTTCCCTTTCAGGGCTTATAGCTCTAGCGTCCCACTCACTAGTGACAGAAACATGTTCTGAGGCCTTGTTGAAGTGTGGCTTTTAAAAAGGATTATGCATGTTAAGTCATGTGACACGCATTGCACTGATAAATATCTATGTTTACATTGGTTTTGTGCTATTCACTTTCACATTGTTGCTAAAGATGTTACTCTGTACTCTCTTCATAATACAGGCCTGCAAAGATGACAGAAAATGTACTTACAGTTGCAGTCCTGCAGCAAAACACGAGGGCAGCTGTGTTTGAGATCAAACATATAATGGTGAGAGACCTGGATCAGAGAGATATTTTGGTCAATAAAATGATCCTGCAAGAAGAATTGCATTAAAACTTATGTCTATGTAATATGTGTCAACTTAGTGAGCTTTTATGAGGTTTTACACACGCACAGTTCGGCAAATTGAACATTTTAAGATGTTACTGTGGTTGGGGAGTATTTTAAAATGAAAATTACATTACATTAATGCTAATAATAATAAATCCAGATTAATGTAGATGTAGCCTGAGTGAGAGCAAAAACAGATGCTTTCAAAAAACAAACAAAAAATGCCACCCGCTCCAAATGCAGAAGTGAACTAACATTTATAAGAAAACTGAAGTGGAAACTGCAAACACTGCATGAATACTATTGAGCAACATTAGTATATTCCCCTAATTGTTTTATTTTAAATCCATGTTTCTGTACATGTGACCGCTCTAAAATTAGTCCCGTAAGTAATCATGATGAAGAACGGTCCCATCACATTCCTCATTTGTTGATTTCAGTCACTCCCACAACAGCATCTCTGACAGCGACTGTGTGCTTAAAGCAGCTGAGCTTCTGCTGTCTCTGCTCTACAACACAAGAGCAGCTTCACATCATGTTTGTTCTGGGTCTGATCACCTGTGTGGCGCTGACAGCATTCAATGCTCAGGCAAAAGTGGTCAATAGCTTTAATGAGTGTAAAGGGTTTTTCTACAAAGGCATAGAACCAAGTGGAATGGATCAGAATGCTAAAAAAATCTGTCAGAAGCTGGAAAATACAGGCTTTTATTATGCTACTCTGTATTCGGTTTATCACAGGATCCCTCTCTACAGCGCCTACATACTGGACCCTAAATGCTCAACAGACAAAGAAAGGAAAGACATCTGGCACCTCGAGCCACAGGTGACTATGAGCTTAAGACAAAAGACTTTCACTAGCAGTTGAAGCTTTGTATTCCATAAGAAGCAGTTCAGCTGATTAAACTATTGGTCTTCATTCTGTTTTGTCACTGCTAACCATATACTTTATTGAACATTGCTTTGCCATATTTGTATTAAAAATGTCCACTAAAAGATAATGTAGACCAGTAAGAAAAAAGTGTTTCCCCCATGTATGAAATTAAGAAGGAAAAAACACCCCACAAAAGTCTTTTCTTACAAGCAATAACACATCAAATGACCATTCAACATTAATATTATATTATTTTTGCAGATTTCCCAACATGATTCCCAAACTGATTATATGGTTCAAGAGAATTCAAATACTCAAAACCTTTATAGAGAAAATCAAGCCATCCACAGCGACTACAGTTACACCGGATACGATCGTGGACACCTGAACCCCAGCAGCTTCCAATGCAGTGACGGCCGTAAAGCAACGTTCACACTGACCAACGCTGCACCTATGAAAGAGTATTTCAACCAAGTTCACTGGAGGAGATGGGAGACCACACTGAGGAGATTTTTAATACAGCTGCTTGCCAGTGATACTTATTCTGCAACAGCCTTCATGGTCACAGGTACAGTACCTCATCCCAATATACGGATACCAGACACGAGGAGAGTGACGGTGCCCTCTCACGTCTGGACGGCTGTCTGTTACAAACACTTCGATGACAGAAAGTCCTTTTCCTTCGGCTTCATCGGAAGAAACCAGGAGGAAGATCCTGGCATAAAGTTGATGAGTGTATCAGAGCTGAACAATGAGCTGAAGTTGCACTTTAGGACCAATCAGCAAATTAAGATTTTTGCTGATAATTGTTTTAGTGACAATAATAAATTAAACAAGGTTATGGAGGTGTTTAAGAAATTAATTATTCTACCAGTGAACATAGCAGTCGAAATGAGCTCAGAAATACTAGACATTAACCTTCCTGTGAAAAGGACCTTTAGCAGTGATGGCATACCTGAGAAAAAAATCAAGAAGAATGATATGACGGGAAAGATAGCCTTTGATAGCATGAACACTTACTACAATGTGGCAGAGGTCCTGAAGGTTTTTGCTGGAAGTGCTTGTCTTATAACTTACGCCAAACCAAGAACAATTGTACATTATGATCTTCGAAAGAGGGAGCTACCCACAGGACCAGATGCTCTTGAATGCCTTTTGGTCCCAGAGAAGAAGACTGCAGCTGACGGCTCACTCTGCCCAAGTGTCTCTGAATCTGATTACAGCTGTCAATGTGACACAGGAAAGGAAACCAAGCCCTGCTGCTCCACTCCCTGCCTTTACATGGACAAACTAAAGGGCTACAGGTGTTACTCAGAACAGAAGCTGATCGAGTGCTCACCCCCGTACTCACTCATCACATATAGAGGAGATAGGTGCTTGGATGATTATCCCTGCTCCACATATGGTGAGGACTACTACTGGTGCTGGACCAGTTATAATCCCTATTTTTTAGACTTTGAGTGGGACTACTGCAGCCCTCCGCTGAGGAACAGTAAGACCATAAATGGGAGGTACTGCCGCGGCAACCACGCCTGTGCTAAATATGGTTCCAGATATATGTGGTGCTACACAGATGATAAAGACAACTGGGATTACTGTTGAAGAAACTGCAGCCAGAAGATGGTTTACAGTGTTATTACATTTAATACTGAAGTATGACTTTGCTAAGTTGATTTTGATTGTACTTGCATTACTTACATATGTGTTTCTGAAATGAACACCAGCTTATATTTTTCCCCTGATGATTTGTATGCAAAAACAACAGCCATATTAAAACATCTAATAAGCCTTTAATACATTTGCAGATTCTTACACAAAGTAAATTTGTTTTCAGAAAAAAAAACCTTCATGAGTGTAGACTCATATAAACACACATCTTTACAAAGCTTGAAGAACTTTGATGTGATTTTCATTAGTAATATTTTAACCGATGTCCATGTTTACATGTTTAGTCACAACTAAAAACATCCAGATCTCTCTGCTTACCCAATGCACTTCAAATCCTCAACAGATTTTCCACACATGATATTTAGCCTGAGAAATGTTTATTCACATTTCAACTAAAACAGTTATGTGTAGCACTTTACACAATACAATACTAATATTTAATTAAGTTTTTATTTGAACATCTGTTATTTAAGGTCTGTTTGGTCTAGTTTGCAGCAAAGAGTTGCTTTTGATTCCACTGTGTGCCAGTAAACAGGGACAAATAATTTGTTCTCTAGGTCTCCATTCTGCAAGATAAGGTATACCTGAATTCAAAATTGTCCTATTCCCACATACATGGATAAAAATGGTCTCATTTTATACAAAAAACATTAAATTTAACACATGGGTGGAATCATAAATAACTGTTATTGTATTTGTTCATTAACCACAGTGTCCCAACCAATGTTTCCATTTTTTTTTTCTTACTGAGCGAAACTTTTCTCTATTGGGTGGACATTTCGGCCACCTGAGCAAAAACATTCAGTACAGCGTACACACAAAAATGTGTGTAAATTTTAACTTTAATGTGCTATTTATGTTTAATTTAACCTTTGATGTAACTAAATGATGTACATTTTAGGTTACCTGAGAAAACCTTTTTTACAGTGTAATACACTGCTGTTCAAAGGTTTGGGAACAGTATATTTTTTAAGCAGTTTCTTAGGCAAAAAACTAAATATTGTATCACAAAGTAATGTTGTGAAATATTATTATTAATTATTATATTATTGTGAAAAGTTTTCTATTTTAAAATACTTTAAAATATAATTTATTCCTGGGATGCAAAGCTGAATTTATTAGCGTCATTACTCCAGTCTTCAGTGTCACATGATCCTTCAGAAATCTGAATGATCCTTTGATAATTAAATTGCTAAAAATAACAGTGTTTATTCAAAATAGAAAATTTGTGTTACAATATACACTACTATTCAAAAATGTTAAAATATTAATCAATGCATTTACCCCAGCAGTGAAGAAGAGCAGCAGTCAGACCTGTTGTTTTAGATGATAAATGCTGAGTTTGTGTCATTAATATTGAGTATTCAGTGATGTGGAAAAGAGGCTGATCCGTGTAGAGATCCAAACTTCATTCTGCTTTACTTCCATTTGATCAATTATGGCAACGTGTGATGGAAACAATAATATATGAAAAACCACAGGAGTTGAATAGGATCAGAACTGTAACAGTTTCTTCCTTTTTCTGACTGGAAAACAAATGATGTGAAGATCAAATGGGAATGATAAACATGAATGTGATCTGATCAATCCTGCAGGACTAAAGATGTGATGCTCACACTAGCAGTGCAGTCAAGAGCCTCAACGCCAGTGCTAGAGGTTTGAGATTCACTTTACTGATGATCAACAGTTTACAGAAACAGCAGCTGTCCAGAGAAACTTCAGCTCAGAGCTAGATGTGTTACCTGGGGTTGTGGTCCGACCAAGGGCGTAGATTTGCTCTGGACATTCCCTGCCCCACCCACCCCAACTCCGTCCACTGAATGCATGTTTTTTCAATATGCTGCAAAATGCAGAATCACTTTATATTAGTACTAGCAATGCTTCGATTGATAATAATTAATTCACTCGAAATGCAATTCTAAACATGAACTACTGTTAGGTACCACACAACAGCTCAATGCCTATTGCTCCTACACAGTATATGAAGGAGCCAAAAACATGCCTTCACCTCGTTAACAGAAATAAACTGCTGGCATATTAGTTTGACATCAATATAGCTGTTTAATATGTTGTTAGTTTTAAGTTCGTATTCACAGAATATAGCTTGCCCTGCTATAATGAATGTGCATCAAAGCGGTAAAAAAAAACTAACATTAACGTTAACTGTTGTCGTTACTTTGATGGACTCATTCACTAGCGAACTTGAAGTGATTACATTTTTCTTTGAAAAAAAAGGTCCTTATGTCCAGGTTCTTTTTTTTTTTTTTTTTTTTTTTTTTTTTGCTGCCGCCAGTCTCCTGTATGTCACCCAACACACCTTCTTACACGGGGGAAAAAAATCCACTGCATTTGGCGCTGCTTATCTGAACGCAGCCATAGATTCTCACATGATAGCAGGGGATGGCACAGCCAATCAAAATGTTCATGTGTGATTTGGGGGCGGGAGGACTCAAGGAGAGAATGTGATTTATCCCTTTTTGCGTGTCTAGGTTAATGTTGACAGGTGCGTTTTTTTTATTTTTATTTTTTTTAAGTGGATTAAATTATTGGTGGGGACATTTCAATGGTCGGAGGATATTGGTGGGGACACATCCCCTCCGTCCACTCTAAATCTACGCCCCTGGGTCCGACCCATCCTTTATTTCATCAACAAAGGTCACCTCCAATCCATTGTTTTGGCCATATGAATAAATTTTAGATACGGAGTGATCATCCATTATTTTTCCTTTTCCCTCCGTTTTTGCTAAAGAGAAGCAAGAGAAGCTAGAAGAGTTTATTTTATAGATGTTCTGTTGGTCGGATGGCATACAACTTTTACGTGCATTACTGTCACCTAGTGATAGGAGTGTGTCAGGATCATAAACTGAGTTCACTGCATTCTATTATATAAACCAGTGTCCTTTAAATACTGCATTAAAAATGTTTTAATATTTGATATTATCACATAATTTTTCTCCAAAATGTTTATCAAATCAAATTCTTCATTTTTCTTGATACCAGTGATCAGTCTTTTTCTTTCTTTGTTGGATATTTCACTATAACATGTTCTACATTTTTCAATAGTCACACTTTCCAGTCTCATGTCCACCCATTCTCTTGAGATTGCTATGGTTTTTCAAAACATACACCCAGAAATTTAAAACATGATGCTCATCTATTTTCTGACTATATAATTTCAATTTCACTTTTTTTGCTAATCCTACATTTTGAAAAAAATAAAGTGTTTTTTTTTTTTTTTTTTTTTAACAGAAAAACTAAAGCCCCACTTATATGACCATCATTCTACTTCCATGCACTTTTCTTACAATAAATTCTGTATCCCTCCCAGGTTTCCAGATTGCACCTGCACCAGCTGAACATCAAAATCCCACTGTCGCTCCTCAGAGTAGGCTTTGAGAGTAGAGAGGGAGTACTTTTAAAAGTACAGACTGTGCTGATGGCAAACCATGGCCAAGATGGATTAAATGAGGAAACATGTTTCAGTGATCATTTTGTGAACATTTTTGAGAGAGCCAGGTTTAATATGCGGAAACCAGAACCTGGCGAGTCAGCTGATAGCTTTATAATGCTGGCCTATATCCTTGCAGAAAAAAAATCATACATAATTGCATTGTTGTGGGAATAAAAGACATGGCACTTTAGGAAACTACAGCTGGACTCTGATTTGACGTTGAGCAGAGCTATCAGTCTAACAGAGCTAACAGAATGAGACTGTTAAACAGTAGTAAACTATTATGTGGGGCAGCTTTCCACTGATGGATGAGAAAAGTTAAATGAATGGAGTTTCAAGAGAACAAGAACAAGACTGCATATAGCAGGCTGCATATAACAGTAAAGGATATGCAATAAAATCCAGCATGACTAATTGTCCAGAATGTCGGAAATGTGGAAGAAGGGGGCATTATACAGTAGAATGTCATTCCAGGCAGCGGGTGCAGGAAGTGTTTGAAGAACAAGTAGTAAAAGATCACAATGCGGGATGGTACACAGACATACAGTACCACTAAATGGAGAAAGTATTTCCTTTAAAATTGACACCGTCGTGACAGTCACAGCCATACCCACAAAACTATTTGATTACAGAAGAGACTAATCATTGATGAATACAAAGAAAAAATAGTTTGGGCCAAACAATAAACAACTACAGGTGGCAGGACAGGTAATGTGCAAATTGGAACGCAAAGACAGAACAACCTCTCATCCCTTATTGAGCCTGCCAGTTATTGAGGCATTACAGCTTATTTAACAGAGCGATGTAGTAGAATTACCAGAAGAAAGGTTCAAAAAGAAATTTCCAAAAGTGTTCACTGGAATGGGGAGGCTAGAGGGAGATTTTGCTTAAAAGCTGACGCTGTGCCATATGCACTCAAAACCCCATGCAGAGTTTGGAATTAGTGAAAAATGCTTGCAAATAAAAATACTTATAAATATTTATGCACACGCCGTACTGTACACTTGGGTTGGAAGTTCAGCTAACTAAAGAAGAGCATGAGAAACGCAGACTGGGAAACGTTTAGCATAATATTTGTAGTGATGGATGAAGGCTTTCGATGGTGAAGTAGAGAAATGCAGCTCAAGAATAAGTAGTACAATACAGAGTAGAAGGTCACACAAGATGCCCAAAGCTAGGAAGGTGAAAGCATCTCACGTGATCCTGGAGCTAATGAACTACAAGAAAACACCCATTCATCAGAAAGACCAGAAGAATTGGTCAGAAAACAAAGACAAATGACTCGCCCTTGAGTTTATTTCGTGCTGTGACCAGAGCAGGCCAGATGATGATCAACAACAGACATGAAAAGACTCGCTCAGAGACTACATACAGTTCTGTGCGGTTTATACACAGACAATAAGAAGAAGAATGACTAATGTCCTACTTTAAAACAAGCCCTTATAAGGCAGTCATGGAAAAATACTACATGACAAGTGTTCACTCAAAATAAAATGTCAAAATATGGATAAAATTAAAGCTGCAAGCAGCGATGATAGGGCCCTCGCATCCCGGGCTCACCGCTGACCGGAGGCTTTAGGAAAACAGCTAACAGTGGGCAGTATGCTTTTAATACAGTAAATATAGGAGAAATGCGTCAAAGTCATTTAAACGTGCCAAATTTCCTGCTGCCAGCTGGTGGCGCTATGCCTATAACTGATTATTGACATGTAGATGTCAGAGCCATAGAGAGAGAGAGTTGCGACAACAGAAGTTCAAAACGGTCGATCGTCACGTGATTCACGCAGCCCTCAAATAGTTCCAGGAAGTTCATAGCGGGCAATTGGAATACATTGAGTTAGAGGGACAGAACAGCGATTTTTGGTATTTAGTTGACAAAAAAAATATTTATTGACGTTATTTATAAAAAATAATGTATACATGTATACGTAGTATATATGTAGTTGTATCAGTGTTGGTTTTAAAAGATAAAAAACGTTAATATTTGAGGATTAATGTGGTCAGCGATCCTTACCTGCCTTGTTAGCATATTTAAGGCTGAAATTACCATAGTAAAAGACTGTGTTTGCTATATAAACGACATCGTGGTCTTTTACCAAGTAATTCATCCTCTATATATAAATATAATTATTTATATATGTGCGTGTGTGTTCTTACAGCTTGTATGTTAATTAAGTGCAATCACATCTTAATGTTTATTGTCGTTTTACTAATCTCATTGTAAGTGTTATGTTTGTTCTCTTTTTAAAATTAATTCCAAATAAGTAAATATATTTTAAGATCAAGTGAAAATGAATCTTGGTTAAGGTTTTTGATTCTTGTGCACCCCTCAATTATTACTATCTAAAAATATATTTGTAGTATATTCAAATTAAAAAAACTTAAATTTTTTACACATTAAATTATATATTTTATGTATGTTGAGTTTTGTTATGCACATATTTACAGAAATCGATTTAGACATTTATAATAAATTATAAACCAAGTTGTCCTTGAACAGTCTCCACTAAAGTTTGCTGTGCTGGATGGGAGTGCTCCAGTCACAAAGCAGAGTGAATGTATGGTTTCCCTACTGATCTGGAGAGAAAAAAAATGATGCATCAAGTTTTGTTCAATTTACATTTATTTCTATGCCACTTTTTAGTCTACACATTGTTTCTAGCAGCTTTACAAATAAGAGTTTGTTAACAGGTGTATCTGTTTTAAAGTAATGTCCATATTGCAGAAATGTTCTGAAATTAGGCTATACAAATCATGCAGTTAAATAACATCATGTAATTTAGAGTCAGCTTCATTCAAAGTCCTCTCAAGGGTTGGCACCATCTCTTCACAGGTGCTGGTCATCTGAAGTCTTCATAAAAACTGGATATAGTCAGCAGGAGCAATCTATAGATTACATTAACAAAATGTGATGTAACCATACTTGGGAGCTGGCACTTTTACTTCAGGTGGTTCTTGTTCTAAAAGCAGGATAGAGAAGGAGAATAACAGGAGAAATTCTTAAGTGATGCTTCATCACAATTCAGTCCTGTGGCATCACTGATCCTTCACACAGTAGTTTTATAGGTGCTAAGACGTTTAAGTGTAAACACAGTAATAACGTACAGGTTTACAGTGATTAATGCTATAATACAGCAGTGGTATATAATATATATATATATTTTTTTTTTAATTTAGCCTAGCATGATTCTGAAATGCAATTTGCCCCCCTTTTTTATTTTTTTATTCTCACTTAGGTCAATCAGCATCCATTGCAATAAATCCAGAACTATTAAATAGCTCCCACCAGCAAAAATCCCGTTTAAAAGCCTTAATTACACAATGATGGATGAAACGGCACGGAGAGAATGAATAACATCCCGTAAATCTTAATTAAGTGAGAAATAATATAATAATAATCTGTTTTAATGCACAAGTTAAATTGATTAGCTGTGCTGATAGTATACAGTTTTGTTCTATAAATGTCTTACCGTTTAAAAGTTGATCACAGCGATCTCTTCTGCTGCATCTCTATGGCGCTGATATTATTAGCGCGAACTATTGAGCGTCTCCACGATCCGCCATTGCTGGAAAAAAATGGTCCATTGGAGTCAATGGAGTTGTCGCAACTCTCTCTCTCTATGGCTCTGGTAGATGTGTTCAGGCCAGCACTTTCATCAAACAAATGAAGTTTGGTGCAGACTGACCTTGGTATCTTTTGAGTTAGTAAAATACATGATATAACCTGTTGCCAACAGGTGGCGCTATGATAATATCTGAATATTGGCCTTTAGGTTTCTTCAGGACAGGACTCTTACCAAACCTGTGCAGTTTGAGGCAGATCGGACATTTTATGGCTGAGATATAACAACTTCTATGTTTATGGCGAAACATCAAACTTTGTCACGCCACCACAGACACGCCCTCTACCGAAAACTCAAGATCTTCACAATTTAACATCTCTTAGGCCTTAAGATTAGACTGACCAAATTTCATGTTGATATCATTAAATATGTAGGAGGAGTTTGCTACAAGTCATTTCCTGTTACCAACAGGTGGCGCTATGGTTATAATAGAATATTGGCATTTAAATGTGTTCAGTCCAGGACTGTTATCAAACATGTGAAGTTTGAGGCTAATTGGACATTTTTTGGCTGAGTTATAACAAGTTTTATATCCATGGCGAGACCTCGAAATATGTCACACCGCCACGGACACGCCCTTCAACGAAAACTCAAGATCTTCGCAATTTAACATCGCTGAAGCCTTTAGATTAGACTGACCGATTTTGGTGTTGATCTGTATAAATCTCTAGGAGGAGTTTGTTGCAGAGTAAAGCATGACACTTCCTGTTGCCAGCAGGTGGCGCTATGACTATAACTGAATATGGACATGTAGATGTCTTTATGTCAGGAGTGTTATCACACATGTGAAGTTTGGGGCAGATTGGATATTGTATGCCTGAGTTATAGCAACTTCCTTTTTCATGGCGAAACATCGAAATTTGCCAGGCCGCCACAGACACGCCCTCTGATGAAAACTCTAGATCTTCGCAATTTAACGTCACAAAGGGCTTTAGATTAGACTCACCAAATTTGGCGTTGATCGGAATAAATCTCTAGGAGGAGTTCGTTCAGATACGAGGCCTGAAAATGGCAAAAAAGACACAAATTTGCTGAGAAAATTATTAATAACCGATTTCCTGTTGGGTTTCGGATTTTGCTCCAAGAGGCTTTTTTGTAGGTATTGGTGTGTTACATGTGTTTACCGATTTCCGTGTATGTACATGAATCACAGCTGAAAGTGCACACCGCTGAACGTGGAAAGGTGGCGCTACTGAGCCATTTTGCCACACCCACTTCTGAAACCTATATCCAGTGGCGGTTTTAGGCATGGGCGAACGGGGAAGCCGCTAAGCGGTTTTCTATTATCTGATACCTGTGCCGCCCCTGCTGCTGGAGGAGCGGCACAGAAGCTGAGCGAGAGGAGAGGGGTAGAGATAGTACAGTACAGTACAGTACAGTCTTGCGGGGGGCAGAGTACAGTTCACCTCTCCCAAATGAAGCGCACAAGGAGGGGGCTAAACTATGTCAGTGACACCTGACTTTCTTACAAATAACGCACATTTCATTCAAAATATTATAAACACAGACCAATAATTTGCAAATTTAAAAAAAAATTATTTAATTGTGTGAAATGGCTAATAAAAATAGGTAATAAAAAACGATTATGATGTGGAGGTGAATTGGTTTAGTCTTGACTTCTGGTCGTGAGTGACAGCGTTGGGGGATAGGAAATCGTCTCTAATTTACGTATGTAACCCTAGTTCCCTGAGAAGGGAACGAGACACCGCGTCCCCTAGGGGTCGCTATTGGGGAACGCCGCAGCGTGACTCGTGTCTGAAGAAATGCATAGAAAAACTACATGAAATGGCCGGCGACAGCGTATGACGTCACCACGGCGCGCTCGTCGCCGCTGGTGCGTCACTACCGGGCGACACAGTATAAAGAGCCGCCGGTGTAAACACATAACCGCTTCATCGTCTGAAGCTTCTCGTCCGAAGCATGGGAAGAAGCGTAGGGGACTCAGGGAACTAGGGTTACATACGTAACCTAGAGACGTTCCCTTCCGAGGGAACTCTCACCGCGTCCCCTAGGGGTCGCTATTGGGGAACGGTATACCCACACCTCCATGCTGAGGGGAGTGCATAGTAGCAAGCACTAAACAAAAATTCTGTGAAGAATTCTCAAAAGGACGAGGTGCAGCTGTCAGAACGTATCCTCCCTGGCCAGAGCCTGAACTGTTACTCACTTACCTGAATGGGTCAAAGGACCCAGAGCACAGCTCAGGTTGGAATAGGAGATTCCTTTGGAGGAACGGCTAAGCTAATGCTTAGACTTAACTAGAACAGGAACTGTCAGTACTACCGAGTCTAGTTCCCTAGTGAACTGGCTCAAGAATAGCGACTAACAGGCCTGTCCTAAGACAGAGACCGTTCTAGCAGGGGTTATCCTCAGATAACACACCCTCGATAACAGATGGTCAGGAGATATCCAAGGTGATATCGAGTGAAGTTGGGCCCAGGGAGACCGGGGTTTTAAAACCAACTCAGAAAAATGGGAACGAGGACCGCGTAACCCATACCGTATAGGATTTTAGAAAAGAACCCATAAACTTGGTGGGAACTTACCACTTATGTGGATTTGAGGAAGTGCACAGGGATTGTGTGCGCACTTACCACTATTGTGGATTTCAGAAAGTGCCCAGGGTTTTAGCGTGGGACACTACCCTATAAAATGGGATTTAGAGACTGTGTTTTCCCCCTTTGGGGGTTTCATTGTTAAAGCTCCAAGCTTGTCAGGAATGACAAGCATTTAGGGGAGGAACCTTCCCTGTTTAGAGAGGGGAGCAATGCTACACCCCCATCAGGACAAACAGTCCGCAAACTGTTAGTCGACTGATGAAATCATGGAGCTACTGACCATCATGATAGTGGACGCAGACAGCGGACAGACCCCTAACCCTGATTTACAGGGAGGAACATCCGTCCTTTAAAAGGGCAATGCTCTGAAGGGACCCTTTAGTATAAGGGAGAGCATACTAAACCCAGTCCACATGGATGCCTACTAGGAGGTGGTGCTCAGAAATTACCCTTCCTTAGAAGGGGAGCATACTCATCCCACCAGGAGCCGTGCTCTAAAATTGGGACCCTTCGCAAAGGGGAGCAATCATTCTCGATTCAGGAAGCCTGAGAAGAGGTAATGACTATTTCTTCCCTTTGGAAAAAAGGCCTGAAGAGTGAGAATCATCCTGGACAAGAGGGACAGGCTCCTAACCCAGATGTCACCGGGAGAAAACTTGGCTTTGTCAGCGAAAAGCGGTACTCTGAATAAAACCCTTTCCGCAGAAAGGGGAGTACTACTTAGGTCAAACCGACCCTGCCCTCGGGCTACCAGGGGGATCGACAGACCCCAGTCTAGGTGGACTTATGTTCCTGTCTCAACAGGACATAAATTTCCCGGAACAGGAACTGGAGGACTGAGAAATTGATCCTCGGAGACAAAAACTCAGGAGGTGCTGGAAAGAACCTTCAGCTAATGAGATCACTCCAGGATCTGGGGTCCACAGAGAGGGTCTGGAAGAGGGATTCTCACAAAAGGCCTGCAAAGGACAACGTTAGACATGCCAAGGGCAATCCTGAAACTTAGGACTTATGTCCTATTCAAGGTAAGCTCCCTATGTCTAACATATGCTGTAAGGGTGGTTTACCGCACGACCTGTAGCGTGGAGAGGACGAACGCTGCCGTAACCATAATCCATAAGATCAGAGGGGGAGCATCCACCGTAGACTCTTCATAATTTTCTCTGAGAAACAAAAACACAGCACACAGGCCTGAGACAGTATAAAGTTCCTTTTCTTTTATTAAAAGAAAAAATGGATTGTACTCACCCATAAGTGACCTGCATTTAACTCAAACTTAAAAACACGTTTAAGGAGTTAAAATCCGGTACCGCAAGGCCAATGAGCCTGGGAAACTAACAGATCAGTGAAAAACCTCCGGTTAGTCCTCCCAAAAATAGCCCAAACCAACAGAGTGGGCTGTCTACTTAAAACCCTAGCAGGGGAGACAGCACCATCTAGGCAAGAGCTTAAAAAGAATTGCCCCTAAAGGGGAGCATTCAGTAAACCAACATACAGACATCCTCAGATATCTGTGTG